>NC_080165.1:5077224-5422224 GCF_950295315.1 Erinaceus europaeus
CATATTTGGGAGCTACTTTCCTTCCTGACCCAGCTTACTAATCCTATTTCCAATTCTGACACCATTTCTCCAGACAATACCTTTGCTCCACCTGCATGTTAGCTGTTGGGCTCAGGCAAAAAGTCGTGGGCCCCTTAGAATATACCTAAAATAGGCTCCTAGCTCCTTCCAAAATGAATACCCCAAATCTCATCTGCTCCACTCTTAACTTTTAGGTTCCTAATTATTAAACAAAGTGTTTTGCTTTATATCTTACTACTTTTCAGCTACCAAGTTGAAGATGCTACGATGATGCCTATGTGAATTCCCTGGGCAGACGACCTCACCATGTGTCCTGGAAGCCCACCCCTCCAAAGCAATGGAATAGACAGAAACAGGCTGGGAGTATGGGCCGACCTGCCAATGCTCATGTCCAGTGAAGAAACAATCATAGAAACCAGACCTCCCACCTTCTGCACCCCATAATGATCCTGGATCCATGTTCCCAGAGGGATAAAGAATAGGAAAGTGCCAGGCTAGTGACATGAGAGAGATGACCCAGGAACCAAGCTGGTGGTGGCGAGGTGTTTCAAGATCTTTATTCATGCCTGTGTCCAAGCTCTTAAAGGCCAGAAAACGGAAGTGGCTTGACAATACCATACATGTTTAGGAAAGGGGCGGAGAAAGGTAAAAGAGGCTGGGAAAGGTAGGATCTTCCTTAGCAACTGTTGCTAGGGGGTTAACTGGTAGGATTAATAATACCCTGCAGGCAGGAAAGGTCTTGAGGATAGAAAAAGAATATATCAAATGAACAGAATGGGTTGGGGATTAGTGAGGAGACCTTAAGTCATTTGTTAGACAAAGCAGAACATTGATATGTAGATAATAAGAGAGCAGGCCATGTATCAAGGAATACAGGGTGAGTCAGGGGAGCTGGCTTAATGTTTTAAGGAATGTCGAGCCCCTGGAGGCAGAAAAATGCAGGGTCTCTGGAGACAGGGAGTAACTGACAAGGAGGCAGAAAACTGAGGTCCGTTCTTCTCCCAAGCTTATCCTCAGAAAGAGAGAGTCTGACAGGGAGATTCGTTTCCTCAGTTCCCCGTTTTTCAGTGGGAAGAGCCTCACCACGCTCAACCTGGTTCTCACAGTATTACCAGCAGGAAAGCTTTCAATGGTGGACAGGATGGGATATGGAACTCTGGTGGTGGGAATAGTGTGGAATTTTACCCCTCTTGTCCAACAGACTTGCTAATCATAATTAAATCAATTAAAAAATTTTAAATAAATAAAATAAAGATACCTCTCAAAAAATATTCCCACTCAAATTTTTACTAATGTTCTTTCCAAGTGCTACATAGACATTTGTAAATGTGTAAAGTGTTTTTCATTTCTAATGGATTTTTTCTTTGTATTATATATGTACCTCTTTTTAAATCCTACATATATAATACCACTCTAAAAGAAAAACTTAAGTAAAGTCAGCATCTGAAAATTGCGTTATTTTTAAAATTACATTTATTCAAATGCAGTAGGACTGGCTTGCTCTAAAAAGATACAAAAATATTTTAAAAGATTATAAAATGTTCAATATCATACTTCCTCTTTTCAAAACAAGAAAGAAGATTTTTTTTCTTTGTTACTTGTCTCTGCAAAATTCCTTGCATCATTTTATTTAAAAATTTTGATTCAGTGTCATATCACATTGGCCTTTTCTGATGTTCTCTATTAACTGTACTTGCCTCAGAATTTTAAATGCTCCCTTTTGTTTAGTCTGAAGTAAGTTGAAGTCTCTTTCTCCCACTACAGTAATTCTGAGCAAACTGTTCCTAGCTGTTTCAACAAATGCCTAGTACAATTTATTTTTGACAGGTAGCATGTTTCAGAGAAACACAGTTTGGTAGACAGAAAATGAATTTTAAAAAAACCAAGCGAAAATAGCTCTAAATATACATATTCTGAAAAGTCCAATAATACTATAAGCTTGCAAGTGCAAAGGTGGTTTCTCCAGTAGGTAAAGTACACGACTAGGTTGGCTGTTGAAGGGGGAAATTAGATCAGTTTTAGCGAATTGAAAAAGCAGTATATTTTCATGTGTCAGATAAGTAGACTGACTGAGTTGTGATCCCACTGCTCTCCTCACAGAAGAGCAGCACAGTCAACCAAACGCACGGCTTTTAGCCCACTGTTAACAAGTCAACCCAGGCACCTCTCTTAACAGAATATTGAAGGAGTCAAGCTGTTCTGAATATCCACTGACAAGATTCAGTATTTAAGGTGAAATCTGAACAACTGTAGATGTCAGTAGTATGATTTTCTGGGGGAAAAAAAAGCAGAAAAACATATGAAATAGAAAGAGTAAGCATATCTTACACAGACATATTTAAACAAGTGTCACAAAATAAATAAGAAAGACAGTATGTGCTATATGAGGAAGATGAGTTCAGGACAGAACTCTGCATTTCTTTATTTTCTGACTAAGACTTCACTCCTTTCACAATAGAAATTATTAGACAGGAATATGTACACTTATTTTTCTACATCAATAGAAATCCCAAGTCACCAGGGTAGAGCCAATCTCCTGACTTTCTCTCTGCAATGAGGCTTCTTGAAACCAGGAAATTCGAGTGAGGGCAAAATTTCCAGGCCAGTGGTGTAGGAAGTGTACCAGAGAGGTCAGAGTGGAGCCAAGGAGGAGAGCCATAGATCACATACAGGCTAGAGAAGGCTACAAAAGGACAAAACACATTAAGTGCAGTCTCTGTGAGTTAAAATTAGCCCTCTATACACCTCCCCCCCCCATCCCAAACCCCTCACTTCAGTGGGTAAGGGAACCAGCCAGAACACTGAGGCTCCCTGTGGAGAAAACCTCATTCTCAAGATTCCAGGCTCAGCAGGAGCCATCAGAAGGAGCTGTCTTCCCCTCTCCCCCCATTTCTCTCCTCAAGGGGGCTGGAACTCTTTCTGATTAGTCAACTGCCTTGACCAACCTTTTGCCTCTTCTGGGAACATGAGAAAATTCTGCCCTAGATTCTTTCTTCCCATCTAGCTCTTTAGCTTTTGTTGCTTTTTGCCATCGTTTTTTGCTTTGGCTAGGAAGGCAGGGAGGATTAGGATAAACAATTTGTAATAGTTTAAACTGCAGATTGATCTTTAGGTGTTTTGGGTTTTTGTTTGTTTGTCTTGGGTTTTGTTTGTTTTGTTTTGGCTTTTGTGTGTGTGTGTGTCAGTTTCATTGTTCTGTTTTCATTGCTATTAGTTTATTTTCCCTTCTCATCCCTCTGACCAAAATCAGCCTTGACTGTTGGTGCATTGCATTTACTGTTTGTGCTCTATTGTGGTAGTAACTATTTTTTTCTTTTCTTTACTCTCTCTCTCTCTCTTTCCTCATGTTTCTTTTTCTTTCCTTCTCTCTGATTTGAAAAATCTTAACCTTTGCTCCTGTATTTGCTGTATTCACTTGTGCATACCTATGACCCACCTTGTGCAAGAAGACTGATGTGGTACGGTTTTTCTTTCTTTATCTCTCACTCTCTTGTTTCCTTTATTTCCTCTCCCTTCCAACAATCTCTTAAATTTGTGTTTGATAGTGGATTTCTGTAATTGTCTGTTCTTGCTTTGTATTTTTTTTCCCCAAAACAATCTTGAAAAAAGAAACAGAAATAGAGGCATCACACTCCCACATCTCAGACTATATTTGAAGGCCATCATCATCAAAACAGCCTGGTACTGGAATAAAAATAGGCACACAGACCAGTGGAAAATCACTGATTAGATGTCCACACCTACACCTACGGACATCTAAACTTTGATAAGGGGGGGGGGCAACGTTTTTAGAGGAAGAAGGCTCTCTTCAATAAATGGTGCTGGGGAAACTGGGTTGAAACATGCAGAAGAATAAAACTGAATCACCTTATCTCACCAGAAACAAAAGGCAACTCCAAATGGATCAAAGACCTGGAAGTTAGACCAGAAACTATCAAATACTTAGAGGAAAACATTTGTGGAACAGTCTCCCACCTAAACCTCAAGGACATCTTTGATGGCACAAACCCAACTGCAAGGAAGACTAAAGCAGAAAAAAATCTATGGGACTACATGTAACTGAAAAGCTTATGCACGGAAAAAAAAAAAAAAAAAACCACCACCCAAACTAAGAGGCCCTCACTGAATGGGAGAAGATCTTCACATTCCAGAGATCAGACAAGAGACTAATAACAAAAATATATATATAAGCACTCACCAAACCTAGCAACAGAAAAGCAAATGATCCCATCCAAAAATGGGCAGAGGATATGAACAAAACATTCACTACAGAGGAGATCCAAAAGGCTAATAAACACATGAAAAATTGCTCCAGGTCTCTGATTGTCAGATGAATGCAAATAAAGACAACACTGAGATACCACCTCACCTCAATGAGAATGGCATACATCACAAAGGACAGCAGCAACAAATGCTCAAAAGGTTGTGGGGACAAAGGGACCTTCCTGCATGGCTGGTAGGCATGTAAATTGGTCCAACCCCTATGGAGAACAGTCTGGAGAACCTTCACAAGGCTAGACATGTACCTCCCATATGATCCAGTAATTTATCTCCTAGGGATGTATCCTAAGGACTCCATACCACCCAACCAAAAATATATTTGTACTCCTATGTTCATAGCAGCACAATTCATAGTAGCTAAAACATGGAAGCAACCCAGGTGACCAACAACAGATGAATTGCTGAGAAAGCTGTGGTATATATACACAATGGAATACTACGCAGCTATTAAGAACAATGACCTTCTCTGACCCATCTTGGATGGAGCTAGAAGGAATTATGTTAAGTGATCTAAGACAGAAAGACAAAGATGAGTATGGGATGATCCCACTCACAAACAGAAGGTGAGAAAGAAGAACAGAAAGGGAAACTCAAAGCAGAATCTGACTGAATTTGGAGTAGGGCACCAAAGCAAAATCTCTGAGGTGGAGGGTGAGAGTAGATGCTCAGCTTCACTGGGGAAAGGTGGTTGGGAGGATGGACACAGAAGTTTGGTGGTGGTAATGTTGTTAATATACACTCCTATTAACTTATTGTCTCATAAATCATTATTTAATTAATATGAAATGGGAAAATGGATCTAATGTCTCAAACTTTTTGATGCACAGACCACAGCTCTGAGTATATGTTCCTTCAATCTAAGCACTTAAAATTTCAGATTGGCAATCATATTAAATTTTAACAGAGGGCTCAAATTGTTAAAACATTTCTAATAAAGACATGTTCTTTGAAATATTAAATCTTCTAAAAGCTTAGACCAGGGAGAACAGAAACAAATGGTGGTGTTACTTTATAAGATAGAGCTATTTATAAATTATTATTATTATTTAAATTATATAATATAAATATATAATTATATAAATTATTATTTAAATTATTATTTATTTTATGCTATTTATAAATAGCATAAAAGGACATAAATTATGGTTATGTTGTGTATGATACAGAAAATCCTAACAAAGGGATTTTCAAAGTTAACCCAATTGCCAAATAATTTGGTTATAACAATAGCTATCTATTGCCTTCTTAAACCCTAAGACAGCAGGACTCTCCCGCTTCCTCTATAAAGCCCATATTTCTCCCAGACCTGGAACCTCTAGGGTGGGGCTCACTTTCTTGCATTCTTCTCTCAATTCATACTAATTGATACTGCATCTGCTGATCCCAACCTAATCAATGCAACTAGAACCACCTCGGCATGTTACACTTCAGACTGTGTCCGGAGACACCAGGCCTGAAATGTCAACCCTTCAGCTTCATTACTCTAGTGAGACCTTTCCTAGATCATAGGACTTCTTAAGTCTATTTTGGGTGGCACACTTCTGAACAAACCTCAAATCCTAGATATAGAACAGGGCCCATGAGATAGGGCATATGTACATATATCCATAAGTTAGGGGGAAATATATTCCTTAAAGCAAAAGTGCACAATAGTTTGTAGTGAGTCAATAAGTGAAACAAGAAAGTAGAAAGACCTAGAAAAGACATCATAAAGTACCTTATGAAATATTTTTTATTTTGATCTAGATACCCTCCTCACCTACATCCTATTATACATCCCTCAATCACTCCAAAACTAACCTTGTCAGACAAAGTAGGGAATACAAAAGCTGAATAAGGGCAAGAGACTGAAATACTTTAATGATGACTCTTTAGTCACTACCAGGCCACCCCATCACCTGGGGGCCCTAATCAGGCAGTCCTGGGATTCCCACACAGACATGAGGGGCCTCGACCTTTAACAGATCCTTCTCGTCACTGTCACTGGTCATCTCCATCAGGAACAACATAATGGATCCCCTTGTGGGCCCCTATAGCACCTTGCCCTCAATGTGGATCAACAACGGTAGGAAATGTTCCATTCTCTGAAGGGAGGTTGGACAACATACTCTATCACTCAAGGAAGATGGGTCCTGAAATTAATGCAGCCTGGTATGTTCCTAGCTGTGACAACAGAATGTGAGCTCAGATCTACAGGGATGTAGAGGTTACACAGGCTCCTGTGCTGAATATGGGCCCCAGATCAAATCAGTGAGGTTTGCAGTTAACAATACTTATAAATGTTCCCCATATTTGGGAGCTACTCTCTTCCCTGATCTAGCTTTCTAGTCCTTTTTCCAACTCTGAAACCATCTCCCCAAACAACAACCTGGTTCCACCAGCATATTAGCTGTCAGGCTCAGGCAAAAACTAGTAAAGTCATGGGCCACTTGGAATATACCTAAAAAATACCTACTAGCTTTTTTCAAAACAGAGACCCCAAATCTTAATCTGCAATATTCTTGCCTTTAGGTAAGTGAATAATTTGTTCTGCTTTCTATTTAACTCTTTTTCAGCCACCAGGTTCCAGATGATACCATGATGGTAATCGGACTTCCCTGGCCAGATGACCTCACCAGTGTGTCTTGGATCCCCGCCTCCCTAGAGCCCTGCCCCACTAGGGAAAGTGAGAGACAGGCTGGGAGTATGGATCTACCTGCCAACACCCATGTTCAGTAGGGAAGGAATTACAGAAGCCAGACCTTCCACATTCTGTACCCTTTAATGATCCTGGGTCCATACTTCCAGAGGGATAAAGAATAGGGAAGATACCAAGGGAAGGGTTTGCATATGGATTTCTGGAGGTGGGAATTGTGTGCAATTGTACCTCTCTTATCCTATAGTCTTGTCAATATTTCCATTTTATAATAATTAAAAAAAAAAGAAATCCCAAGTCCTAACTTTCTGCCCATATTATTTAGTACTCCTATGAGTATCATTGAGATCTGTATACCCCAAAGTGGCACAAAATGTCTAAGTATAGGCTTAGGTATAAGGCTTACTGACAAAGGGTTGACAAGATCCTTCCAGTCATTGACCTTCTATCTGTTTTATCTACAACCAAGATTCAATATGAAAGCCTTCATGGTCCCTGCTAGTAGGCGGCTTTGCAATATGCACATAAGTATCTTAGAACCCGCAGTACCTAACACTGAGAATGCATCAGGAAGCCTTTTCTCTTGAGGCAATCTCAGAAAGCAGGGTCTATGTGCCCACTGTTACATGGTCCTAGTCTTTTCTGGAGCAGGGAGATTGTGTCTGTCTCCTCCTGAGACATCTTCATGTGCTTTGTATCCATTCTCTGACCCCAATGTTTTTGTTGGCTTTAGAACAAGCTGAGAGTTTAAATGGAATAATACATCTTACAAATAATTAGAGTTATATACTATGAAGTATTTAAATTGGATACAAAAATATTAGAATAAGACATCAAAAACAGCTCACATCTAACTCAAAGTATTTATAAGCCTGAGTGCTAGGATTCAGTCACCAGCACTTTCTGTGTTAGCACAGGGTAGTAATCATCTCTTTCTCATTCCTTCTCATCATAAGGTTATTCTAAAATCAACTAGAGCACCCAATATAAACTATGAATATTTACTTAATCCAATTACCCAGTCCCAAATATGAATATTAAGGATGGTATGCCTGGGTTCAAGGCCCTGGTACCCACCTGCAGGGGCAAAGCTTCATGAGTGGTGAAGCAGGGCTGCAGGTGTCTCTCTGTCTCTCTCCCTCTCTATCTCCCCCTCCTTCTCAATTTCTCTGTCTCTATCCAATAATAAATAAAAATATTTTAAAAGGATGATATTTTGGTGAATATATAATATGTGGGTATTTAAATATGCCAATATAAGCAAATATAAGGTAGGTTTTTGTTAACATAAATTTTATTAAATAAAATTCTCAAGAGAATAACTACATGTATCTTTCTGAGAATGTGTGAACTTCAAGTCTCCAGATAATTAATTTTTTTTTTCAGATGACAAATATCAACGTATTTTGTGAAGAAAGAGTAGATTTCTAGTGTCAAGAGTGGGGAAAAAATGTCTCTTGCATCGTACTAGAAATAACTTAATAAAGTTTGTTTCTCTTTGCATTTGGTGTATACTCTGTATTCAAAACACGTAACAAAGAAAATGTTTTGATTCAAATTCCCTGAAGTCTATCAACTAAAAACTGTGGCCCACAAATATAAATGAGAGATATATAATATATCTATATTATATATATATATGATAATATAATATAGAGTATCCCACCTCACTGTTAAAGCGGTCAGTCAAACAGGTTATTAAAGTATGTGAGAGTGCTTACAGTCATAGCTTCTCTACTAGAAAGGCTTCTAGTCCACATTTGTTTTATCAAAGAATAAAATGTGAGAAGGGCTTATTGGGCCTGGTGGTGGTGCACCTGCTTCAGTGCACAAGTTACAGTGTGCAAGGACCCAGGTTCAAGCCCCCAGACCCTACTGCAGGGGTGAAGAAGCAGGTCTGCAGATATGTCTCTGTCTCTTGCCCTCTATATCTCCCCCTTCCTCTCAATTTCTAACTGTCTCTATCCAATGAATAAACAAAGATAATTTTTAAAAAGAAGGGCACATCACAGCAGCCTTGGTCTGAGATCCTCGTTATCTTTCTACTCTAATGTAAAATTAACTCACATGCCACATGATAGACACTGAAAGGGCTTGAAGACCATGTGTCTACTTGGAGAGAGCATTCGTCTAGAATACATGCAGTCCAGCATGGCAGGTTTTCCATATGGTAGACTTCTCCTCTAGTTGGAGTCATTATAAGATTATACCATCAACTTGTAAATCCTGATTCTTCATGAAATCAACCCAGAAAACTTTTTGGCCCTTGACTATATCAGGAAGATTAGAAAAGCAATCCAAAACATTTCACAAGTTTAAATTCTACATAGACAAATGTGTGTTCTCTCACTGTTTCTACCAGTGAAAACAGACAGGTGGTACGTATAGATTAGAAAGCCAGGCACTTGGCTTCTCTCTGATTTACGAGCTCTTTGCCAGTCCCCAACACTGAGAGGAGCTCATTAAAAGATGTTGGGTAATCTATTGTTCTCCTCTGAGAATGTTCTCATTATACAAATGAGGCCTGAGCACATACCTGGCCGGAAGCTGTAGGACAGCTGCAGCACTTGGCACTGGTGAGTCTTCCGTTAGGAGCCTTCTCCTCAGCCACAAATTCTTCTTGACAGCTGTGAGTGTGTTGTGCTGCCATTGTCCTCATCTGACCCTTGCCACCCACACTTCCAAAAGCTTCGTCTCAGAGCCTGCTTCTCATTGCTCTACCCAAAAGCCTCTTTGGTGAAATCATTGCATCAGATAAATTTACATGATCCCAAAGGTGTGTGTTCGGTGCTTCAGGATCCTTGTATGTGTTATGGGTGGATGATCGCTCCACATTCAAGTGTTGAGTCAGCTAGGAATACCAAAGGAGACCACTGGAGATGGCAACAAGACAGGACTAGAAGGACTTCAGGAAGCCACCAAATCACCGGTGAGTGCAAACGTGTGGCTTATGGACAGAGAGGAGCCTAGGGAGAGATGAAGTGGCTGGCAACAGTCCGGCAGTTTACCAGTTGAGACAACACCTTCAGTCTGTTTCACCAACAAAGAGACGGCTGAAGGGAGGCAAAGGCTCCCCTAAGACTCACCAAATGCAACTGTGAGTCTCCATTGCACCTGCCCTCAGAAGCCGGGGCAGCAGCAAGGAGGCCCTGTGCTGACACCAGGGGACAGAGACCTAACCAGGAAACTCAGGAGAAGACCTATACCCTGGTGGCCTAGCAGTGGGGCTGTGAGAGTCTCTTTGCATAACCTCTGACTATCTCTGCCCCACCCTGCTTTGTCTCTTGGTCAGGAGTCAGTGACTAAGCTAAGAAGCCTCCTTACAGTTTAGAAGTCCTCAGGCTCCCGTAGCCTACAGGGAAGAAAAAGCACAAAAGAGGCCTATACATTCAGGTGTTGATGTCCTCCCTATATTAGAAGGTGACCTTACATAGAGATAAAGTGCAGGCAGGGCAGTGGTGCAGCTGGTTGGGTACAGATGTAGCCATACACAAGGGCTTGGGTTCAAGACCGTCTCCCACCTGCAGAGGGACAGCTTCACAAGTGGTGAAGGAAGACTGCATCTCTCTCTCTCTCTCTCTCTCCAGGGACAGCTTCACAAGTGGTGAAGGAAGACTGCATATCTCTCTCTCTCTCTCTCTCCCTCTCAACAGCTTCACAAGTGGTGAAGGAAGACTGCATCCCTCTCTCTCTCTCTCTCTCTCTCCCTCTCTCTCTCTCTCCAGGGACAGCTTCACAAGTGGTGAAGGAAGACTGCATCTCTCTCTCTCCCTCTCTCTCTCTCTCTCGGGACAGCTTCACAAGTGGTGAAGGAAGACTGCATCTCTCTCTCTCTCTCTCTCTCTCTCTCTCTCTCCAGGGACAGCTTCACAAGTGGTGAAGGAAGATTGCATCTCTCTCCCTCTCCCTCTCCCCCCTTCCCCTCCCCCTCTCTCCCTCTCCCTCTCCCCTCCCCCTCTCTCTCCCTCTCCCTCTCCCCTCCCCCTCTCTCTCCCTCTCCCTCTCCCCCTCCCTCTCTCTCTCCCTCCCTCTCCCTCTCCCCCTCTCCCTCCCCTCCCCCTCCCCATCCCCCTCCCCCTCCCTCTCCCTATCCCCCTCCCCTCTCCCTCTCCCTCTCTCCCTCCTCCTCCCTCTCCTTCTCCCTCTCCTTCTCTTTCTCCCTCTCCCTCTCTCTATCTCTCCTTCCACCTCAATACCTCTCTATCTCTGTCCCATAAATAGTAAATAGACAAAATATTTAAAATTTAAAAAAATAATAAAGTTGGGCTGGGTGGTGGCACACCAGGTTGAGCGCACATGTTACAATGCACAAGGACCCAGGTTTGAGGCCTCAGTCCCCACCTGCAGGGGAAATGCTTTGCAAGTGGTGAAGCTCTGTTGCAGGTGTCTCGCTGTCTCTCTCCCTCTCTATCACCCCCTTCCCTCTTGATTTCTGGTTGTCTCTACACAATAAATAAAGATAATAAAACAAAAGTTAAATAAAAAATTATACAAGTACAGTTATCATGATAGCTCATAGTAAAGCCTTAGACTAAAGATGATCATAATCTAATAAAATTTCCACTCTTGGGCCCAGTAGTGGCACACCCAGATAACTGCACATATTACCAAGTGCAAGGACCTGGGTTCAAGCCCCCACTCCCCACCTGCAGAGGGAACACTTCACAAGCAGTGACGCAGGTTTGAAGGTGCTTATCTCTCTCTCTCTCTCTCAATCTATCTGTGTGTGTGCCTCACTTTATTTTATTAATGACTTAATATTGATTTACAAAATTACATGTCAACAGGGGTACAAGTCCACTCCAGGGTTGTGAATCTCCAGTTGCCTCACTACAAGCCTCCACGTGGGCCAGCCCAAATCTCTACAACTATCTGTCTACATTGCTACAGAATTGTCCCATTTTGCTTCCTGACCCAGTCCTCTCTTCCCCTTCAAGCCACGCATGACAACATTCCTACCTCCATATGCCCCTCTCCTTTTCCTCCTCTCTCTCTCTGGGTACTGATGGAGCTGGAGTTCAGAGCCCTCTTATCTTCTTCCTCCTATCACTTCTTCCCCACTGGAAATCTGGATCAAGGTTGTTTTGGGGATGCAGAAGGTGGGAGGTCTGGCTTCTATAACTGCTTCTCTGCTGGACCTGGGCATTGGCAGGTGGATCCATACTCCCAGCCTGTTTCTAGCTTTCCCTAGTGGGGCAGGTCTCTGGATGTCTCCCTCTATCTATCTCCCCATCCTCTCTCAGTTTCTCTCTGCCTTATCTAATAAAAATTAGGAGGAAAAAAAAAAGGAAAAACTGGCCACCGGGAGTGGTGGATTCATAGTGCCAGCACCGAGCACCAGAGATAACCTTGGAAACAAAAGAAAAAAATTCACTTTTATAAAAAAGAGAAATTTGGATCAAAACCTAGAGAAAACACTATGTGAGGATGAAGCTTAGGGTGACGGTTCTAAAGGTAGAGAAATGTCGAAGATTTACAGGAAACCAGTAACACCTAAGCAAGAGACCTGCAATAAGCCTTTTGCCTAACAGTTGTGCTGCCTCCAACCTCCTGCCTTTGTATGTAAAAATTTTTAAATGTGGGGAAAGGGAGAAGGGATAAAGTCAAGAAGTTATTTTCCCTAGTTCTTTGTGTGCAAGAAATCTTCTTGCTAAAGACTATACCTCATACCAATTGTACTGCGTTTTTCTAAAAGATGAAAGGAAGAGAGGAGAAGAGAAGAGAAGAGAAGAGAAGAGAAGAGAAGAGAAGAGAAGAGAAGGAGAAAAGAAGAGAGAGGGAGAAAGAAGAAAGAGAAGTAAAGAAAGGTAGCCAAACTGTCTCTAAGACTTTCTGAAAATGATTGCCGTCTGGGGAAGAGGCGTGGTTTGCACAGAACTGTAATGGTGGGTGGTGTGGGACTATATCCTGATAATCTTATGATCTTATAAAACATTATTAAATTGCTAGTAGTATTAATTTAAAAAAGAAATGAAAATTAACTTTAATATTTATTAGTCAAATATCAGTGACCTTGAAACTGATAGTTTTTATTCAGTTTTGAAGCATGCGAAGCATTTTAATAGATCAGAAACATAATTCAAAATGAGAAAAAACAGAAATGCAGAAAACAGTAAGCAAGCTGTCAAAATAGAGGTAAAATACCTCCTATGCAAATATGTACAAGCAATGTCATGAATCTTTTTCTTAGAGAGGTATGGTGGGGAGGCCAAATGCCGTCTTTCTGCAGCCCTCAGTCACACAAAAGGAAGGATGAGCTCATGGGCTGGTATACAAAAGTTATATCGTATTGTATCAGTTACAGATTAAAAAGAAATGTAAATAATTTCCTGAAGCATTGTTATTTAGCGAATTCTAGTAGTGTCTTGTCACATTCTTTCCCACAATGTGGTTGGACTATTTACTTCTCCCATTATACAACCTGCCACTGGCACTTACAAAGACGAGAGGGGGCTCTTTCTTTGGGCTCGGGTCCATCTGTCTAAGCCCACTTCTCGGCCACCAGGGAACAAAGGGTGCTATCACTCAAAAGGCTCCATTCTGGGGTCAAGTGGTGCTGGGCCCAGTAGGTCACACATTACCCTGTGCAAAGACTTCAGCAGAATTTTTAAAAGGAATACTCTGTTCCTTTCCAGGGAGGAGAACAAGTCTACACACACCATTTAGATAATGAAGAGTCAGAGTCGATGACTAGATGCCTCACTAAAATAAAACTATTCACATGTGATCCACTTGTAGGCATTTTCTCTCCGATCTTAACACGAATGAGATTGTTGGTCAACATTTCCCTCTGACTGTGAAGTTATGGTGTATCTGAGACCTCTCAGATCTTCAGATTTTAGTGTGGCCGAAAGCACAGCCTGACCTCATTTACTGAGGACTGAAACCAAACTTCATGTCCTTGAAACATCGTTGCTATAGTCAAGGTTTCATGTACACACAGTCATCCTGTGTGACAGACACTAATGATTTTTGGCAAACATTTTAAAATTGATTGTAAATGGTATTCCTCCTTTCTAATTCAGGAAGTTAGAAGTTCTTGCGCTGACTGGATTGGAGAGTACTTAAATTAATACAGTAATGGAGTCTAAAGCATTCATCTTCACAATGCAAAGTAAACTTATATTTTTGGTATAGTTTTAATATACAAGGACCTGGTAATATCAAATCCCATGAGCAAAAGGATTGTATCTTAAAGACATAAGGGATTGTAGCACAGCGGGTTAAGCACAGATGGCACAAAGCACAAGGACCAGCGTAAGGATCCTGGTTCGAGCCCCCGGCTCCCCACCTGCAGGGGAATCGCTTCACAGAGGAGTTGCTTCACAGAAGCAGGTCTGCAGGTGTCTGTCTTTCTCTCCCCCTCTCTGTCTTCCCCTCCTCTCTCCATTTCTCTCTGTCCTATCCAACAACAATGATATTAATAACAACAATAACAACTACAAAAATAAAATAACAAGGGCAACAAAAGGGAACAAATAAATAAATATTTTTAAAAAGACATAAGGAAACATGTTTAAAATATTGCACGTGAGTCAACCAAAACTAATTTAAGGAAAATATAACCAAAATATATCTTCACATCCAGTGACCTGCACCTAGCAGTTAAAACACTGATAAAAATATGCTAATATGCTCCCCATCCTCTCTCAATTTCTCTCTGCCTTATCTAATAAACATTAGGAGGAAAAAAAAAAGGAAAAACTGGCCACCGGGAGTGGTGGATTCATAGTGCCAGCACCGAGCACCAGAGATAACCTTGGAAACAAAAGAAAAAAATTCACTTTTATAAAAAAGAGAAATTTGGATCAAAACCTAGAGAAAACACTATGTGAGGATGAAGCTTAGGGTGACGGTTCTAAAAGTAGAGAAATGTCGAAGATTTACAGGAAACCAGTAACACCTAAGCAAGAGACCTGCAATAAGCCTTTTGCCTAACAGTTGTGCTGCCTCCAACCTCCTGCCTTTGTATGTAAAAATTTAAAAATGTGGAGAAGGAGGAGGAGAAGGAGAAGAAAGAAAGGAAGAAATGTTGGCTGTCTGAAATATTGAGTCTGGAGCAGTGAAACCTCTCTCTCTCTCTCTCTCTCTCTCTCTATATATATATATATATATTTTTTTTTTAAAAAGATAGAAAAGGGATGGGATAAGGGTAGGAACTGTGGGAGATAGGATGCAATGAGAAGAAATAGACATATGGGATAATCTTTCTTTGAACTGATCTCAGTTGTCTTTCTAACCTTGTATGTGCTGTGTGGCCCTCTCACTTGAGCGTCTTACTGAGGGTCTTGACCAGTGTCCATGAATCCCTCTTTGACAACATTTTATTTATTTTGGATAGAAACAGAGAAATTGAGATAGAAGGAAATGCTAAAGGAAGAGAGGGTGATGCCTGCAGATTTCCTCCTGTAGATGGAGCCCAGGGCTTGAACCTGTTTCCTTGCACGCTGTAACATATACACTCAACCACCAAATACACTCACCACCACTGACCACACTAAGAATACTTTGTAGGAAGGGCTTGTCTTGGGTTCAACCCATGGTACTGCATAAACCAGAGTAGTACTCTAGTCTTTTATTTCCATATAAAAAATAAGAAACAATTCTTTTAAAATATAAAAATGGGCAGTCACGGGGTTGGGTGGTGGCATACCTGGTTGAGAGCACATGTCACAGTGCACAAGGACCCAGGTTCAAGTCCCTGGTCCCCGCCTGCAGGGGAAAGGCTTCACGAGTGGTAAAGCAGGTCTGCAGGTGTCTCTCTGTCTCTCTCCTTCTCTGTCACTCCATTCCTTCTCTTTTTCTTGCTGTCTCTACCCAATAACTAAGTAAAGATAATGAAAACTAAATGAGCAGTTAATTTCCATTACTCCTTTTGCCTCCTGGTGTCTGATGTTTATTCCCTTCAGCTTCATGCAATTCATCCACTCTTCCAAGTGACTCTGTTCATTAGGAACTAATCTTTCCCCACACAGATGACACATGTTCCTAATACACAGGCAGCATTTACATACTCTTTTGGTATAAGACAACACACTTTAATACCATAGTAAACTCCAGCTTAATCTCCAAAGAGCTATTTCCTTCACTTTCAGATATGTAGGTGAACCCAATTTTTGCTCTCCATATCTCTGTCGGAGTCACACACTTTTCTTATCTGTTCCACAGCTTCTGGGAACCTAATTCCCACAACACTGGAAATCTGAGGGAAAAAGCCACGGGGTTCTCTTGTTCTTGTTAGCAATTCACATTCTAAGTCAGTTCTCTTAAACAATTTTCCAAATTCTTACTCTTATTATTTGAATATGTTTTGTAATTTGATTCTGTAAAAATGACCTACAATTGGAATTTACTTTTGTCATTTCCTTTGTAAATTCTACATGTAAAAATTCCTGAACAGAAGAGGAAGGTTAACAGAACGGTCACTGAAAAGGTGTTCATGCCGGAGGCTCCAAAGCCATAGGTTCGATGCGGTCATCCATAAGCCAGCAGGTCAGGCAGCACTCACTCTGCTTTGAGTTATTTACTGTGTTGCTGCTTTAGCCATTTGTGAGGGCCAAAGGTACTACTTAGCTTTTTATTTAATATTTATACGATTAGTATTATATAAATCATAATTTATCACATTACATACCTACCGATTGTTGGTATGCTTCTAAAACACCTTCTGTTTCATTGGTTTAATCCCCCCTGCTTAACACTGTGTTCTATTTACATAACCACTGTTAACTAAGCACCACCCTGCCTGCAGGGCATTGGTTTAATCCCCATTGGTTCATGATGTCTTTTTGCTCCGCCCCCTCTCGTAGTACACCCTGATTTGCACCAGTCTCTTTTCACTCCACCCTCACTACGTCACATCCTGTTTCCACCCTACTTGGCGAGTATATATAAGGACAGGATTGTGATTATAGATAGTTAAGATAGTTTAGATCGTGTTGCGTTCCACATGAATAAAGACATACTGCTTCCCAGCTCAGCCATGAGTCCCTGGTCGTCTGTCTCCCACCCACAAAGCTTGAGAATGTATTTGCTTCTGTGGTATTAAGAGAATTGTGCCAGCAGGTTTACAGCATTGTAATTACATTTAAAAAGAAAAAGACATAAAATCCTATTGTTTCCCTAGATACTAAAATTGTTCAATAACAGATGTCTTCTAAATTTTTGCAAAAGTGTATGAAATCACACAGAGTGATAGTCCTAGGTTTGTGGCAACCACATAGGGAACTTCTGACTCCATCAACGAGTGACTCACCTAGGCTATTAAATCAGATTACTTTCATTAGATACTGCTCTGGTTATAACCACTAAGTAATTTTGAAGTTTTGTGTGTTTTTGTTTTGTTTTTTACATTTACAGAGTTTTGTCATTCTGGACTGACACTTTCAGAATGAAAGATAGAGACTGAGACAGAACGAGACAGAGAGAGAGGGAGGGAGAGAGAGAGAGAGGTACACCATAGCCCCAAAGCTTGTTACAGTGAAGTAGAGTGACTTGGGCTCCAGCACAGATTGTAAAAACTGTAAAAACAGGTCCCATATCCCGGGGAGCTATCTTGTGGATGCTAAAGTTTGTTGTTGTTGTTGTTGTTTTTTCATTTTCACTCACTTGATTATTTTATGCCTGTAACAGACACAGCAGCAATCATAAAACAACCTGATGGAGCAGTATGAAACGATAATGAAGAATAGAAACTGATAACTAGGCAAATTAGATTTCCCCCAGATGTGTAGGTTACAATGTTCTGATAAAATTCGCCCAATATTACATCAAAGTCCCCTTAGGGAAGGATGAATACAGGATGATCTCACTCTCAGACCGAAGTTGAAAAACAAGATTAGAAAAGAAAACACAAGTCGAACCTGAAATGGAATTGGAGTATTACACCAAAGTAAAAGACTCTGGGGTGGGTGGGTGGGTAGAATACAGGTCCATGAAAAATTATGAATGAAATAGTGGGGGTTGTATTGTTAAATGGGAGTCTGGGGAATGTTATGCATGTAAAAAAAAAAAAAAAGAAGAAGAAGTAGAAACGCAAAGCAGAAATTGACTGAGTTTGGAGTATGGCACCAAAGTAAGAAAGCAGAAGTACACTAGAGTTTGCAGTGAGTACCTCCCTAATACTTCCTCTCCACTTTTCCAAGCTTTGGGTCCATGATTGCTCAACAATTTGTTTGGCTTTGTATGTTAACTCTCTTTTCAGTCACCAGGTTCCAGGTGTCATCAGGATGCCGGCCAGACTTCCCTGGATTGAAGACCCCACCAATATGTCCTGGAGCTCAGCTTCCCCAGAGATCCACCCTACTAGGGAAAGAGAGAGGCAGACTGGGAGTATGGACTGACCAGTCAACGCCCATGTTCAGCGGGGAAGCAATTACAGAAGCCAGACCTTCTACCTTCTGCAACCCACAATGACCCTGGGTCCATGCTCCCAGAGGGATAGAGAATGGGAAAGCTATCGGGGGAGGGGGTGGGATATGGAGACTGGGCGGTGGGAATTGTGTGGAGTTGTACCCCTCCTACCCTATGGTTTTGTTAATTAATTCTTTCTTAAATAAAAAAAAAATAAAATAAAAAATAAAAGCAAAAAAAAAAAGTCCCCTTAGTAACCAAAAAATAAATAAATAAAGGAAAAATGGCACACTACTTTGTAACATTTATTTCTGATTTAGATATCTAATTCATTTAAATCTAAACCTTTCAACAAAACTGTATTCAGGTAAATATTTATAAACAATACCCCCACCATCTTTGCATGTAACTTAGCATTTAGAATAGAAACTTCATAGTTAAACATTCAGTTTAAATGTTTTAAAAGTATAGAATATTAGAATTCAAAAACATAACAGCTATCTCTCTATCACTCCTGCTTTAAGCCAAAGAAGCTCTCTCTTTTAAATTCAGGAGTGAATGTTCTGCATAAACCACTGTAACAATCAAACTTCTAGTCTTTTTCAAAATTTTTATTTATCATCCTTATTTATTTATGGGATACAATCAGAAATAGGAAAAGGGAAGATAAGAAGAGAGACACCTGCCTCACTGCTTCACAAATTGCAAAGCTTTCCCCCATAGGCAGGGTCCAGGGGCTCAAACCAGGGTCCTTGTGCGCTGTAACACGTGTGCTCAACCAGGTGAGGTGCGCCACCACCTGGGTCCAAAATATCCAGTTTTCCTCAGTTACCCAAAGAAACCAAATAGAGATGACCATTTGCATGGAAGTTATTCCCTTAATAGAAGAAATGGGTTGGCCAAATTGCCATACTTCCTAGCCTAGTACAATCTAGCAGTATCCCAAACCAAAATTCTGTTATTTCTGATATTTGATGTCTATACTCTGCCCTAATCTATAGGCGGCGGGTAGATAGCATAATGGTTCAGCCAAGAGACTCTCCTGCCGGAGGCTCCAGAGTCCAGGTTCAATCCCCTGCACCACCGTGAGTCAGAGTTAATCAGTGCTCTGATAAGTAATAATAATAAGCAAAAATCTAATACATAGATATAATAAAATTATTGGAGGAAATAGACTTACAATATTGATAGTCCCGAGTTAGACATAAGAAACCCAGACTTAAATATATTAGTCCTAATATATTTATAGGACTAATATATAATATAGGAGCCAGGAGATAGCTCACTTGATAAAGCCTGCGAGTTGCACAGCTGTAGGCCCTGGCTTCCATCTCTGACACCGAGTGTGAGCACCCAGACAGCACACGGGCAGCCCCAGGGACTGGGAGTCGTGCTGTGGAGTCCCGAGTCCCTCCATCTGCCCCTCCCGTACCCTCGCCACCCCCCACTCTAAAATAAAGAACCAAATGCTTGGCCTGGAGAGTTTTCTCAGTGGTGATACCTGAATGTGCAAGGCCCTGAATTCATTCCTCAGAGCTGTGTTAGCAAATGGTAATGCATAGCTCCAGTTAACCATGGATCTCTAGATAAATGGGTTGGTGGTTCTAGTCTACAAAGACAAAGTTTCCTCAGCTTTACACCTCAAGGAAAATAGTACATATAAAATATTAAAGTTCTGTATCTTCAGAAATTGTATTTGATACTTCCAAATACAGTTACATAATTAAATACAATTCCCCATACAAATTTTGCTCAGCATCCCTGAGCTAAAAAAAAAAAAAAAAAGTTTTCCATTAGCTGAAAATATATTGTAGCCAAAGCCTAAGGCATAAACATTCTACCTACAAATGTAAGGCCTCACCTGATTTCCTCTCATATTGCAACTTAAATAATAATGAAGAGCAATATATTGTGGGTGTGTGCACTGTTTTGGAAATGTTTATATTTTATCTGTTGTCTATTAGTGTTAATGAATATTTCATTTTGTTCTCACTCATGTATGAAAGAGGAAAGAAAAATGCTCTGTAAAATGCACTTTTGTCTATACATAGTGTGGACTAGAGAGAACATTATGTCTTATTTAAATAAAACATCACTTCACATTTGAGATATGCGTGTGGTATGTTCTGACAGAGGACCCATGACAGTTCAAAATATACATTAAGAGCATGTGCATACAGTGTCTCTAATATTGCGAACTTCAGCTCAAATTCTGTTTGGATGAGGCTAATTTGCAATGTAAAAATTACAATCTCATCATTAGAAAAAAAATATATATATATGTACTTATATATGAAAATATAGTCAGTTAGTTATGAGTACATGCCAGCTTTGATTATGCAATGAAAACTTCCATAAATTACTTAGGGTAAACTTCTAAAAGTAATTTGACTGGGGACTGGAGAGAACTCAACCATTGGAGCACACATTACCATGAGTACCTATGGACAGACCATGTCAACATGCTCCGTGGACAGTGGAGCAGACTGTGCTCTCTCTCTCTCTCTCTCTCGCTCTCTCTCGCTCTCCCTCTCTCTATCTCTCTTTCTCTTCCTGTCTAAAATAGAAGAATAAAAAGTGAGCTGAAGGCAGAGTTGGAGGTAGAGCAGGAGTCGAAGTGTTAGATTCTCAGGTTGACCAGAAATATCAGCTAGAAAGCAACTAGTGGTCTATGGAATAAGTGATCAGTTGGGAGCCTTTTATTTTTGACCTGAACAAGTTAGAAAGTTACCGTCTCTCCTCTCTCCCTCTTTCACCTCAACTTCAGTGTGTAACCCAAATGGCATATCTGAATTGCTTTTTTGAACTCTTCCTATGATGTCGCAGTATTTGTTTAATAACTTGATATTACTGCTAGGAGTTGTGTATAATGTCTGTGACCTGGAATATCCATACGTGGTCAGGTTCCCCTTGAAGACCAGGTGTGTGACTGGAAGATAGAGCTAGCTTCAAGTCTGCTCAAAGATGGAAGAGCGTGAGAAGCCCCCAACAGAAGGAAGCTGGTTCCTTCATATGCTCCTGCATTGAGGAAAGAGTTAGATGTTGGTATTTGAGAGTGAAAAAGTGCTTGTCTTAATTAAGGAAACTGGATCCCCTAAAGAAACAAAATAGTCTGCAAGAGAGAAGGAATACTGTAAAGTTTAGAATCAGGAAGCTATTCAGCCGAATTCTCCATTTTCAACCAAGTCCGTTCACCTGTGGGGGAAGTGATTACGATTACAGAAAGTAGTAAACAGAAGGACAGGATTCCCAGCAGCGCCCCAGCCCAAAGCAGCTATGAACTAGGAGTGTAGAAAGTAATTAATTCTACGCTAAACTTGAAGTCTTAATTACTACATGAGATCGGGTATCCTAATTAATTAGTTCTTTTTTTAAAGTGAAAGTTAATGCAGATGTTTCAGTTAGACCAGAATGAGGAGAGCATGCCTGTCTTAGTTCTCATCCAGGATAAAATTATCCAATTGAATAAAATCTAAAGAAGATAAAAGAGGAGAAAGCTTAGTCAGTCGGAGTTGTCAAGCACCAGCTTGTCTCCTGACACCCCAGAGACTACAAACGTGGTCCCTGACATCCTCCTGTGCTCTTTTCTGGCTTTCCTCTACTCCCTTCTCCTTCTCTCTCTTAAAGCAAATAAACAAATGTATATTTGTTTGTTTCCTTCCTTATTTTTTTTCTTTCCACCAGGGTTATCACTGTAGCTTTGTACCTGCGTAACTCCACCAGATTGAATGACCGTTCCTGTTCCTTTTTTTTTTTTTTTGATAGAGGGTGACAAAGATAGAAAGAGAAAGACATAGAAAGAAGGAGAAACACCGGGAGTCCAGCGGTACTGCAGCTGGTTAAGCATATGGCGTAAAGCACAGGGACCAACGCAAGGATCCCGGTTCGAGCCCCGGGCTCCCCACCTGCAGGGGAGTCACTTCACAGGTAGTGAAGCAGGACTGCAGTTGTCTGTCTTTCTCTTCACCTCTCTGTCTTCCTCTCCTCTATCCATTTCTCCATTTCTCTCTGTCCTATCCAACAACAATGACATCAATAATAACTACAATAATAAAACAAGGGCAACAAAAGGGAATAAATAAAGTAATATAAAAAAAGTTAAAAAAAAAAAAGAGATAAACACCACACAGTACAGCCCCACTGCTCATGAGTCCCTCCCCTATAGGTGCTATCACACCCCTCAATGTATTTTTTTAAAGATTTTTCTACATTCATTTATTTATTTACTTATTCCCTTTTGTTGCCCTTGTTGTTTTATTGTTGTAGTTATTGTTGTTGGATAGGAGAGAGAAGGAGAAGACAGAGAGGGGGAGAGAAAGAGAGACACCTGCAGACCTGCTTCACCGCCTGTGAAGTGACTCCCCTGCAGGTGGGGAGCTGGGGGCTCGAACCAGGATCCTTACCCAGTCCTTGTGCTTTGTGCCATGTGTGCTAAACTCTCTGTGCTACTGCCCGACTCCGCCCTCAATGTATTAATGACATGCACCATCACTCCACCAGGTGCAGCACCACCTGGCCTCCCATATGCAAATCTTTTAAAATCAATGAATTGAATAACTTAAGATCATTGTGTCCTAAATCGTATTCAACATAATGTACCTTTTGATTTAATATGGTATCGTCCTCAAAATTGTGGTAGTTTTTCATATCCGAATGCTTGTTGATTTTATGCCTTTAAGTATTTTGTTAGTATGCTTCTAAATTCTGCTTATAAGACCTTCTGTTTTGATCATCACATTAGGTTCGCTTGTATTACTTACGATGTGGTCTATTTACATCATCACTGTTTTACCTGGGTCCCGCCCTGCCTGCAGGGTATTGGTTTCATCCCCACTGGTTAGGTGGAAGCTCTCTATGTTCTGTTCACACTCTTTTTTTGCTCCGCCCCCTCTCCTAGTCATTTCCTTTCCCTTGCCACTTCCGGTGAAGAGATGCATAAAAGGCAATGTATCTGATTAATAAACGAGATACTGCTTCCCAGCTCAGTCATGAGTCCCTGGTCATCTGTCTACCGCTCGCGAAGTTAGACAGGCAAATGTGCCCCAAACTGGGACTGGCAAATGGCGCCTGAACAGGGACTGGCAGTATTTTACTTCATAATAAAATTACCCGTTTCTCTCTCTGATGAGAGAAAATTAAATTCATACTTCTACTTTTATGTATCTACTTATTTTTGTTGTTGTTGATTGACTGAATAAGGATCAATAAGACCATAGGATAAGAGGGGTACAATTCCACATAGTTCCCAACACCAGAGTTCAGTATCCCATCCCCTCCATGGGAAGCTTTCTAGTCTTTGTCACTCTGGGAGTATGGACCCAGGATTTAAGTTTGATCATTCAGATAAATTAAAAATATCTCTGATTGAGAATATTCAATTCCCCCTTGCACCTGCAATTCCCTCTGCCTCTTTACTTTCACCAGACAGAAAATCAATCCTATTATTTAATATATGCATATAGTCTCTGGATTCTAATTTATACTGTTGCCAATATAATTGCCAAAGCCTAGCACAAAGTGTGACTGATCTCCTTTAACTAACATGCTTGTGTCAAGTTCATTTATTTGAAACGACTTTTACAATATATGATTCAACATCATGGTGCTTGATGAGCTAAAAATAAGGACCATTCATAGATTTTGACGAATTATGGCCAGTGTCAATGCAAAACTTCTTGCCCATTTATAATGTTATCTTGAAATTTTTTAATTAATGTTAGTCCAATGTAATATTGGCAAGTCATACTTATTTCACATGCAACTACATGCCGGATTCTTGCTCAATTTAATGTGTAGCTTCATTCCTATTTTCTGTAGCACTAGAAGATGAAATCTATGGACTTGAACTGGCAGAGTACCATTAAGCGGCCGCCCCCAATGAAATGTCTGCTCATTTTTTGAGACTATAGCTTCAGAGACGGCCCTTCCTGAACACTGGGTATTGTTAGGAATATCTCCCCTCGGTGCTCTGAAGCCACCCTGGACATGTCCTTGCCCTGCCATGACAGCTCTTGGCCCCTCAGATGTGACTTAAATGATGCTGGAGTGTTCATTCTGCTTCTTTCTGTCCAGCATTCAGACGTGATTTCTTTTTAATTCAATCTTGGTTTATTTATTTCTCTTACTAGGGAAATTAATATGACCATATGTCACATAACTACTACAATTACTACATATGTTTTCTATAGTAGATTTAATTATTTTTAGATTTTTTTTTAAAGATTTTGTTTATTAATGAGAAAGATAGGAGAAAAGAGAAAGAACCAGATATCACCCTGGTACATGTGCTGCTGGGGCTTGAACTCAGGACCTCACTGAGAGTTGTATGCTTTATCCACAGAGCCATTTCCCAGACCACTATTTTTATGTTTTAAATGATGTTTGTTGTCTGAATTATGCTAGATTAAATGTTTCTTCTGCTTATTTTTTCTAATAATTGAGGCCATAGCATACACACACATCCATGCATTTATGAATCAGTCAGTTTCATGATGACCTGCTAAATATGTGACTTTAAATCAGATTGACTAAGGTTTTTTCTTCTCAACCAGGTGAGATTTTCACACTTATTGAAGAATGCAGAACTAACTCACTTTAAGAATCATCACTTTGGGAGTCGGGTTGTAGTGCAGCGGGTTAAGCGCAGGTGGCACAAAGCACAAGGACCGGTGTAGGGATCCGGGTTCGAGCCCCCGGGTCCCCACCTGCAGGGGAGTCGCTTCACAGGCGGTGAAGCAGGTCTGCAGGTGTCTCTCTTTCTCTTCCCTCTCTGTCTTCCCCTCCTCTCTCCATTTCTATCTGTCCTATCCAACAAGGACATCAATATCAACAACAGTAATAACAACAACAACAATGCAAAACAATAAGGCAACAAAAGGAAAAATAAATAAATACTAAAAAATCTTTAAAAGGTGATTTTAAATAAAAAGAACCATCACTTTACTTGTTTAATAGCTTCACTTCACATGAAGAGGTGACAAAAATCAGGAAAAATGAAGAGTACAAGTGATTCTTCTGAAGCAACTTGAGAGAACTCGTTAGCACACAAGTTAATGAAGTAACATACATTTAGAAAAACATCACCGTATTGGCATCATAAACTCAAGGGAACAGCTTGGCACTTTCTTACTAGAAAGAAATAAACTATTCAGTACAGCTGTAGACACTGCTTTTGAATAAAAAAAAGCAAACAGTTCTACCAAAACACAATTTAAGCCAAGAGCAACTCAGCATAAATAGGCCGGGGGTGTGGCTCCACCCACCAAGCCCATGTCCTGTGGAGAAGCAGTTACAGAAGCCAGAACTCCCACCTTCCGCACCCCATAAAGACTCTTGATCCAAGATTCCAGTGGGGGAGAAATGATAGGGGCAAGATGACCACAGGGCTCTGAACTCCATCAGGACTGGGAGAGAGAAGAGGAAAAAGGGAGGGACATTCAGGAGTATTTGCAGGTGTATGTGCGACTTAAAATGAAGACAAGATGGGACCACAGGAAAAAAAGGGGGGATCAAATATATACAAGTCTGGACAGATGACTGTGGAAATAATAGTTAATCCATATCTCTAACCTTGAGAGAACCGCTGCAGCTTTCTGACGGAAAGGTCGTGGATTCCAAATTCTGGTGTAGACAGGGGGTGGTGTTATACCCCTGTTACCTTGTAGTTTTGTAATCAGTGTTAAATCACTAATAAAAAAAAAGGAAAGAAAGAAATGTAGTGTAATAAATTTCAATAGTATTTGGAAACTCAAAAGAAATTAACATCTCCTTAGGAGATTTCACGTAGATGTTTGTTTTTATTTGTTTGATTAGGGTCACAGTGCTTCTGACACTTGCATGATCTGGGCGAGCAGTTTCATAGCTCTCCAAGCTGAGGACGCCTCACCACAACCACTGTCAGAGTGCGAATACAACGTCCTCTTTCTGCATACTGCTTCCAGACCCCAGACCCTTCCAACAGTTAACCAAAGCTTTTTCCTTCTTTTGGTTTATTGCTTCATTTCTTTCATTTCATTTCCTTCCCCCACCCCACCAGTGTTATCTCTGAGGCACAACGCTTGCGTGTATGCTTCTATGTATTTTACTGTTTCTGCTCTTACATTCAATTCTTGATCTGCTCTGTAGCAATATAAGTTGTGTTCTAGGCTTCCTACATTGGCAGAATGAGAAGGGCCTATATATTAAGAAGATTCAGTCTGTGTTTTAAAAACTTCAAGACATACAATTAATTTTCCCCCTCTCATATTAATTAACTAGTGATTTATATGACCACACTTTACTAGGAGTGTACATAAACACCATTCCCACCACCAAAAGACTGTGACCCATCCCTCCCACCCACTCCCACCCCCCACTGGCCCAGGAAGCTGCATGTCTCCCCCTCACCACAGGGTTTTTACTTTGGTGCCCTACTTACAATTTGGTCAGATCCTGCTTTTAGTTTCCCTTTCAGATCTTGTTTCTCAACTTCTGTTGATGAGTGGGATCATCCCATACTCATCTTTATCTTTCTGACTTAGCTCACTTAACATAATTCCTTCTAGCTCTGTCCAAGATGGGTCAGAGAAGGTGGGTTCATTGCATCAGCCAATAGCAACCTAATCAACGCAACGATTGCCACCTCAACATGCTTCAACTCAGACTGTGTCCAGAGACTTCAGGTGTGGAATGACAATCCTTCAGCTTCATTACTCAGGTGATACCTTTCCTTTCATAGCATTCTCTAATTCCATCCCAGGTGGTTCACTTCCTAACAAAGTCCCAAAACCTAAATATACACCAGTTTCTGTGAGAGAGAGCATATGTTCACACGTACCCATAAACTACTGCAAAATATATACCTGAAAGCAGAAGTACACTAGAGTTTGCAGTGAGTACCCCCCTAACACTTCCTCTCCACTATTCCAAGCTTTGGGCCCATGATTGCTCAACAATTTGTTTGGCTTTGTATGTTAACTCTCTTTTCAGCCACCAGGTTCCAGATGTCATCAGGATGCCGGCCAGGCTTCCCTGGATTGAAGACCCCACCAATGTGTCCTGGAGCTCAGCTTCCCCAGAGACCCACCCTACTAGGGAAAGAGAGAGGCAGACTGGGAGTATGGACCGACCAGTCAACGCCCATGTTCAGCGGGGAAGCAGTTACAGAAGCCAGACCTTCCACCTTCTGCATCCCACAATGACCCTGGGTCCATGCTCCCAGAGGGATAGAGAATGGGAAAGCTATCAGGGGAGGGGGTGGGATACGGAGATTGGGTGGTGGGAATTGTGTGGAGTTGTGCCCCTCCTCCCCTATGGCTCCGTTAATTTATCCTTGCTTAAATAAAACATAAATTTTAAAAATGAGAAGGGTCTGTACAGCTATATTCTGAAGCTGTGAAGCACTGGACAAGGGAAAGAAGGTGGAATCTTCCCTTGGACCTACATGAAAATTAAGTGAGGACATCTGAAATTCAGAATGGAATCTCTACATACTTTTGTTAAAAATAAGCTTTCAGGGGGTCGGGCGGTGGCGCAGCGGGTTAAGCGCAGGTGGCGCAAAGCGCAGGGACCGGCGTAAGGATCCCGGTTCGAGGCCCCCGGCTCCCCACCTGCAGGAGAGTCGCTTCACAGGCGGTGAAGCAGGTCTGCAGGTGTCTGTCTTTCTGTCCCCCTCTCTGTCTTCCCCTCCTCTCTCCATTTCTCTCTGTCCTATCCGACAACGAATTGCGTCAACAAGGGCAATAATAATAACCACAACGAAGCTACAACAAGGGCAACAAAAGGAAAAAATGGCCTCCAGGAGCGGTGGATTCATGGTGCAGTCACCGAGCCCAGCAATAACCCTGGAGAAGGAAAAAGAAAAAAATATAATAAGCCTTCAGTGGCTATGAGAGGACATAATGGTGATACAAAACGACTCACAGGCCTGAGGCTCTGAAGTCCTGACTCAGCATCTAGCACCACCATAAACCAGAGCTGGGCAATGCTCTGATAAAATAAATTGATAGATGATAGATAGACAGACAGACAGATAGATAGATGTTAGACACATAGATAGATAGATAGATAGATAGATAGATAGATAGATGTTAGATAGAGATAGATAGATGATAGATAGATAGATAATAGATAGATGATAGGTGATAGATAGATGTTAGATAGATACATAGATGTATGATAGATAGATGATAGAAGATAGATATATGATAGGTATTAGATAGATATGTAGATAGATGATAGATAAATAGATGATAGACAGATGATAGATAGATAATAGATAGATAATAGATAGATGATAGATGTTAGATAGATACATAGATAGATAGATGATAGATACATAGATAGATGATAAATAGATGATAGATAGATAGATAGATAGATAGATGATAGATAGATGATAGATGACAGATAGATAGATTATAGATACATAGATGATAGTAGATAGATGATAGATAGATAGATGATAGATAGATAGATAGATAGATAGATTGATTGATTGATTTTCATAGGGGCAAGAACCCACCCAAGGACCCAGGTTCATAACTGGTTAACAAACAAACAAACAAAAGTTGGAAATTTAAAAAGAGACAGGTCCACCCTAGCTCCAATGATGACTAAGGAACTCCTTAGGGGTTTTACTATCTCAAACTTTCAATTTCCTGATATTCTCAGTGTGGATAAATTCAGCCTCTTCTTAGGAACTCAGTAAGCGCACAGTGATAGGGTTTAGAAGAAGATAAAGATTGATCCCATTTTAAACATTCTAAGTGTTTTCATATAGGATTTGGCACTGAGGTCTGAACTGACATTCTTCCAAGTCTTGTTGAGTTTCTTTTGAGACATAGTAATGTCAAATTGGATTCTCATTCCTCCTCTCTTATTCTCAATCTCTACCTGAAATTGCTAAAAAGTCCAAATGCTGTGCAGATGTCCCCTGAGGCTAGTGCCACTTTCCACAAGTTAATACGGTATCCTCAAGTGCTTTTCCCAACCAATCCTGTCCCAACACGTCACTCCTGGATGTTGCCCTATAAATAGCCCTCCTACTTCCTCTCTCGCTCTCTATCTCTCCCTCGCCCAGTTTTTTACCTCGGGGACCTTAGGGTGGTGTGCATAGTGGGGACGGCCATTTTTGGCTAGCTCCACGTGGCCCGAACTGCTGCGTTCTCACCCAACCCTGAGATGCCAGTGCTAATAGAGGATTGTGTTCCCTCTTTGCTTGGATTTTATCTCCTCCATGTCCCACCGCCACAAAGTGACATCCAAATATACAGTAATCACCATTTGATGTAAAAAAAAAAATTGTATTTTCTCTAGAATATCCTGGAAAAAAATCAGCATCTGCTGGGATAGCCTGAGGGTACTTCTTCCCGAGCTAGTGCTCTCTGGCTTGGAGAGAACTCAACTGGAGCCGATCTAGGCTGCTGCGTGGGAGAGGGATCAGGAACTCGTGCCGCACTAATTTCCGCAGGAGATACACTCTGGAACTCTCAGAGCCGGAAAGCAATTTCCAAGTGTCTTTAATCAGAAGAGCAGCTGTTTTTATACTCTCCAAGTAGGGTGGAAACAGGATGTGATATAGAGAGGGTGGAGAGAAAAGTGACTGGTGAAAATCAGAGTGTGACAAGGAGGGGGCAGAACAGGCGAGAATCCTATCACTGAACCACCAATGCCCTGGAGTGCTTTATGTAAAAGTGATTTATGTAAATAGACCAAAGCTTTGGATCAGTAAATCCCTATATAGGCATATGGTTAAGCAGAAGGCAGGGGGAGGTGGCATACTACCCAACATCTCCCCCTTTCTTTTTAACTATTTGCCATAGTATCAGGAGTGCGGGGCACTTTGTGAGGCAGGGAGACTGATAAGAGGCACACCTTTTTGGGGGTTCTACTGTCCCTCCTTGCTCAACCTCTCCGTAGAGAGAGAGACTAACAGGATTGACACACCCCTCAGGCTCAAGCCCTTCCAAGCTCAACCATATCCTCACAATTCCCCAACATCTTCCTCTTACTTAATGGCCATATATAACTGGGTCAATGTCTGTAAAAGGCTTCATCTCTGTCAGGGGAATAGCAGTGTAGGGGTGAACGGAAACCTGTTGGGAAGAAAGCAGAATGATAGTGTGTAAGTGTCTTCAAAAAGAACTAGCACAAGACAGGGAGGGATAAGTAAGAGTAGCAAGAGACAGAGTGAGCCTGTTGTTGGTATGCATGAGACCCTTTCTGTTTCATTTGGTTTAAATCCCCACTGCTTAACACTATTCTATTTACATAACCACTTCATTCTATTTACATAACCGCTGTTAACAAATCCCACCCTCCCTCCAGGGCATTTGTGGTTCAGTGATAGGATTCTCGCCTGCTCCATCCCCTCCTTGTCACACCCTGATCCCTTCTTTGTCACACCCTGATTTTCACCAGTCACTTTTCTCTCCACCCTCTCTATGTCACATCCTGTTTCCACCCTACTTGGGAAGTATGTATAAAGACAGCATTGTGAGTTTTAGAGTACTTTACCTTGAGTTTAGCTTAGCTCGTCTTAGATTGTGCTGCGTGAATAAAGAGATACTGCCTACAGCTCAACCATGAGTCCCTGGTCTTCTGTTACCCGCCCGTGAAGCCAGCCCGGCGAAAACAACATAACCCGTCGAAAACAACAAGCATTCATTGTCATTTATGACATGGGCTTGGAGTTAGTAACGCAAGTCTCTGAATTCCTGAAGGCACACGGTTTGTTTCTGTTAGGAACCCAGGATCTGGATTTGTTTTCTCCTATATCACAGTGACTAACAACAAAAGCTTGTTTTGGGAGTCTGGCTAAAGGTTTGTCAATTTTGTTTACTCTTTGGAAGAACCAACATTTAGCTTCATTTATCTTTTGTATGATTCTCTTATTTTTTATGTGATTTATTTCTGCCCTAATTTTAGTTATTTCAGTCCTTCTGGTTGCTTTTTTAGGATTCCTTTGTTCCTCTTCCTCTAAGTCTTTAAGGTGTGCAGTCTGGTTGTTTACTTGAGCTTTTTCTTGTTTCCTAATGTGTGCTTGTATGGCTATGAACTTCCCTCTCAGAACTTCCTTAGCTGTGTCCCAAATATTCTGATAGCTTGTGTCTCCATTTCCGTCTGTTTCTCAAAGCATTTTAACTTCTTCCTTAATCTCCTCTTTGACCCAGTAGCTGTTCAGTAGTATACTGTTGAGTTTCCATATTTTGGGATGTTACAGCAAACCCAGTCTGAGTAAGACAAGCAGACATGGATAGTTTCACTTATATATGGACTGAAGATTCTGGAATCACATTAGCTTCACAGAAAAAAAAAATAGCCAAATTGACTCCAAGAATTTGTGAGTGCTATGGTGGTTATGGAAGTGAGGTGGGAACAGAACTTTGCTGGTGGGTATGATATGAAATTATACCCCTATTGTTCTATAAACTTATAAAACATTGGTAAATTACTAATAAAATTATTTTTACAAAAATATACAAAGCAGAACAAATCGTTTAATAATCAGGAACCTAAAGGTAAGAGTAGAGCAGATGAGACTTGGGGGTCTTCATTTTGGGAAAAGCTAGTAGGTCTATTTTAGGTAAATTCCAAGAGGCCCATGACTTTACTAGTTTTTGACTGAGCCCAACAGCTAACATACAGGTGGGCTAAAGGTACTGTCTGGAGAGATGGTGTCTGAGTTTGAAATAGGACTTACATTATTTTTATTTAAAGAATAACTTATTTTTATTTTTAATTATATTTACATATATATATATTGGATAGAAACAGCCATAAATGGGGGTGATAAATGAGAGGAATGGGGGTGATAGAGGAGAGAGACAGAGAGACACCTATCCAACAATGACAACATCAATAACTACAACAATAAAACAAGGGCAACAAAAGGGAATAAATAAATAAATGTTAAAAATAATAATAATAAAGTAATTTGCCTACCTTTTATGCCATCTTCCCTGCCTAAGCCTTTTTGTCTGTTTGTCTCAGCCTATAATCAGTGGTATAGATATAACATTTTACAAACGTTAAAAAAGAGTATCTAAAAAGGACAATCATATACTTACAGATTTTAATACTTACTAATACAAATCTGTTCAAGACCATGGTCAGTAAAATGTGATCATTTTAGTGTGTATCCTTTCAGAAATGTCTAGTGGACTCTATTTGAACACAAACTGTGGTTTTTTTTTACTCATGCCTGTGACCAAAAAAAATCTGTGTTTTTGATGATGTGTTTGCTAATATGGAAATCAGTTTAAAATGGTCTTTATTAGGTTAAACAAAAGAACCTTGTTGAAACATTGAAATGTCAACAAAAAAATTTTTTAATAATGAAAAGAGGTGGTAAGTTAAAATTTACAAGACTGGGGTGGCGGGAAAGGCCAGTGACATAGTTCACCTAGGTAGTATGCTGCTGTGCCATGAGTTTGACCAGGCTCCAGCCCCACCCCAGCAGTGAAGGAAGTGGCACTGCTGCCATCTTTCAATCTCTCTTACTTTCTCTCTATCCTAATAATAATAATAATAATAACAATTAATAAAAATAATAATAGACTAGGAGAAAAATACCTATATCTATTTAACTAACATTTTAAAATCATATTGATGTTGTTTTTATTAGCTAGAGCTCTGCTCAGCTCTGACTTATAGTGGTGCGGGGGATTAAACCAGGGACCTCGGGGGCAAAGCCAAGATGGCAACTTTTAAGCAGCAGCTGGTGTGAGCTCCAACAAGCAGCAGCTTGTGATCCGGGATTCTCTGGATAGGGTAGGATACTGGGCCATTAGCTGGAGGGTGAAGAAGGGGTACTAAGGGTGAAACCAAGGAGGAGTCCGATAGCTTACTCTTGAGTTAGAAAATAGAGGCCAGGGGTCCAAGCTGCAGATTGTTAGGGTTTTTTACTCTATTCTATTTTATTATTACTATTATTATATATGCGTGTCCCTTTCCCCCCCTCCTTCTTCAGGCTGACCAAAATTAACTGTTATTGTTTTTTCCATTGCTAGGTAATTAGGTGTCCTATCCGTTGTGAAAGGAACTTGTTTCTCTCTATCTCTTCCCTCCACTCTCCTTTATCCCTCCTCCTAGCTAATTAAAAAAGAAAAAAAAACTTTCCTTTCACTGCTAATTTTTTTCTTCTTGTTGTCTTCTTTTCTTCCTCCTACTTTTGCTTTCTGAGTTCACTGATACTCGTTTTTTAATTATTTTGAGGAAGAAATATGACTCCAAGTGGACTCTCTTTGTGTGTGTCTCTCTCTTCTCTACTTCCCTTTCTTCTCTTGTTATCCTTAGAATTTACAGTGGACAGTAGATTTGCATAATTATCTATTCTTGCTTTCCTTTCTTTCCTTTCTCTTTCTTTTTCTTTTGGATTTGGTTGCTATTGTTTCTGGGACTGGAGGTGTTGTTTGGCTAACTGATAATGGTTGAATTGCATCAATCCTTGCGTCAACTATTGTTGTAATTTCTGAGGTGGGAACTGCATTTGTCATAACGGTCTTCAGTATAGCGTGGCTTGTACTCAAAATACAACAACTGAAGGACAGAACAGAAAAATTTTTTTAAATCATCAATTAAAAAAATGGTTAAATCAAGAGCAAATAAAGCTGCTACCACAACGAATCAAGACAGGAGCCCAAAAGAAACTCCAAATGAGTCAGAATTAACCATAGATAAGAAAGTATGCAAGCAATAATAAACCTAATAATCACAGAAATGAAGACAATTATGGAGGAAAGGGCTATCAGAATTAAGGAAACAACAAATGAGACCCCAAGGAAAACACAAGCTACTTTGAGGTAATTAGAGAACTGAAAGCTGAAATAACTGAACTAAAAGGCCAATTAACATAACAAGCTAATACTATAACTGAACTGAAGAAAGACACTGAGGGAAGGGAAAGGAGGCTAACAGAAGCAGAAAACAGAATTAGCCAGACAGATGATGAGCTGGAGAAAACAAAGAGAAGTAAAAGAGATTGAGAGACACTGGAAACAACAACAGAGACATATGGGATGATCTCAAAAGAAGTAACATTCATATAATTGGCCTACCAGAGGAAGAAAGAGAGGAAGGGGGAAGTAAACACTCTAGAGGAAATAATAGAAGAAAACTTCCAAGATCTAAACAACAGAAAGGACATTAAGATTCAAGAGGCCCAGAGAGTCCCAAACAGAATCAACCCAGACCTGAAGACACCAAGATACATCATAGTTACAATGAAAAGAAGTAACAACAAAGAAAGGATCCTAAATACTGCAGGAGAAAAACAAAAACTCACATACAGGGGAAAACCCATAAGACTATCAGCGAACTTCTCCACTCAAACTCTAAAAGCCAGAAGAGAATGGCAAGATATCTATCGAGCCCTGAATGAAAAAAGGTTTCAACCAAGGATAACATACACTGCTAGACTTTCATTCAAAGTAGATGGAGAGATCAAAAGCTTCTTAGACAGAAAAGAGTTAAAGGAGGCAACCATCACTAAGCCTGCCCTGAAATAGGTTCTAAAAAACCTCTTACAAACAAGAACATCACCATAATACTTACCATATATCAGAGCAAAAAAATTGTTGAATAATGGCACTACAATACATTAAATCCATAATACCAATAAATGTCAATGGCTTAAATTCACCCTTTAAAAGGCACAGAGTGGGAGGATGGATCAGAAAACACAAGACAACCATATGGTACTTGCAAGAATCCCATCTGACCCAACAAGACAAATACAGACTTGAAGTGAAAGGATGGAAACTTATCATACAGGCTAATGGACCAAAAAAAAGGCAGGAACAGCCATTCTCATCTCTGAGAAAATAGACTTTTAATTAAATAAATAAAAGATAGGCAAAGCTATTACATAATGATTAGAGGATCAATCAACCAAGAAGATTTAATACTCATTAACATCAGTGCACCCAGTGAGGTACCATCTAAATACATCAAATACCTACTGAAAGAACTACAAAAATACATCAACAGTAATACAATAATAGTGCGAGACTTTAACACCCCATTCTCACACTTAGATCAACGAAGCAGAAAATCAACAAAGAAACAAGAGAATTAAATGAAGAGAAGGACAGAGTAGACCTCCTGAACATTTTCAGAGTTCTTCACCCCAAAAAACTAGAATACACATTCTTTTGAAATCCACACAGCACATCCTCAAGATAGACCAAATCTATAGCCAACATTATGCTCAATGGACAGAAGTTGAAAATATTACCCCTCAGACCGAGAACTAGACAGGGATGTCCATTATCACCATTAATCTTCAACATAGTATTAGAAGTTCTTGCCATAGCAATCAGGCAAGAGAAAGAAATCAACGGAATACAGATTGGAAGGGAAGAAGTCAAGCTCTCACTGTTTGCAAATGATATGACAGTATACACAGAAAACCTAAAGAATCCAGCATAAAACTACAGGAAGTCATTAGGCAATATAGCAAGGTGTCAGGCTACAAAATCAGTGTACAAAAATCATTGGCACTTCTTTATGCAAACACTAAATCTGAAGAAGACATCCAGAAATCACTCCCATTCATTATTGCAACAAAATCAATAAATACCTAGGAATAAAGCTGATCAAAGAAGTGAAAGACTCGTATACTGAAAACTATGAGTCACTATTCAAGGAAATAGAAAATGATACCAAGAAATGGAAGGACAGAAATGGAAGGACACCCTATGATCATGAATTGGAAGAATAAATATCATCAAAATGAATATTCTCCCCAGAGCCATTTATAAATTTAACTCAATACCCATCAGAATTCCACCAAGCTTCTTTAAGAGAATAGAACAAAAACTATAATCATTTATGTGGAACCAGAAAACACCTAGAATTGCCAAAACAATCTTGAGGAAAAGAAACAGAAATGGAGGCATCACACTCCCAGATCTCAAACTATATTAGAAGGTCATCATCATCAAAACAGCCTGGTACTGGAAAAAAAATGAGCACATAGACCAGTGGAACAGAATTGAAATCCCAGAACTAAATCCCCACACCTATGGACAACTAATCTTTGATAAGGGTGCCCAAAGTATTAAATGGAGGAAGGAGTCTCTCTTCAATAAATGGTGCTGGGAAAACTGGGTTGAAACATGAAGAAGAATGAAACTGAACCACCTTATCTCACCAGAAACAAAAATCAACTCCAAATTGATGAAGATGTTAGACCAGAAACTATCAAATACTTAGAGGAAAACATTTGTGGAACACTTTCCCACCTAAACTTCAAGGACATCTTTCATGAAACAAACCCAATTGCAAGGAAGACTAAAGCAGAAACAAACCAATGGGACTACATCAAATTGAAAAGCTTCTGCACAGCCAAAGAAACCATCACACCAACAAAGTGACTCCTCACAGAATGGGAGATCTTCACAGGCCATACATCAGACAAGAGAGACTAATCACCAAAATATACAAAGAGCTCAGCAAACTTAGCAACAAAAAAGCAACTGACCCCATCCAAAAATGGGCAGAGGATATGAACAGAATATTCAATACAGAAGAGATCCAAAAGGCTAACAAACACATGAAAAATTGCTCCAGTTCACTGATTATCAGAGAAATGAAAATAAAGACAACATTGAGATACCTCCTCACTCACTTTTTTGATGGCATACATCAAAAAAGACAGCAGCAACAAATGCTGGAGAGGCTGTGGGGACAGAGGAACCCTTTTGCATTGCTGGTGGGAATGTAAATTGGGCCAGCCTCTGTGGATCAGTCTGGAGAACTCTCACAAAGCTAGACATGGACCTTCCATATGACCCAGTAATTCCTCTCTTGGGGATATACCCCAAGGACTCCATAACACCCAACCAAAAAGAAATGTGTACACCTATGTTCATAGCAGCAAAATTTGTAATAGCTAAAACCTGGAAGCAACCCAGGTGTCCAACAAGAGATGATTGGCTGAGAAAGCTGTGATATATAAACACAATGGAATACTATGCATCTATTAAGAACAATGAACCCACCTTCTCTGACCCATCTTGGATGGAGCTAGAAGGAATTATGTTAAGTGAGCAAGTCAGAAAGATAAAAATGAATACTGGATGATCCAATTCATAAACAGAAGTTGAAAAAGAATAAAAGAAAGGGAAAATAAAGTAGGATTTGACTAAATTTGGAGTAGGGCCCCAAAGTGAAAACCCTGGATTGAGGGTGAGGGTGGATGTTTGGCTTCACGGGGCTGTGGGGTGAGGAGAGGAAAGATGGGATTGTGACACAGTCTTTTGGTTGTGGGAATGGTGTTTATGTACACTACTATTAATTTGTAGTCATATAAATCATTATTTAATATGAGATGGTAAAAATTGATTGAATGTCTCAAACTTTATAAAGCACAGACTGAGTCTTTTTAATACATAGGCTGATTCTTTGATATGTTGACTCTCTTAAAAGCTTAGACCAGGGGAACAGAAGCAACCAGTGGCACAGCTATATACAAATAATGTCAAAGGACATAAATTTTGGTGATGTTGTGTATGATACAGCAAATCCTAACAAAGGGATATTTCAAAGTTAACCCAATTGCCTAGTAATGTGATTATAGCAATAACTATCTATTGTCTTATTAAACCCTAAAACAGCAGAAACCTCCCGCTTCCTCTATAGAGCCTATATTTTCCCCAGTCCTGAAACCTCTAGGGTGGGGCTCACTTTCCTGCATGCTTCTCTCAATTCATACCAAATGATATCGCATCCTAAATGATATTGCATCCTGTGCCTACTTAGACTTAGATACCGTCCTCACCTACTTCCTATTACAATTCTCTCACTCACTCCAAAGCTAACCTTAGCAAAGCAAGGACTGCAAAAGCTGAATAAAGGCAAGAGACTGTCATGCTTTAATGATGACTCTTTAGTCACTATCAGGCCACCTCATCAACTGGGGCCCTAATCGTGAAGTCCTGAGATTCCCAAACAGACATGATGGGCCTAGACCTCGAATAAATCCCTCTCTCCATTGTTACCGGTCATCTCTATCAGGAACAATACAATAGAGCCCTTTGTGGGCCCCCATAGGACCTTGCCCTCAACTTGTATCAACAATGGTAGAAAATGTTCCATCCTCTGAAGGGAGGCTGGACAACATACTCTATGCTACACCTGAGGAAGATGGGTCCTGATATTGGGGCAGCTTGGAACGTTCCTACTCATGACCACAGAATGTGAGCTCAGATCTATAGGGATGCAGAGGTCACATAGGCTCCTAAGCTAAATATGGGCCCCAGATCACATCAAATCAATGGGGTTTACAGTCAACAATATTTATAGATCACATCAAATCAATGGGGTTTACAGTCAACAGTATTTATACCCGTTACTCACACTAGGGAGCTACTCTCTTCCCTGATCCAGTTTCTGGTCCTTTTCCCAGCCATGACATCATCTCCCCAGAGAATAACTTGGATCCACCTGAATATCAGATTTCAGACTCAGGGGAAAAAAAAACAAACACACACACACACACACACACACACACACACACACACACACACACACACAAAAGAGTATAGCCACAGGCCCTTTGGAATATAACTAAAATATACCTACTAGCTATCTACAAAATGGAGGACTCCCCCTCTCCCCCAACTCTTCATCTGCACTATTCCAGCCTTTAGGTTCTTGATGAGTCAACAATTTTTTTGGCTTTGTATGTTAACTCTCTTTTCAGCCACCAGGTTCCAGATGCCAGCATGATGCCGACCAGACTTCCCTGGACAGACAACCCCTGAAGCTCCACTTCCTGAAGCTTGTGTCCTGAAGCTCCACTTCCCCAGATCCCTGCCCCACTAGGGAAAGAGAGAGACAGGCTGGGAGTATGGATCGACCTGTCACTGCCCATGTTCAGCAGAGAAGCAATTACAGAAGCCAGACCTTCCACCTTCTGCATCCCACAATGACCCTGGGTCCATGTTTCCAGAGGGATAAAGAATAGGAAAGCTATCGGGAGGGGATGAGTTACGGAGTTCTGGTGATGGGAATTGTGTGGTGTTGTACCCTTCTTGTACTATGGTTTAGTCAATGTTACCTTTTTATAAATAAAAATTAATCAACACTAATAAATAAATTAATAAATTTTAGTAAAATCTCTAATAATGATGCCAATAATCTGTTTTCTATATACTGCCAATCATTTGGCAAATTGAAAAAGTATATACACATCAGAATGTTGACTAAACAGCAGTAAATATTAAAAGTCTAAGTGAACATGAATCTAAGAGAAAAGTGAAGGGATTGGATCATTCTTCTTCTAGCGTTTGCCCTTCTTCCGTAGCCAGTCAACAGCGTCAGGTTGAAAGCTGTCAGGAGCTGCTTGTTGCTGGCTTTGAAAGTGACTGGGATCCAGATGGATTCAGTCGGCTAGGAAGGATCGTCAGTTTCCCCAATGAATGGGTACTCACGGGATGCACCACGAGAAGGTCGATCCAATGCATTGGATCATATGCGATATTAACATACAGGCTTTTCTAGAGAGAAAAGTATAACTCCACAATATTGGAGCTCCAGTGGCGCAATCGGTTAGCGCGCGGTACTTAAACACAATATTATAAAAATTTGTCCGGGAGTGTGGCAGTAGCGCAGCTGGTTAAGCGCACATGGCGCAAAGCACAAGGACTGGCATTAAGGATCCCGGCTGGTGCCCCCGGCTCCCCACATGCAGGCGAGTCGCTTCACAGGCGGTGAAGCAGGTCTGCAGGTGTCTGTCTTTCTCTCCCCCTCTCTGTCTTCCCCTCCTCTCTCCATCTCTCTCTGTCCTATCCAACAACAGTAGTAGTTACAACAGTAGCTACAACAATAAAAAGAAACAAGGGCAACAAAAGGGAATACATAATAAATAAACATTTTTTTTTAATTTTAAAAATGTGTCTACTTTAGCAAACACAACACACTCTGGCCATGGGGCCTTCCAATAAATATCAAATTTTGCTCTGTGATGCTGGTTCCTGTTATGACGCACTGAGGCTGACAGAATACCCACTCCAGGACATAGGCGGAGTTTGCTTTACTGAAAAAGTCTCTGATAACAAGTTTCTTGTTTCCATTTACCTCTTTGTTATTGTACTAAAATGAAAAATGTTCAGTCCCATGACCTCCCAGGCTCTGTGACACCTCTGTCTTGTCCAAAAATTAATTAGTGAATCAAAGGCTGAATCAGCCTTCTTCCAAGTCATTTCCCTGCTCTTGGGAAAGTTAACTTCTCTCATTATCAGCGTCCTGTGCCTTGTCAGCATCATGTAAGAATCATCCATTCTTTCTGCACCACTAGCGCAGTGTCAGCGGCAGCGGCTGAGACCCTCTCTGCGGAAATGAACTCAATGGCAGGGTTGGTCAGATCACAGGGACCAGGGGTGTCCACAACTCACCAGGGAGACAGGACTCTGGGTTGAGTGATTATTGATATCAAATGAGTGGAGAGCTAGCTGTTAGTAACATCATAGCAAACTGTGAACGACAATATCTGAGCTAGATTACAAATATGGTCTCCATGGTTAAAAAAAAAGTTGTTTTAATCAACATATTCATTGAGATTAAAGGAAAATGAAGCCTGTTTAAAGACCCAGATTAGATAATGGACTTCCTTTTATATACCTGCAGAATAGAGTATAAAATAGAGACACAGGGCCAGGTTACCATCTGGAGGAAAGATAGCCTGTCTGTTGGTGCTGGGTTGCCTTACACTTTGGGTCTCCCTGTCAGCTCGTTAGCCTTCCCCAGACTCTGAGTTTCTAAGTGATGCGTACCTCTTTGTACCGGGTCTCAGAGACTTCCAGTTCAATATTTGTTACAAATTTACACTCTCAGGACCATTACACTACACATTTTAAGCTACTTCATGTATTTTCAAGCTGTTTGAAGAAATGAAAATGTCTGCAGGCATCAATAATTCTAGATAAACCTGAATATTTAGTACCATGTATAATCCAGAAACTTAGCTTTAAATAAATAGCACAGGGAGTCGGACGGTAGCGCAGTGGGTTAAGTGCGCATGGTACAAAGGGCAAGGACCGGCCTAAGGATCCCAGTTCGAGCTCCCAACTCCCCACCTGCAGGGGAGTCGATTCACAGGCAGTGAAGCAGGTCTGCAGGTGTCTGTCTTTCTCTCCCCCTCTCTGTCTTCCCCTCCTCTCTCCATTTCTCTCTGTCCTATCCAACAACGACAACATCAACAACAATAAAAAACAAGGCCAACAAAAAGGAAATAAACATTAAAAAAAACAAAATAAGTAAATAAATAGCATAATAAAGAAAAACAGTAAGGCAATATAGAAGGTATTGTAGTATGTTTAATAGATACATGAAAGGTAGAAATTTTCTCTGAGTAGAGAGCAATGACAGAATTTCAGCTGTGAGAAACTTAAGGATGGGGAGACATGAGGCTAGGATTGAAACAGTCATCACTGAACTGAAATTGTTTTATGAAGAAAGTATGTATGAGACATACACAATTTCTTTCTTTTTTTTTGGTAAATGCATTTTTTGAATTTTGCCTTTTCTTCATAGAATTCCTGAATTTTGAATTAAAAACTGTACTATGGGGGTCAGGTGATCACGTACCTGGTTGAGCACACGTATTACTATGCATAAGGATGCTGGTTCAAGCCCCCATTCCCCACCTGCAGGGGAAAAGCTTCACAACTGGTGAGACGGTTTTGCAGGTGTCTGTCTCTCACCCTCTCTAGCTCCTCCTACCCGCTCGATTTCTGGTGGTCTCTGTCCAATAAATAAATAAATATAATAAAAAAAAATTTTAAGTGTAGTATGTATAGAAAAAAAAAACAGAAAGGTGATGCAACAGAAATGATATGCCTTCCTCCTCACATCATTTCAATCTTCTTCAGTCACTCAAACACTAGCTTCTATCCCTAATGATCTGGCTTCCATTTTCCGTCTATCCTGACTCCTGCCAGATGCCCACTGCTAATCTGGGTTTCATCCGACCACATTTTTCAGCCCTAACCCAACCTAACCTCACGAATTAGAAATGGGAAAGGGCTCAAGGACCGCAACACAGAAATGTGTACTCAAGTGAGGAGCTTCCTCAGAGAAGAAGGGGCAGGCAGAGACACAATTAGGCCCAGTGACCAAGAATTTACACTTTCAGACTCGATAGGATCAAAGAGGGAGGATCACAATAGGATGAGAGGCCAGTCATTGTATGAGCTGATATTACTAGCTGATTAAGAGGGGAGATGGGTATGAGTGTTGTTGACCCTAACAAATGCAGAATGGAGACTTTGGGAGGAATTAGAAGTCTCAAGGGATAACTAGAATTGGAACAGAATGATAGGAAATGGCATGACTACAGAAAGAGAAGTAGCCTGGCAGGTACATATAGATGATAGATGATTGGTAGAGATAAGTGACAGATCTTTGCACGCACAGATGAGTGCACAGCTCCAGGGAAGTGTCATAGTGATTATGTTAAAAGATCACACCTGAGGTTATGAGGTCCTAGGTTCAATCCTCAGCACCACCGTAAACTAGAGTTGAATAGTGCTGTGGTATAAAAAAAAAAATGTGGGCAAATGATTTGTTATTATATGACACCGTTATTAGATACAGGGAGTGAATGTTGAGATAAGCAAGGTAAACATATTTAACTGAACAAATATTATATTATTTGGGGGGGGGGGGTCGGGCAGTAGTGCAGCGGGTCAAGCATACGTGGCGCGAAGCACAAGGACCAGCACAAGGATCCCAGTTCGAGCCACTAGCTCTCCACCTGCAGGGAGTCACTTCACAGGCGGTGAAGCAGGTCTGCAGGTGTCTGTGTTTCTCTCCCCCTCTCTGTCTTCCCCTCCTCTCTCCATTCTTCTCTGTCTTATCCAACAACAACAACATCAGTAACAACAACAATTACAACAACAATAAGAAAGGGCAATAATGGAGTCGGGAGGTAGCGCAGCAGGTTAAGCGCAGGTGGCACAAAGCACAAGGACCGGTGTAGGGATCCTGGTTCGAGCCCCCGGCTCCCCACCTGCAGGGGAGTCACTTCACAGGCGGTGAAGCAGGTCTGCAGGTGTCTGTCTTTCTCTCCCCCTCTCTGTCTTCCCCTCCTCTCTCCATTTCTCTCTGTCCTATCCAACAATGATATCAATAACAACAACTACAACAATAAAAAACAAGGGCAACAAAAGGGAAAATAAATATTTTTTAAAAAAATTTTTAAAGTTATAAAAAAAGAAACAGCAACAAAAGGGAAAATAAATAAATATTTTAAAAATAGATTTTTGTTTGATGAACTATTGCATGTAAGAGTAGATTAACTAAATTTATTCTTTAAAAATGGGTAGATAGTTCAAGCAAAAAATGTTAAGCTGGAACATGATCAAGTACCTAAATAGGCCAGTTTTACTGGCGTAGTATAAGTATTCAGGGAGTATATTGCACTTAGAGATGACTTTTCTGAGGAGGTCATAAATTATATTGTAATTTCATGATGTATTCATCCGTCTGATGGTCTATAGCAGCTTTCTAACATCATATCTATATTTAAAGTGATGAAATTATATTTGGGAGAATCAGGCGATATTCAGTTGCATTTTCCCATAAAATATTTGAAAAATTATCATTAAGATTGGGACAGAGAGGTGCAATTTCTAATCCTCCCCTTAAGGCCAGTTCTGTAAAGGGTTCCAAATGAGTCACACACTGTGACTTCTACTGGCATTCTTCAGTACCTCAGAATCTCTAAGAACAGATGCCATTTTTGTTCTTACAAAAAAAATCAACATGATAACCTTTAGTAATATTATCTTCCACATGTTGCATTCCACAGTTTACACCCTCTTCTCTTTTATCTAATTTCTCTTCACTCATGATTGGCAGATATTATTAACATGTCTGTGTGATGAAAGCTGCTGTCTGTCTTTCCAGTACTCAACTGTTGTGTGGTAGTATATTTCTTCCTGGTTAGCTGAGAATGACCACTTTGGGGGGAAAGAAAGAAAACATGCTCTGATGTTCAATCTTCACAGAATCTAGGGGGTAGTTAAATAACCAAAACAGTGCCTGTGAGTTTTGAAAACCAACAGTCCATGCAATTTTTTAGAAATGTCTCCAAAAGCAGTGAATGGATTTAAACCCTTCTCGTTTCCATTATGAACATGGTACCTGGAACGGGTCATGTAACACTCAAATTTCGGATAAGGTAAAAAGAAAAAAAGAAAGAAAAAAAAAAGAAAACGAGGGAGATGTTTGCGTTCGTAATGAAAGTAATGAAAACTATACCAACATAGGAACAGGGATGTGCTTCCTCTATGAAAGGCATATGGATTTCGATCCTGAGAAAACCAACTGTTCTCTTCTGTTCATTTCCTTGTCTTTTTTCTCTTCTGCTTTTCATTTTTCCACCTTCTTTCCCCCCCCCCCCCCCCAGAGCTGGGAGTTAGAATACTCTGGGTTTCCCCCTCCTGTGCTATTTTATTCATTCACACAGAAACAAAGAAGAGAAACACCCCAACGTCTGAGCTTCTCAAGTAGTCTTGCTACCACATGGCGCGTGGTTGGAGCCTGGTCATGTGCACAGCAGACACACCGCTGCCCAGTGAGACATCTCTCTCTCTCTCCCTAGCATTTCTTTCATTGACCGTTACACTTGTTCCAGTGCATGTGCTTTAGAGTACACTGTATGCCCCAGCTGACTAAATCTATCAGTTTTCTTGAAAAGGTAGGCCAGGAAATAAACTTAGTGGGTAAATACTTGAAGTTTAACCACTTCCTATACAATTGGGGGAAGTGAACACTTGATATCCTGCAGGCAATGGGAGCAAATCCCCAGTTTTTGATGAAATTCGATGCCTCTAAGTCTTTTTGAAGTTTCTTCTAAACTAGACTTCTCAGTGTATTCTCTTTCTCCTTTTTTTCCTCCCTTTCTCTTTTTTAGGTTGGCCTACAAGAATGTATTTGTCTTAGACAATCCATTTCACCTCCCTCTTTCTCCCCTCTTCTCTCACCCTCTGCTAGCCTAGGTTCTGACAGTGTTTTAGGATTTGTTTTCATCTACCTTTATACCTTTTCTTTGCTACTTTAAAATTTTTTTATTATCTTTATTTATTTATTGGATAGAGACAGCCAGAAATTGAGAGGAGGGAAGATAGAGAGGGAGAGAGAAACAGAGAGTGACCTACAGCCCTGCTTCACCACTCGCAAAGCTTTCCCCCTGCAGGTGGGGACCAGAGACTCAAACCTGAGTCTCTGTGCTCTGTAACCCGTACGCTCACCCAGGTGCGCCACCACCCGGCCCCTCTTTGCTACTTTTTTATATTCCTTATGTGAATGAAACCGCCCAGGTTCTTTTTGTTTGCTTGTTTGTTGTTTCTTCCTTATGACTTATTTCACTCAGCACAATCCACCTCCCCATCTCTATCCATGTCATGACAAACGGGGAGAAAAATGTTTTCTTTCAAGCTGAGTGCAATCACGGATATATACCACACCTCTGCGTCTGCTCCTCTGTGTCTGGGCACTTGTGATGAATCTCTCTGTCTCATTTTTCGATGACTGCTCCTCCACTTTGTTTTTCCTATTTATTATTATTACCTATTTTCATAGGAACAGAGAAAAACTGAGATAGGGGAATAGAGAGAGAAAAAGAGACCCACAGTGCTGCCTCACCACTCACGAAGCTCCCCTCCTCCCCAAGGTGCAGACTAAGGGCTTAAACCCAGGTCCTTGTGCACTGTAACCTGTGTGCTCGACCACATGTACCACCTCAAGGCCCTAGCTTTCCCTATGCCTAATCAAGACATCTAACATCTATCACATGTCCCATGAATTTTTCCTTATCTCTTTATTTTTATTCTATTTAGTTAGTGTTACTTTCTTTGGGCTTCATCGGATTTATTTGTAGATATAGTTCCTTCACATGTATTGGATTACTTTTTGTGTATTACATGATAAAAGTACCAATCGCGTTTCACAACTTGAATCATTTGATACCAATTGACTCTGAAATATTTTATTTTTCATTTCCACATTTATTTTTCACCACAGTCAGAAGAATCATTTCAATGTCTAAAATACCTTCAGAAGTTCTCAAAAGGCACTTGGTACACTTTTTGAAAACATTTCTATTCTACCTTTGTCCATTATTAGTGATAGCTCTCAGTAGAAATATAAGAAAATAATAATGATTTTAATTATTACTTAATACTGGTTGATATATTCTATATAAATGATCTATAAATTACATGGAACTGACTCACAGACCAATGGATGAAAATATGCAGCAGAAGCAAGATGCCAAAATAGTTATTCAAAGAATTTGATATTATTTGGTGGTATAAAATAAGTAGAAGTGTAAAACAGTTGTAGAAATATGTACCTGAAGAAAACCTTTTTATAAAAAGAAAAATCAGCAAAACGTAATGGACTCTAAAAACAATTATGATCTAAGTGATATAACACCATCTGTAAAATAATCAAGTCTTTGAAATCCAACTTTTGTTTCACTGCCTCTGTGCGGAACAGGCCTGAAATTAGGATCATTCTAGTCATCAAACCAAAATCACAAAGGGAGAAGCTGCTGCCAGCCATGGTATTACCACACGATGGTATTTTCTTGCTTTGTGCACTTCTCCTGACAGTCGTTCCCCATTATTTCTCATGAGTGACGCTGAGCTAAGTCATCCCCAGGAAAGTGAGTCAGAGCATCTGTGCACATGGGAGTAGCAATCCACGGATGAATAAATGCAAGGGGTTCTATTTCTAACATGCCAGATGCTCTACATTTTCTGGAAAGAATCAGGCTTACGGGTCTTTAGTAAGACTTCCTGTTAAGCTGAACATCTGTTTGTAATATATTGTGCACTTGATAGTAAGCCCAAGAACACCAGGGCAATCAGAACACTCGAGTGTGTTTTCCAACAGTGTACAGACTAATGAAGACATCATACTGGGTCACAGAGTGAGCAAGATACCAATATCCAGCCACCATCCAAAGATGCACCAACTTGCTTCCCTGTCACTTTTGTTCATTAGCAATTTTACAAAAAGGTACGGAAAGGGGCTGGGTGTGGTACACCTGGTTGAACATACATGTTATAGTGCACAAGGACCCAGGTTCGAGCCCCTGGTCCCCACCTGCAGGGGGAAAGCTTCACGAGTGGTGAAGCAGGGCTACAGGTGTCTCCCTGTCTCTCTCCCTCTCTGTCACCCCCTTCTCTCTAAATTTCTGCCTGTCTCTATCCAATAAATAAACATAATCAACAAAAGAAAAAGAACAAAAAGACATGGAAGTCTGGTAGTGGGAACTGTGTGGAATTGTACCCCTGTTACAATCTTATAATCTGGCTGATCATTATTAAATCATTAATAAAAAAAATTACAAAAAAAAAACAATTGACTACATTTTTTTATAAAAGGATCCAACTGCATATGTTTGTACGTATGTTTCTTTCTTTGACTTTAAAACCATTTTACTGGAGGGACCATTTATGTGGGACTATGTGTAAGTTTGGTAGAGCTTAGGGAAGCTCCTCCCATCTTCATGGATGGAGGTCTGAAAAGACACCTCTCTTGTTAGCCTCTCTCCATAGAGATGAGCCAAGAGACAAAAGTCTATCAGACTCAGCTTGCCTCTGTAAGACTCCCGTTTCACAAAGAGCCTACCTTCTCTCTCCCCCGCTGTCAGCCAAATGGTTGCACTCACTCAAAGCTCACACATTCCACTTCACCTTTTGATCACAAAGGAAGAGCACATCCTGTCACACACTGTTAACACCGGACAAGTGAAAAGCCCCCAAGACCTTATTTCCTGGAGCCCTTTTGATGTCTTTAAAGCCTTGTTCTTCCTTCTCTGTCTCACCTTACCGGTTTAACCTCTATTCTTCTCTCAGATGCCTTTGGATAATTAAATGCCTGCATCAGGAGACTAATTGTATTGATCTTTATGTATCAACTCTTGTCATACCAGCCCCTGCCATAGGGGCGTGCTGACCTTTAAGAAACCTGTGAATTCTGACATATATGAAAACTGTCCTTTGTCTAGCCTTCTATATCAACCCAAACCCTCCCCCCAATAAACGAGTGTGTGTGTACCAGAATCCTCCCCGAGTCTCTTTCTTTTTGCTCAGTCTCTTGAACTGGTGGTGGGAAATTCAGTAGTTTACCTTTCTAGCTGAGAACCACCCATGTGAGCTCCAACAGGTTTACAGGATACTTGTGGACACTTGGGTATAATATCTCCTCTTCCATGAGGACCGTCTCTTCAGCACTTTCCCTCACAACTTGGGTTTCTCTGCATTATCTTGCTCCAGGACCCCAAGGCCCTCTCCAACCCTCCCTACATCTCCTCACCACATCCTTCTGCTCTAAGGCAACACACCCAAGCAGCCCAAGTTTCTGCTTGTGTTTTCCCTTTCCGTCCTTGGTTAAGGTGCACCTATAAGTAAGAACATCTGGAATTTGCTCTCTAGGAAAATAATATGGTCTAATGTGGATTTGATTGTTTCTATAGTGAATTAATAGCTCATTTCATATATGCAAACAGAGATCTAACACTGTGAGTATTTAAATTTTCTTAACAATTTTGTCTAACCTGTCTTTTAATACCCTAATATGTGAAGCAATGAGATAGTTAGTGTTATACCCTCCCATATAGGAAATACAGGATTAACTGCCCTTTGGAACTGATCTCCCATGGAAATATTTCATCGATTAGTTGATAATGTATCATTTGTCAGACATTTTTATTTTCCTAACCAGAAAGCTGGTATCTGTAAATACTGAATTCAAAATTCATATATTCTACTAGAATCTCCAAACAAGCGCTGTAATAAACATGAAAGGCAATCAAGTCAAGAGACATTATTAGCAAATTAAAAAAAAAACTAAGTTTTTAAACTACTGAAACATAACTTCCTTATTAACTTCTCTAATTTACCAGCAATACAGATTCAGAGCATCAGAATGTAATTCTTCCCTTAGGCAGTTCCTGATTAAGCAAAGTTGATTCAATTAATTGAGTTTAGATGTGAGAAAAATCTATAAAAACATGCACATGCTAAAATGTTTATGGCTATCTTTCACTTTGTAAGAAAATGATGGCTAAAATTGCAGGTGGCAGATAGCAAGGATATTTTTCTGAATATAATAATCACACTTAGTCCTTCATTCTTTGACTTTCCGTATTATCTTTGAAACGAGCATTTTATTCTTTCTGAGTTTAATTCTGCCAAAAGTACCGTTCTTTGTGTGAACTAGGCAGAGGATATCAGTTTTTTGTTTTTTGTTTTTTTTTCCTTCAGGGTTATTGCCTGGGCTCGGTGCCTGCACCACAAATCCATGGTTCCTGGAGGCCACATTTTCACTTTCGTTGCCCTGTTGTCTATCGTTGCTGTTGGTTGTTGTTAACATTATTGTTGTTGGATAGGACAAACAGAAATGGAGAGAGGAGGGGAAGACAGAGAGGGGGTGAGAAAGATAGACACCTGCAAACCTGCTTCACTGCCTGTGAAGTGATTCCCCTGCAGGTGGGAGCCAGGGGCTCTAACCCAGGTCCTTACACCGGTCCTTGTGCTTTGCACCACATGCGCTTAACCAATTCTTTTTTTTTTTTTCTTAATGATGATCACCTACTGAGGCACCAAAACCCATAAGAGAAACAAAGACACATCAGGTTTGCCAAATATCTGCTGCAATTTCATTTTCCGAAACTAAATAATTCTAGTGATCATTCAATAGTTCTAACCGTCTTAGCTATGCAATTTTCCCATACTTTTTAGAGAATTGCGATATCTCTACTGTTCCAAAGGGAGGAAGTGGCTTATTTGGAAAAATCCAGCTCAATGTATCCCATTGCTAATACTTTAGCAGATGACTCTAGCCTATGAATAATGTGATAGCAAATAAAATGATACAGCAACATCACATTTTGTGGAACTCTCTAAAGGGATGATTCTTATGAGTAAATGGGAGAAAGTATAGTGAAATGTGTAAGTTGGTAACATTTATACATTTTGCACACTTCTCCCAAAGGGCCCAATTCAGAAAATAGCATCACAAGAAAAAACAGCAACCAGGAAAAGGAATTCCTGAGTATGATGTAATGTCTCTACCAGGGTGTCTCCCAGGATTAGCCCGGTCTGTAGTCCAGATTAATTAATCCAAACTTGTTGATCTGTGATCTAGTCTATTTACATGTCAAAGAAACATATACAATGAGAATCCAATTTTGTTGTTTTTCAGTACTATTCTTTTTTTCACTCTACTTTCCTCTTTCTTTCTGTTTCCTTCTTTGCTCTCTTATTTTTTTTAAATAATTTTTATTAGTGATTTAATAATGATTGACAAGATTGTGGAATAAGAGGGTTATAATTCCATATAATTTCCCTTCAGAGAGTGAGGCAGTTTCTATCACTATTCTACATTGAGGGCAAGGTCCTGTAGAGACCCACAAGAGGGTTTATGATGCTGTTTCTGATGGAGATGACCAGTGACAGTGGAGAGAAGGATATGTTAGAGGTCTAGGCCCATCATGTCTGTGTGGGAATCCCTGACTAGGGCCCCAGATGATGGGGTAGCCTGGTAGTGAACAAAAGAGTCATTCTTAGGGTGTGCTTGTCTCTTGCCTTTATCCAGCTTGTTACTTTATCTGACACAGTTGGACTTAGAGATGGTGCCTCATGTATGGTAAACTGTCTCCTGACTATATTCTTTTCTTATTGTATTTTATTTATTTATTTATTTTTATTTTGCTTACCAGAGCACTGCTCTGCTCTAGCTAGTGCTGGTGCAGAGAACTGAACCTAGGACTTTAGAGGCTCAGGCATGAGAGTCTTTTTTGCATAACCATTGTGCTATCTACCACCACCCTTCTGACTATAATCTTTCTTAACTCCAACAAATTGATTATTGTAGCCTTATTTGGGAAACAAAACATCAAAAACATTAAATTGTCAGTAATAGTGACTGTAGTTATGCATTTTTTAGTTCAGTTTTACTTTAAGGCTTCCCTATTATGCTTCCTTCAATAAGTATATAGTTTTATATTAAAACCTGATTCGTTAATTTCCTGAGTATATTTTTAGAATGTAGATCTAACTTTGAAAAGAAGTAACATCCAGGTAATTGTTAGCACTGAGATAATTGCAAGAAATTCAGCTCCCATGAATGAATTCATGTCTCCTATTTTGAATGATTCAGACAATAGGGTACATGAAAAATTAAGGATAATTTTGTTGAACTCTGCCTTTATCAAGTGTGCATGAAGAACAGGAACAAAGTCAGAATGCTGGAATAGGAGAAGTGTCTCAATTAAAAATAGCAAGTTTATAATATAGCACTAGTATCAAATCTGATTGCCTCTTACTGAGACTGTGAGAGGAACTTTGCAAGACATTTCTAGACGTTTTGGCAAATCATTTCTAAGAGACTATTTGTTGGTATGTTTCATATTGGTTTGCTCCCCTTCCCCCCCCCGACCTCTGAGAGAATTGGTTTGGCCCTTGCTAGTTTCGCTCCCCGCTTTCTCCCCACCCCCTATGCTAAGGACGTCCAGAGTCTCAGCAGCAGCTGTGGAGGGAGAATGATGGGGAAGCACATGGTGTGGTGATTTGCCCGATCATGAATAAAGACTAAACTGCAGCTTCTCAGCCCAGCCGTGTGTCCTCGAGTCTCTCTCTACTACCGCGACGCTAGCCCAGCCTGCTGGCGCCCCCGAACTTAAGGACAAATGGTGCCCACGTGGACCTGACCTGCGCATCTCTCAGATAAGTGAAGACAATTTGCCTACCTATACACTATGGCCTTCTCTTCTGCTTGTGAAGAGATCTCCAAAGGCCTCTGCCCTTTCATCACGAGACTGTTTCGCTGTTTCTGAAACATTTATCTCTGGACCACTCTGTGGTTACCGCCCAACGCCAGCCCGCAGGAGCCCAACGCCAGCCTGCATGAGCCGGCTTTCCGCCGCGTGGCACATGGCATTGGGCGTGGGCTCCCTTCACGCTGCTCGGCCGCTGGGAGCAGGGCAGCAGACATGGCAGGGCCATGGGGCAGGGCCGTGGCGGCCTATCCTGGCCACTCCAGGGCACCTCGGCCCACGCCTTCTGCACGGCTGGCCCACCCGCCCTCATGCTATGAAGTCTGGGCAGATCCTGGACCACCCAGAGACCGTGGGCTCCCTGCCGAAACTGGGCCCCCTGGCCAAGATCCTCAGCTCGGGTCTGAAGGCAGACGAGCTAGAATACGCAGAAGTTCATCCAGAGATCGCAACCTGCAATTCCTAGAAGTGGAGCTGCGCGGGAGGCCCCACCTCCGGATGGTGATCCCCCCCAACAACGAAGACAGTACAGATCTAAATTTGTGTTTAAAATGACATGTCTTGGCAACAAAGTTTTCTCTCCTTGTGTATTAAAGACCATGTTTACGTGTGTGTTTAAAGTTTGGTAACATTAACTTTAAGGTTAAAAATATAACTTTAAGGCTATATTCTTACCAGACAGAGTTAAATGGAAAAGGTTTTCAACGTAATTCTCATAAAGATAAAATTAACTTACATTTAAAGTCTGAGGTAAAAATTAGTTTAAATATCAATATATTTTAACTAAGTTGGTCAAAAAAAAAAACCTGCGCATACCTAGGGTGTGTCTCCATCTTAAATGGGTGTAACAAAAGGTTAAAAAGACGTTGTTGATATGTAAAAGTCTCAAAATGGGGGGGATGTGAAGTTACAGACAGTGTGGATTGGCAGAAAGTATTTTAAAATTTTATTTGATTTATTTTTGTTATTGCCACCAGAGTTATTGGTGAGGCTTGGAACCTACATGATGAATCCACTGCTCCCTGGAGCCCCTTACTGTCATCATCATCATCATCTTCTTCTTCTTCTCCTTCTTCTTCTCCTTCTCCTTCTCCTTCTCCTTCTCCTTCTTCTTCTTCTTCTTCTTCCTCTTCTTTTCTGATAGAGTTATAAAGAAATCAAGAGAGAAAGGGGAACAGAAAGAGAGAGAGAGACACCTGCAGCACTGCTTCACTGTTTTTGAAGCTTATTCCCAGCAGGAAGAGACTGAGGGTTTGAACTGAAGTCCTTGAGCATGAAAGCTGTCTTCTCTACAGGGTGCACCAGGGCCCAGCCTCATAAGACTCATAAAATTAATTGAAAACCCAGATATAGTTTGTGTCAAGGTCATCTTGGACTGTGAATAAGGTTCCTGAGACTATATGAGTATATGTGGAGGCTTCCCCAAATTAACCCAGACAAGGCAAGGACTACAAAAGCTGGATTAGCAGCAAGAGACCAGGACACTTTAATGAAGGCTCTTTTGGTCACTACCAGACCACCCCAGGTTCAAGACCTTGATTCCTACCTGCAGAGGGAAAGCTTCACAAGTGGTGAAGCAGGTCTGCAAGTGTCTCTCTGTCCCTCCCTCTCAATCTCCCCCTCCCCGCTCTGTCTACCCAAAAAGTAAATTAATAAAAGAATTTTTAAAAATATATCAGATCCTACAAGTAGATAGCTCCATCTCTCAAGAAGAAGCAAGACAGAAGGGCAAACACAAAGTCAAACTTGGATTGGATCTTGTGTACTGCACCTAAGCAAAGAACTCTGGAAAGAGAGATGGTACTTGGAGGCATGGGGGTCCTTGTTACATGATGGTGGGAGAGGACATAGGCTGGAGGGGAGTTTTGCAGACACTAAACTTGATGTGATAGTAAACGTTAGCCACGTGTCAACAATTGTACTGTGAACCACTAACTGCCAGGGGACAGGGAAGACTACCCTCTAGTCTGGTGGTCTTTCTCAAGCCTTGTTCCTTGCTCTTCTGATTGGCAAACTGTAGTGAACATGTAACCATAGTAACCATAGTGCATCTGCATAGTGTGATAAGACAGAAACATATGTATAAGTAGGATAAGAAATACTAGTATAGCTACAGGCCCTTTGAAATATAACTAAAATATGCCTTCTAGCTACCTACAAAATGGAGGACCCTCCCCAACACTTCATCTGCACTATTCCAGCCTTTAGGTCCATGATTGTTCAACAATTTGTTTGACTTTGTATGTTCACTCTCTTTTCAGCCACCAGGTTTCCAGATGCTAGCAGGATGCGACCAGACGTCCCTAGACAGACGGCCCCATCAATGTGCCTTGGAGCTCCGCTTCCCCAGAGCCCTGCCCCACTAGGGAAAGAGAGAGACAGGCTGGGAGTATGGATCCACCTGTCAACACCCATGTTCAGTGGGGAAGCAATTACAGAAGCCAGACCTTCCACCTTCTGCATTCCATAATGACCCTGGGTCCATACTCCCAGAGGGATAAAGAATAGGAAAGCTGTCAGGGGAGGGGATGGGATACAGAGTTCTGGTGGTGGGAACTGTGTGGAGTTGTACCCCTCTTATCCTATGGTTTTGTCAATGTTTCCTTTTTATAAATAATTTTTTAAGTAAAATATAAATAAATAAATAAATAAATAAAATATGGAGAAAAAAAGGGATACTAGTATGTCAACCCAAACCTGATTGGCCAATGGTGATGTAACCTTAGACACCAGAGGCAGTTTAGTATAAATAGAAGCTCAGAAACCAGCTGAATGAAGCACCATCACCGCTACTAACTGGGATGCTGCCTCTGGTGGTGCTAATAAGACCTAAGCACACGCGGCTAGGCTACACTAAGTAGCTGCTTCCCCAGCTGCCAAAGACCCTCGTTTATCTGGTCACGCCAGCGGACACAGAATCTTGACTTCGGCAACACAGAGGCTGGTGACCATGCCGTGAGCCTTACCTGCAAACGACTAGTAAGGAGAGGTATCGGGTTGACTGTGTGTTGTGTGAATTGTGTGACTCATTATGGCATCTAAATAAGTAAAGAATTATTACTTAACCCTGACACGCTCTCCGGGTGAGTCTTTACTCTTATACCTTGCTCACGACACAAATTGTAGATGAGAGGTTCCTAGGAAGCCTTCCTTGAGTTTGATTAATTTGGTAAAGTAACTTACAGAACTCAGGACATCAATCACTGGTTAATTATAAAAGGATATAGCTCAGGAATGATCCCATGGAAGAAACACTTAGAGGAAGGTATGGGGAAAGGACATAGGCTCACTGACCTCTTCAGAGGTGCCATTCTCACCAAGTGTCCACATGCTTACTAACCAGGAAGCTCTCTGGCACCAGCTCTGCAGTTGACATGAAGGTTTTGGTACTTTACCTTGATTTATGAGCTCACCCGCCATTGGCAATTGTATTCAATCTCTAGTCCTTGCATTCAATCTCTAGTCTGTCATTCTCTTTCTGGAGGCCCTGAGGGTTAGGCTGGAAGTTTCAACCCACTAATTACAGGGTTGGTTCTCCAGGCAACAAGGCTTTATCCTTAAGTGATTGAAATTTCACCTCATTCACATAATAAAAGGCATATTTACCATGTTCAACACTTAGAAACCCCCAGGGCTTTGAGGGAGTTGTGAGCCAGGAAATGTGGATAAATAGCAAATTGTTACAAGGGCTAGTGTTTAATCTTCTGAAGGTATATATATATATATATATATATATATATATATATATATATATATAATCAATCACTGCTACAGACATAAATATTTATATGATTCTCTTAAGTTTTTTTCTTTGTTGAAGTAACATTGTGTTATAACTTTATACAGGTTTTAGGTGTCCCTCCTTGAAAACCAGCTCAGGTATCAATATATAGTATACCAATGAAAGTCCAATTTTATCATTCCATATACATTTGTCCTATGTTTTTTCCATGAAGATGCAACAATTCACACTTCACCAATAGTGTATAAGGTATCCCTTCACTACATGTTCCTTCAAATAATTGTACTTTTTAATGGATAACTTTTGAGTTTTACCAAGACTTTAGAATTTTACCAAGACTGTGGCATCCTTACCTACAAGTTTATACAAAGTTGGAAGGAACAACTTATACACACATAGTCTAACTCTATGCAAAATCAATCTTATAGATTAAATTGATGAATTAAATCAAACAAGAACTTGAATAAAGATAAATGCCCATTTGTTTCAAGATTCAGTAAGATCATCATGAGAGGTAGATAGAAAATTCTAGCTGATAATGAAATACATGACACCTCAGGTTGCTGGCACCTATGAAGTTAAAGGATTACACAAGTCTATCATGGAATTTTGAGAATCCATACTTTATATCTGACTCTCTCAGGAGATACAAGTGCAGTGACCATAAAGGATTACTTTTTTTGGTATGTCTTCAAAAGTATCCTGATGTGTCTAAGCTCTGGGAGAAAAGTCAGTTTTTACAGGCCCAGCATGCTACCACTGCACTACTCTGCTATCTGCTATCTGTTTTTTAAGAAAATTCTTCAGCAACTAAAACTGTCCCTCTGTTTCACATAGTCAACTCAGTTTAGAGTCAGAGAAAGATTGTGGCTGCTTTTACTTGTGCAGAAACTGGCTTTACTGTAGATATTACCATAGGAATTGTAGTGTGCTCCTTGTACTCAAATGGATGGAGTCGTTGGAATAATAATTTTTTTTCAGTGAACACTTATTTATAAAGTGGAAATATTGACAAGACTACAGGATAAGAGGGGTACATTTGCACACAATGCCCACCCCCAGAACTCCATACCCCATCCCTCCCCTGACAGCTTTCCTATTCTCTATCCCTCTGGGAGCATGGACCCAGGGTCATTGTGGGAGCAGAAGGTGGAAGGTCTGGCTTCTGTAACTGCTTCCCCGCTGAACATGGGCGTTGACTGGTCGGTCCATACTCCCAGCCTGTCTCTCTCTTTCCCTAGTAGGGTGGGTCTCTGGGGAAGCGGAGCTCTAGGACACATTGGTGGGGTTGTCTGTTCACAGAAGTTTGCTTAAAAGACTAATGAGACACTATTCTTACTGATCCGGTACTGTGACTCTCCCACAAGTTAGAAGAATGCCTGTCATTCTAATCTTTCATCGTTGGACCAGGTTTTTTTCTCCCCTTTCTTTCTCTCTCTTTCTTTTTTTTTTCATTTTTCTTTTTTTCATTTTTATTTATTTATTTATTCCCTTTTGTTGCCCTTGTTGTTTTTTATTGTTGTAGTTGTTGTTCGATAGGACAGAGAGAAACGGAGAGAGGAGGGGGAAGACAGAGAGGGGGAGAGAAAGACACTGGCAGACCTGGCAGACCTGCTTCACCTGCTTGTGAAGTGACTCCCTTGCAGGTGGGGAGCTGGGGGCTCGAACCGGGATCCTTATGCCAGTCCTTGTACTTTGCTCCATGTACGCTTAACCCATTGTGCTACCGACCAGCTCCCTCTCTCTCTCTTTCTTAAAGGTTCCTAATTATTTAAGAAATTTAAACTTAGTGCCTCAGTGGGAGTAATGTGCATATAAGATCAATGTGATGGTCATGTCATAATTCTCTGGATATTTCTCACTAAAGCTTAGCACCAACTTTATTTGAAAAATAACATTTATAAAAAATGTATATATGCTTTCCTATTCTTTATCCCCCTGGGAGTATGGACCCAGGGGCATTATGGGTGCAGAGGTGGAAGGTCTGGCTTCTGTAATGGCTTCCCTGCTGGACATGGACATTGGCAGGTCGATCCAAACTCCCAGTCTGCCTCTCTCTTTCCGTAGTGGTACAGGGCTCTGGGGAAACAGTTCTCCAAGACACATGGTAGGATCCTCTGCCCAAGAAAGTCAGGTTGGCATCATGGTATCATCTGAAACCCAGTGACAAATTATCAAGTATTAGGATACAGTCATAATTTTGGAGCTAGAGACCCTTTTCAGGCATCTAAAAATCAAATTTTAAAAACACACATTTCATTTGGGAATAAGATCATTTGAAAATATATGCATATATACATTTTTTACAAATGTCATTTTTCAAGTAAAGTTGGTGCTAAGCTTTAGTGAGAAATATCCAGAGAATTATGACATGACCATCACATTGATCTTATATGCACATTACTCCCACTGAGGCACTAAGTTTAAATTTCTTAAATAATTAGGAACCTTTAAGAAAGAGAGAGAGAGGGAGCTGGTCGGTAGCACAATGGGTTAAGCGTACATGGAGCAAAGTACAAGGACTGGCATAAGGATCCCGGTTCGAGCCCCCAGCTCCCCACCTGCAAGGGAGTCACTTCACAAGCAGGTGAAGCAGGTCTGCCAGTGTCTTTCTCTCCCCCTCTCTGTCTTCCCCCTCCTCTCTCCATTTCTCTCTGTCCTATCGAACAACAACTACAACAATAAAAAACAACAAGGGCAACAAAAGGGAATAAGTAAATAAATAAATGAAAATGAAAAAAGAAAAATGAAAAAGAAAGAGAGAGAAAGAAAGGGGAGGAAAAAAAACCTGGTCCAATGATGGAAGATTAGAATGACAGACATTCTTCTAACTTGTGGGACAGTCACAGTACCGGATCAGTAAGAATAGTGTCTCATTAGTCTTTTAAGCATTATTCCCAGGTTTCCACAAAATTGATATTTAATCACTTTCCCAGTGTACAGCAGGTACTTATTGTACAGGGAAGACATAGGGAGTGGAAAGTTTATAAAACTTCTGTCAATCTCTTCTCAATTTGAAGAATGATTCATTACAACGGGCCACCAGTGGCAAAGGGATGTTGAGCAAGAGCCTGTAATTAACTGCACCTTCTGCTTTATTGATGGCAGGAGGTGGTTCTGAGACTCAAGGGCAGACGTGGGCACCCTGTGGATTGTGTTGTGCCATATTCTACATTATATTTACAGGTGTAGTCATTGCAATGCAAGATATCAGTTTTCTGGGATTTGGTGTGATTTTAAATTATTTAGAAGATGAGTTTTCTATTCTGAATAAAGTATACAGACAAAAATGTGAAAAGAAAGAATATGGTTAAATTTATGGACACCTCTCTAAAGGACATAAGGGGCTCAACAATCTTCCTTCTAAACGTGTCAATACTTATGTTATTTGGCCATCACCAATATTCCTGGGGACTAGGTACCAGTGAGATGAATCCACTTCTGTTGGCCATTCCCCCCCTTTTTTTTTCCTCTGTATTTTTTAGGTTATTTATTTATTTATTTATTTATTTGTTGCCCTTGTTGTTTTATTGTTGTAGTTATTATTGCTGTCATCGTTGTTGGCTAGGACAGAGAGAAATGGAGAGAGGAGGGGAAGACAGAGAGGGGGAGAGAAAGACAGACACCTGCAGACCTGCTTCACCGCCTGTGAAGCGACTCCCCTGCAGGTGGGGAGCCGGGGGCTCGAACCAGGATCCTTATTCTGGCCCTTGTGCTTTGTGCCACCTGCACTTATCCCACTGTGCTACTTCCCAACTCCTTTATTTTTTGTTTTTGATAGAGGCAGGGGGAAGTTGAAAAGGGAATAGTAAAGAGAGAAAGAGAGAGAGAGAGAGAGAGAGGGAACGGGAAAGAGAGAGAGAGGGAGAGGGAACGGGAGAGAGGGAGAGAGTAGGAAGGAAACACCTGCAGCACTGCTTCACTGCTCATGAAGTCGCCCCCCACCTCCCAACATGCCCCCACTAATGAAGCCCAACAACTTGACTCCTGGCCTGGTGCATGGTCATATGTATGCTGCCCTGAAAGTACCATCACCTGGCTCTGTAATCTGTGTTAATACAATTCATTTCTGATTCCTTCTTGCAATATATGGTCATTCTTTTACTGGTCGACTACCATGTTTTACTGGGATTAGTTAAACAGTGGTTACTTAAAGAATGGGTATAAGGGGGACTTAACAAATAGGGACAAGAAGAGAGAACACAAAGTGAAATGTGGACTGTGCATGGTGTTTGCATCAAAGCAAAGGACACAGGGAGCAGAGGGAGGGGCAGAAGAGAACACTGGGATCCTGGTGCAAAATGAAATTATAGAATGGAGGAGACAGTGCCACGCCCCACTCAACTCCAGAACGATGGGTCTGACAGGGTCAGCACCCAGGAAAACTCTCTTCAAGGAAGAAGAATTCTGGGAGTGGGTCTTGGCATCCTGAGCAGATCTAAACTGGAAACTCTGATTATTGTTTTCATTATGTACATGGTAATGATGCCGTGTAATCGGGGACGAACAGCCCCTGTTCCCAGACTAGATACAGATGAACAAGAAATGAGGTGGACAAAGTTATGGGTCATCAAATACATAAAGTTTTAGGAAAAATTCTTAGTAATACTTACTCACCTCCTCTTATGAAATATGTTAAAACTCTATGTAAAATACTATCTGCTAAGCCTGTTACTCAGAAATGCATCACCCTATGAAGTAGGACATTTCTGTAAAACCGCAAGGCCATCTAATCAAGAAATGAGTTTTACTTTCTGTTCCAGATATTGTTTATGTAAGACTGAAGGATATATAAACTCTTACTTGCTGAATAAAAATTGAGTTCAGATTCATCCTCCAACAGAGTGTGTTGTATTCTGTTCTCCTCCTGACCCACCAGGTGGTCACCTTTAGAGTTCCCTGATCCTTCCTGCTGCTCTTCCACTGCAGCAGTCCGTCGCAAGACAGTGTAATGGTTATGCAGACTCTCATACCTGAGGCTCCAAAGTCCCAGGTTCAATCCCCCGCACCACCTAAAGCCAGAGTTGAGCAGTGTTCTGGTGTTTCTCTGTCTCTCAAAAATAAAATAAATAGAATATTTTTAAAAAGAAAAAAAGTTCTTATCCAGTAAAATAGAAAAAACATAGCCACCAACAACAGTGGATTCATCGTGCAGGAACCAAACTCTATTTATAACTCTGGTAGCAACAAAAACAAAAATAAAGTTAAAGAAAATGAAATTATACTCATGTGTCAATGACTGCACTGTAAAGCATTAACCCCTTCATTAAAAAAAGAAAAAATATATATTCCATTGGCTGTATTATTTCATTTTGTTGTTAAATACAAAATTCACCTCTAATGGTCACGCACAAAATATCAGCCTATCAAGCATTCCTCCTCCCCCCTCCACAGGGGGAAAAAAAAAAAAAAAGGAATACTTCTTCACATTTAACTAAGGAGAATAGGAAAAAGTGAATAATCTTAATTCTTTCCTGCCATCCTCATTGTCCTTATTTCAAAGATATGGACATGGATCTTGTCATTGTCTCAACCTTTAAGATGAGATCATCACCCTTTGGTACTTGCATTTTTGAACCTGACAAACAATCTACATTTTGTACTTTCTCTTTCAATGTATTCTTTATGTCATTTTTCAAAAATCAAAAGTGTATGAATACCCACCACCAAATTTTAACCTCATTCACCACTTTCTCCTAGCCCCACCCTGCTCCTCTCTGGTCAACACAAGCTTCTTGTAAATGCCCAGTGTTCTTTGAACGTCTACTGGATCCATTGTTTATTTGATCACGTCATTGAAGAAATATTAATTTTCAATACAGTTGTTGTCACAGAAGTCCAATATCACATCTCCTCAAGACAAGTGTCAGCATACCTCCACTTAAACCAGCTTGCCAACATCCTCCAGCATAATACTCCAGCCCCCAGCCTCTTTTCTAGTCCTTCCCATCAACCCCTTTCCACATCCTGGGATCTTCTGGAAACACAGAGTTCACCAGCTTCACTCTGTATTTTCCATTGCTTTGTTTATTAAGTTCCAACTTAATGAGGGAAATCATCTGATATTAGTCTTTCTTCTTCCACTTATTTCACTTAACATGATTCCTTCCAGTTCCATTCATGTTGTAAATAAAGAGAAGATTTAATCTTTTTCTTCTTCTTCTTCTTCTTTCTACACTGGAGGAGCATTCCAGTATATATACTAGGTTTTCTGAAAATTTATGACACATTTTTGCATAGAAAAATATGCCCTGGGCAGGGGTAGATAGCATAATGGTTATGCAAACAGATTCCCATGCGTGAGACTCCAAAGTCCCAGGTTCAATCCCCTGCACCACCATAAACCAGAGCTGAGCCCTGCTCTGGTAAAAAAAAAAAAAAATGTCCAGTCAACAATATTTATACACTTTTCCCATATTTGGGAGCTACTCTTTTCCCTGATCCAGCCATGACATCATCTCCCCAGACAATAACTTGGACCCAACTGCATATCAGATGTCAGGCTCAGAAAAAAAAAAATACTAGTATAATCACAGGCCCCTTGGAATATAAGTAAAATAGGCCTACTATCTACAAAATGGTGACTCCTAAATCTTCATCTGTGCTATTCCAGCCTTTAGGTTCATGATTAGTCAACAATTTGTTTGGCTTTTTATGTTAACTCTTCTTTTAGCCACCAGGTTCCAGATGCTACCATGATGCCAACCAGACTTCCCTGGACAGATGACCCCCCCAATGTGTCCTGGAGCCCCAGAGCCCTGCCCTACTAGGGAAAGAGAGACACAAGCTGGGAGTATGGATCCACCTGTCAACACCCATGTTCAGCGGGGAAGCAATGACAGAAGCCAGACCTTTCACCTTCTGCATCCCACAATGACCCTGGGTCCATACTCCCAGAGGGATAAAGAATAGGAAAGCTATCAGGGGAGGGGATGGGATACAGAGTTCTGGTGGTGGGAATTGTGTGGAATTGTACCCCTCTTATCCTATAGTTTTTGTCAGTGTTTCCATTTTATAAATAAAATTATTTTAAAATAAAATTAATTAATTAATTTAAAAAATGAAATGAAAATATGCCATGGCATCCGGTTCTCTAAAGAAGAGAACCACATGGCCCACAGACATATGCGGAAATACTCCAGTTTACTCATTGTTGGAGAAATGCAACTTAAAACCACATTGAGATTCCACTTGAGAGACTGGGCTTCATCAATAAAACAAGACAAGATGCGTGTTGGAGAGGATATGGAGAGAGAGGATCTCTACCACACTGCTCTTTCTCCCCCTTCCCTCTTGATTTCTGGCTGGTGCTATCCAATAAAGAAAGAAAGAAAGGAAAATAAATTTTTAAAAAAGAAAAATATGTCATGATCACCCAACAATGCAGTATGTTATAGCTTCCTTCACCTCTCTCCTGTCTTTGGACACATAAGTGGTTTTGGAGTTTTGACTGCTACCACTAGCACTGCGACGACTCCAGGCACATACATTGAGAATTCTTCAGCTATAACCAAGAAAGTCAAATTCCTGTCACACCTGAGAAGTAACGGCAGGTGATTGCCATGAGATGAGTCAGCCTGAGGGACTGGTAACTGCTGTTTCCAATTCCACTCAGGCCCCAAAGAAAACAATGGATGATTGACATGAAGGGAACCCGTTTGACACCCCACCCCACCTAACCCCCAGACACAGACACCTGTGCATAAAAGAATCAAAAATAAATAGGCATCTGCACAAAAGAACTGAAGGAACTTCTGCAGTGGAACTCCAATCCACCAGCCTCCTCATCTGTAAACAAGGAAGTAATTTCTATAAGACCACAACTGACAGCAGGTAGAAGAGACCTCAACACATTTTTAAAATTTTTTAAGTTTATTTTCCCTTTTGTTGCCCTTGTTTTATTGTTGTTGCACAGGACAGAGAGAAATGGAGAGAGGAAGGGAAGATAGAGAGGAGGAGAGAAAGACAGACACCTGCAGACCTGAATCACCACCTGTGAATGGATTCCCTTGTAGGTGGGGAGCCAGGGGCTGGAACCGGGATCTTTACGCCACGTGCGCTTAACCCGCTGCGCTACTGCCCAACTCCCCTCAACACGTTTTATAAAGGGAGTCAAAACGGACATGGGGGAGTGGATCTGGGCTATCCCTGCCTCCACAGTATACAGTTAGAAAAATTGTTATTTTTCTCTTCTAATAAAGCCTTTTCCTTCTTTCGGGGAGGAAGGGCCTTTTATGCTCCATGGACTGGCAAACTCACATGTCGATATTTTGGCTCTATTTCACAGGCAAGTTTCGTTTTCTTCTTATGATGGACCCTTAGTAAAAAGAATTGCCAGATTACAGAGCAAGTTCCCACTTACTTGTCTTGCTTGATTATGCAGACCAGAGTCACACTCAGCTTTGGTTTCAGGTAGTGCTGGGGACGGAATCCAGGACCTCTGGGGCCTCAGACTTGGCAGTGTGTTGTGTAAACTCCTGGACTGTTGGTCTGCTTCTAATTCTGCTTCTAAGACCCCTTCTGTTTTTATCATCACGTTAGGTTTGCTTGCATTGCTTAACACTGTGGCCTATTTACATAATCACTGCTTTACCTGAGACCCGCCCTGCCGGCAGGGCATTGTTTTAATCCCACTGGTTCGAACTCTCTTTCCGCTCCGCCCCCCTCCTAGTCATATCCTGTTTTCTACCATTTAATCCCCACTGGTTCCCACTCTTTTTCCACTCCACCCCCTATCCTACGTACTTCCTCTTCCTGACACTTCCACCTCAGGAGATATAAAGGACAGAATTTTCTAATGAAGAGAGATTTGATTGATTGCTCTGCATTCCCACTCATCAATAAAGATTGAATTGTATTCCTGCTCAGCCATGAGTTCCTGGTCATCTGTCTCCCACCCACGAAGCTAGTCCGGCATTTGGCACCCAGCACTGGACAATTTCTCCTGGCTGGGTGGGCCTATTTTAATATAGTGAGGAATTTTCTGTATTATTTTCCACAAGAGTTGCATCAGTTTACATTTCTACCAACAATGCCAGAGGGTTATTCTGTCATGATATCTTCACCAACCTTACTGTTTCCTGTCAAAGGTGTAAAGTATCATCTCAGTTGTGCTTTGATTTGCATTTCCCTCAAATATGCCTCTTGGTCATCTGAATATGTTCTGTGGTAAAAGTTATTTCCAGAACTTCTCCATTTCCTTTTTTTAAAATTTTTTTATGTTTTCCTTGCTGCCAGGACTTCATGGGAACTTCATACATCTGCACAATTCTACTACACCTAGTGTACTATTTTTTTTTTCCTTCGAGTGAAAGGAAGACAGGGGGGACAGAGAGAGAGAAAAAAGAAAGATGCCCAAGCACTGCTTCATGGTTTGCAAACTTTCCCCTTCACATGGTGCCCTCATATGATGACAGAGGGAGGAACCCGAGTCCTCATGACTGGTAGTGGGGGGATTTTACCTCATGAGCCATGGCTGGCCTGTCCCCCCATTTGTTTCTATGTGAGGTTCGGGCACAGGAGGCTGTGGAGGAGTTGAGGGGAGGGACCTTCCCACTTTTTTGTTTGTTTGTTTGTTTGTTTACATTGCAGCTGCTCTTTTGTTCCTGGGCTTTGAAAGGTATTATAGACATTGATTATTAATCCGTAGTCTGATGCAGGGCATATAAATATTTTATAGAAAACATAATCCTAGTATGTTTATCGTGCTTTACAAGGGCACAGCCCCATTGATTTGGTTTTTCCAGTTGACACCTGGGAAAGAGTTTGTTTCACTGGAATAGATGGTTGGCAGGAAGCCCTGTGGTGATTCTTGCTAAACCAGTAAAGGGTCCTTGTCCATATAGAACTTATATTCAGTGGAAATAAGAACTTGTAAACTACTGTAAAGCGATGTTGTGTTTTTCTAGCAAAGGCTTCTACTTTTATCTATAATACACGGTAGAAAGCACTTAGAACAACGACATATGGGACTAAGAAACGAGCTGTCTCAACAAAGATCTTAGAGTTTCTCGAGAACCTTCCAGCTTTTCTAAGTATAGTCCAAAAAAAAAAAGCATTATTCTTGAAGCTGGAAACAGCTTCAACTACAAAGCCACTTTAGAGTTGGGTAATTCATGGCTCTAAATTTTATTTTAATGAAGTGGGAAATAGCAATACATTTTTACCTGATTCTGAAATAAAAAACTTAGAAAATGTTCTTCTGAAAATTGCATTATTGTTTGAGATCTCTCTAAATCACTTTCAATTTGTTCTTACAAAGCTACAGTTTAAAACAAAAATACATAGTATTTAATGTAGCAGACCATAGCTTTATCAAAAAAATATTCAAAATGTCATATAGACTGCAAATACTATGCTGAATGCAAGACCTGAATTTCACAATGTACACTCCAATTTTCTATTAAGTCAGAACCCTCTAAAGACCACAGAGGGGCCAAATTATCTAAAATATTAAAGGCTTATTATATTCCTACTAAATTATCAATTTTGCAAGACAATTAAACAGGGAAAGCCAATTAGTGTAGAAGTGGTCTTTAGAGTATAATCATTAGTTAGGGGCTCGTTTGATAAGGTTAGGTCCAAATCTAATAAGTTAAACCCCCAGCAGGACAATAATAGAGCCTTAGTGGCTGTTTTTTTTTAACATTACAGTATCTAAATAGAAACTGTGAGAAATTAAAGAAATTGAAAAGAAGTTATTTTTATCACAGTCAAGAAAATCTCTGTAGAGTTATGTCAAGTAAGAATCCATGTAAATTTTTAATTATGATCACTAGAAATTTATTAGCACAATGAATCAAAATAACTATTAGTGCCCGTTTATTCCAACAGATTACAGCTTACAGAATGATGAGCATAGAAGAAAAATTTTAAAAAGCTGATGTTTTGCAAACTTAGAGAACATGCAAGAGCATATACTACGAAATTATACAGATGCTATAGGCATACTGAACATCACTCTCCTGAAATATTTTCATTTTCTGTTATCTTTGCCTCATTTATATTTGGAAAATACTCTTGAAGTAAATAGTGTTTTTACTCAACTGTATCTATTAAGATTATAAATACCCACTCCAATGGTGGAAACATTTGGAAAGTTTTTGCTGACTATATCAGAAAAATAAATATAGCCTGACGTATAGTGACCTTTTGACCTATTTAAATAAAGATGAATTTGACTCATTTAAGAACATATCTTTGTTCTTTAAGCTAGATATATTTTTTGCTAAAAGGTCATTATAATTTTTTTCATGTTTTCTAGTCTCAGCTCTATATATACACTTCACTTATATAACATGGCTAAAAATTGATATGTTGCAAAGAATAAAAATCATCTTCTCTTACCACTTCCTTTCATCTTGACAGGTTCTGTGTTTTTCTTTATAAATGCAGTGGATTTCTGACATGACCTGATCATTTGCCCATCAGCATATCAGTCATCCAGGACAAATTGGTCATGAGTGAGCACTGGCTGGTGATATTATCTCCTACACCACATTACACAAATAAGCACTTCACGTAGTTATAGAAACACTTTAGTTGGTTATCTGTTCATCACTATCCTGCATCTCTTCATTTTATCAACTATTTTACATTTCACTCTAAGTACAGCTGTTGTTTAATGATACGTTTTCACATATTCATTCTGAAGTATCAACATCTGTTATACTAAAGCATTCTGAGTGACTATTTTGTTCCCATTAATATAGACATATAAATACCATGCCATATCCTACAGGTAATTAAAAAATAAACTACAACAAGCATCTGCTGTACCGATTCACAGTGTGAGTGGTTTTATACAGGCTAAAGGTTAACGGAAACAATTGGACATGGTGCGTGAACACAAAATGAATTATTACTTGGAAATGTAGTTTTATTGCTACCACTTAGTTAATTATGCTGTATATCAAACTAATAGCTAACCAGGCATCTCCTGCTTCACTGTCCTATTCATACAACTATAAATTGCTCTGTACATTTAAAGTTAGAGTTCACTATAAATCTCACAGCAAGCCGGACGAACAGAATACAGTTTGCCTCACCACTGCACTGCACACTTCACAAGTGCACTTTCAAGCAATATTTTAAAAGCTTGCATATTACCTTTAGCAGCACTAACTGAATAAATTTGAATACCCCTGTAGAGAGAGAAAAGAAGTGTTTCCATTCCCCTTCACAGCAAACCATATGTCCACAGAGTCCAGTAGCTGTATGAGCAGTCTTTGATTTATTTATTGGAAATGCAGCAGCTGGGTCTTAAGGAATCACCTGTATTCCATAGGGCATTTGCCAAGCAAACTTGCAGCAAATAAACAAGGAGCTTCTTAAATGATATCTTCACATTTCTGAACAATTAGTGCCATTTGCAGATGGACACTCAGCTGAAGTTGCTCTGGGGCCTTTCATTACATTCCACTTGTTTTTTCCTGTTGGCATGGAACATTCACCCATGGAGTATGAATCTTAGGGGTCTCAGGGTAGGGAATCTTAGGGGTCCAGGAGGTTGGGGAATCTTAGGGGTCTCAGGAGTAGGGAATCTTTGTTGGGCATGAAACCAGCTCCCCCTGCTCCATGCTGCATTGCTGATAGTATGGCCTATTTACATAATCATTGTTTTGCCTGATCTATCTTCTTCCCACCCTGCATGCAGGGTATATTAATCCCACCAGTTAAAACCATCGCAACAGTTGCTAAGGACACTTCCACCTTCCCAGCCTGCTTTTGCCTTTCTCCACCCCCTTTCATAACCATCTCTGTTCCCGACTTGTCACTTCTGTTTTATCCCATAAAACCCTCGTCTGTTCCTGTTTTGGCTCTCTTTTCTCTCCCGAGTCCTGACCTGGAGAAGGGCTGGCACACAGAGCAGGAGATGGCCATTGCAGTTTGGCGCCATGTGGCTTAACCCACTGTGCTCACACCCAACTCTGAAGCTCCCGCATGAATAAAGAATTGTATTACCACACCGCCACGAGTTCCTGGATCCTCTCTCCCACCCACAATGCTAGCCTGGCAAATCTTAGGGAAGTCAGATTTCTCACAAGTTGGCTGGTAAACCAGGGTGAAAACACAAAATCTGCATGATTTAATTGAAGACTTAGTTCTCAAAAAATCCAATTTTCACCTCGTGTTGAGTCTGGTGGTTAAAATCACTCCTGAACTGCCTCCATCTACAGAAAGGAAGATACACATCTATAAATACTGGGTTCAATAGGATTGCAGCACTGAATTTCTACCAATTTCAAAACATCACAAGCCAATATGATTGTAAAAGAACCTAGAAATATTTTGGTTTACCTGCTTCTATCTCTTAGAAGTGCCATGATATTATTTATACTGGGGAAAATGTTTTATGGGAAGGAGATATCATAACATTTTTTTAAAGCATTGTACAATGTGGGAGCAGAGATACACCATCTCCAGTCTCCCAGTCTCCCTGTCAACCCCTCTCCATCAACCTTTTTAAAGTCTTTCCTGGTCTCTCATATGTGTTGTTTTCCAGCTCTGTCTCTATGCCAGTTACTTGTCATTGTTTTCTTTATTTTTATTTTATTTATAAAATGGAAACACTGACAAGACCATAGGATAAGAGGGGTACAATTCTGCACAATTCCTAGCACTAAAACTTCGTATATCATCCCCTCCCTGATAGCTTTCCCATTCTTGATTGCTCTGGGAGTATGGACCCAGAGTGATTATGGGGAGCAGAAGGTGGAAGGTCTGGCTTCTGTAATTGCTTCTCCACTGAACATGGGTATTGGCAGGTAGATCCATACTCTCAGCCTGTTTCTATCTTTCTGTAGTGGGGCAGGGCTCTGGGGAGACAGGGCTTCAGGATCCTTTCTTTATCCTTATGCCTTACCATTCTAAGTAGGATGTGCCTTGGTGTCTTTAAGTTTAGGTTAATTCTCTTTGGGACCCTCTGGGCTTCTTGAACCGTTATGTCTTTGATGTTGTCTAGACTAGAGAAGTTTTCAGCTATTATGTCCTGAAGAATGCTTTCTTCCTATCCCTCTCTTTCTTCCTCTGGTAAGCCAATAATTCATATATTATTTCTTTTATATTCAACAGTAAATACAATAGTTTGTACATGCATAACATTTCCCAGTTTTCCATATAACAATACAACCCCCACTAGGTCCTCTGTCATCCTCTTTCTTCTCCATAGTTGTTTTCAGTATCTCTTAATCTCTTTTTGAGATCTCTTGCTTCTTTTTTAGTTGTCTCTAATTCATCCTCAATCTTGCTAATTCTGTCTTCTGCCTCACTAATTCTATTCTCTCTCCCCCTACTGTTTTCTGGAGTTTATCTATTTTGTTACCCTGTTCTGCTACTGTTTTAGCTTGTTCAGCTAGTTGAGTTCTTAGCTCAACTATTTCATCTTTCAGCTCTCTAATAACCTTGAGATAATTAGTGTTTTCTTCCAGGGTCTCATTTGTTGTTTCTTCATTTCTGATGACAATTCTTTCAAACTGTTTACTCACTCCTGTGATTATTTCCTTAACTAGTGTTATGGATGTTGACCTCATTATTTTGTGCTTCAGCCTTTGGGGGGCTTTTAGCTGGACTCTTGTCTTGGTTCATTTCTCCAATATTTCTTCTTGTTGGTTTAACCATTTTATATAGTATGTTATAAGTTCCCTCTCTCAGTACTTTTCAAATTACTGATCACTCTTGGCTGGATTGACTTGTGTCTAAGTAAAGTAATTAAAGGGTTCACAGTTGTATAAATTGACAGTTGTTTCAATATTGTTTTAATCCCTGAGTTGGAGCTCAGTGGCTTAAAAGCCTCCTTTGTTCTTTTTTTCCCCTGTAGGCTATGGGAGCCTGAGGGCTTTTAAACTATAAGTAGGCTCCTTGATTTAATCACTGACTCCTGACCAAGACAGAAAGCAGGGTGGGGTAGAGATAATCCAGTGGTTATGTAAAGAGACTCACACAGCCCCACCGCTAGGCCACAGAGGTAGAGATCTTCTCCAGAGTTTCCTGGTTAGTTCTCTGCCTGTCTGATATTAAACCAGCCTCCCTGCCTGTCGGATATTAAACCAGCTCCCCCTTCTCCACCCTGCATTGCTGATACTATGGCCTATTTACATAATCATTGTTTTGCCTGAAAGATCCCCACCCATTTTATTCCTTTGACCTATCCAATTTGAGACCCACCCTGCCTGCAGGGTAACATTAATCCCACCAGTTAAAACATCGCAACAGTTGCTAAGGAAGTTTATACCTTCCCAGCCCACTTTTGCCTTTCTCCACCCCCTTCCTAGCCATTTCTGTTTCCAACTCGCCACTTCCGGTTCTAGCCTATAAAAGTGTTGTCTTTCTGATGAATAAAAACATTGCATTGCCACCCCACCACAAGTTCAAGACTCTCTCTCCTATGTTGCTGAGTGAGTAGCAGCCCAGGCTGGCTCTGGTTGAGTTCTTTCCAACCCAGAGAGCACACACCTGGGAAGAGGCACTCCCATACTAGCCCAGCACCCGCCACTGCTCCAGATTCTGAGGGTAGTAACAATGGAGTCAGAGTTGCATTTCATGAGTCTTAGAGAGTCCTCTCCTCCTTTCAGTTGTCTTTTTGGTGGTGAAACAGACTAACAGTGGTGTCTCAACTGGTAAACTGCCGGAGTGTTAGCAGCCACTTAATCTCTCCCTAAGCTCCTCTCTGTCCATGAACCACACGTGTTTGCACTCACTGGTGATTTGGTGGGTTCCTGAAGTTGTTCTAGTCCATCTTGTTGTGGTCCCAGGTGGTCTTCTTTTGTATTGCTAGTTGACCCAGGAGAGGAGAGAAACACAGCTGCTGCTGCTCTGTTGCCCTGCCTCTGAAGATGAAGCTTCACTATTGTTTATCCCTCTGGGAGTATGGACCAAAATTCTCTTTATGTACATTGAAAGCAAAAGCAATAATATTAAGACAAGTCCTTTCTTTAAAAGACAGTTCCTCAGCTTCCCCCCCCCCCGCATAGTACTGCTCAACTCTGATTTATGTAATTTTTTCATGGCCATTGCTCTATCTCCCTGGCCCTAATTCCTTGAATCTTATTAAAAGAGGGCAGAGTTTACAAGCTCTTACTGATGTGATGAGTGAAACTAGATGAGTGAGCCAACTGATCTCGAGATGTAGAGACTATGTAGAGACACAGTGCCTGTCAGTGGCCAGCTCAAACAGTTCAGGCCGCACTGACATGAAGCTGATTGTCAGATGAAACAGTGACCTTGAGCAGAAGTTTTTATCCCAAAAGAAAATCTGTAAAATGGTTTAGTGTAGAAGTTAGGAGAGGTGACTAATAATCTAGTAAATAATAGTACATAGGAAGAGAGCATCAAAAGATCTATAACGGGAGTCAGGAGGTAGCACACCGGGTTAAGCGCACGTGGCACAAAGTTCAAGAACCGGAGTAAGGAACCCAGTTCGAGCCCCCAGCTCCCCACCTGCAGGGGAGTCGCTTCACAGGCGGTGAAGCAGGTCTGCAGGTGTCTGTCTTTCTCTCCCCCTCTCTGTCTTCCCCTCCTCTCTCCATTTCTCTCTAGCCTATCCAACAACAATGATATCAACAACAATAATAACTACAACAACAATAAACAAAAACAAGGGTAACAAAAAGTAAATAAATAAATAAATAAGAAACCTTTTAAAAAATACCTATAACATTAACATTCACTGTAAGTGTATCATTTCTATATACATTATTCACATCACATATTTATAAAATCCACAGCATCTAAGGTTCACTACACACATACTATATATACACTATAAGCATATTACATATTTATAGAATTTGCAAAATTAAAATAAGTGTACAAAGTACTGGTGTCAGGCCTTACACAAAAGGGCAAAAAGAGGGTCGCCAAAGGAGCTGGTGAGGGGGTGGTCTGTAAGGTGGAGGCCTGTTGGTATGGCGAAGTGTTTTCAAGAGGTGAGATATGCTACTCAACTGTACTGCACAGCGCCACAGTGAAAACCGATTAGATAGCTGTATGTTACAATTAAAAATTGATAAGCAACCATCTGGAATCACACAAGTCAAGTTTGAGAAATACTTGTGAGAAAGGTCCTTGCTCACAATTCAGACTTTATTGTTCCTTGAGGCATTATCAGAGAATGGAAGACATAGCTGACTTTCTCTAAATGTACCAAGAATAGAGAAACTCAAATGTACGGCAACTGAATTGTGGGAGTGTATGAGAGAGTTTTATAAAAATAATAGACTTGGGTGATAGTAATCCGTGCAAGCACATGGCACAGAAATCGGAATATAAACATGCAGTAGTTGACTGGTGCCTTAGTTCCCTGGATGACTGAGAATGTCTCCCACAGTGTCTGTTTCATCCCAGTGGCTTCCAGAAAGGTTCAGGGGCCCTGTGAATGGAGAAAAGCAAAGTTATCTAGAAGGGGGCACAGTTTGTGTACAGACTTAGAGAGTTAATGAGAATGTGCAATTTTCAGATTTCCCCTCCAGCTTCTATATCTCTGCGAGCTCCTGCTTGTTTCACTCCCCGCTACATTGGTATCCAGAGATTGTCCTGAAATGCCCAGAGACAAAAGGCTGTGTCCTGCAGCGAAATGATCTTGACTGACCATGTAAAATACCCTTGTGACTGCTAGCCCAAGGACTTTGAATTTTTAATTTTGCTTATTTATTTTTTTTCCCATAAGTTTATTCTGGGCCTTAGTTCCATTACCCCAGTGGTATATTTTTTTTTCTTTTTTGATATAGACTAAGAGAAATAGCGAAGTGAGATAGAGTGGAAGAGAGAGAGAGAGAGACACTTGCAGCACTGCTTCACCACTCTTATGATGCTGCCCCCTTTTGGTGAGGACTGGGAGGGGGGATTTGAACATAGCCCTGGTGCTTAGTGATGTTTGCACGCTGCAGAATGCACCACTGTCCAGCTCCCAGTGCTGTCTAAAATCTAATTTACCTATAACAAAACTCCACAAGATATGTTAGTAAGAGATAAAAACAGAGTTGCTATGAAGAAAACACCTCACTAAGAACAAATAAGTATATGAAAAAATTACCAAGAATCAGCGATGAGGGAAATGAAATTAAAAATATATAGACTTATTTGTTTTATATTAAAGACACAGAAAGAGAGAGAGGGAGAGGGAAGAGAGAGAGAGGGAAGGAGTACAGCTCAGGTCTGGCTTATGGTGGTGGGGGGAGGGCTTGAACCTGGGTCTTCAGAGACTCAGGCACAAAAATCCTTTTGTATAACCATTATGCTATTCCCCCCACCACCACCCAAGAAGCATACATTTTAAGGGGAGAAGAAAGAATAGCAATGAGTAAAAATAGGATTGCAAAAGTAAAAAAACAGCAAACACTGCTTTGTGTCATAAAATCCCAGGGAAGTTCAGAAAAGTATTCAATAGTATGAAGTCCAATTAGATCTTAGGAGTGACAATAAAAATTGCCTGTCTGATTTTCATTTCAAAGTGAACACTTCTGAGAGATTCATTTCAATGTTTTTTTTCCCTAATTACACTTATAGCGAGAACTCAGCTTGAGATTCTATTAATATACCGTATTTCTCAGAGAGCGGTTTTCACGATGTATTTCATTATTTAGAAAGTTGGATATTCTCATCTGCTATATTCTTAGGTTCTCCCTCACTTGTTCCAAAATGGAGACCCCATGACACCACCCTGACTTCCCTGGACAGACAACTTCACCGTGTGTCCTGGATACCCACTTCCACAGAGCCCTGCCCCCCTAGGGAAAGATAGAAACAGGCTGGGGTGTGAATCCACCTGTCAATGCCCATGTCCAGTGGAGAAACAGTTACAGAAGCCAGACCTGCCACCTTCTGCTCCCCATAATGACCCTGGGTCCATACTCCTAGAGGGATAGAGAATAGAAAAGCTTCCAATGGAGGGGAGGGGATGCAGAACACTGGTGGTGAGAATCATGTGGAATTGTACCCCTCTTACCCAACAGACTTGTTGATCATAATTCAATCAATAAAATAAAGTTGGATGATTTTTGTGTGCATCAGTGGCTAGTCCAAGTGACACCGGCTATATCTATAGTACACTGCATTACTATCCAAAATACTGTGATGCTTTAATAAATTTAGTTATTTTACACAATTAGAATTTTGATATACAGACTACTCATAAAATAATTATATAGTTTCTTTTTAAAATTTTTTATATTTATTTATTTTTATCCCTTTTGTTGCCCTTGATTTTTATTGTTGTTGTAGTTATTGTTGTTGTTGTTGTTGATGTCGTCATTGTTGGATAGGACAGAAGGAAATGGAGAGAGAAGGGAAAGACAGAGAGGGGGAGAAAAAGACAGACACCTGCAGACCTGCTTCACCACCTGTGAATCGACGCCCCTGCAGGTGGGGAGCCGGGGCTCGAACCAGGATCCTTATGTCGGCCCTTGCTTTTCACATTATTGTCCCTTAACAATGACTTGGTGGGGTCAGGATATAGTTCACCCTGTAACACACAATTTACCACATTCCAGGACTAGTTCAAGTCCCCAGTGCCACACAAAGCAACTTACATGCTTGGCAAATTCATAAATAGTGGAGTGGTCTCTCTCTCTCTCTTTTTCTATCTATCTATCTTTATCTATTTAATACTTTTATTTTTTATTAGAGAAAGAGAAATTTAGAAAAGAGAGGGAGAGAGAGAGAGAGATAAAGAGACAGAGAGAGACAAACAGCAGGCTTGCTTCACCACTTGTGAAGGCCTTCCCTTGCAGGAGGGAACGAGGGGCTTGAACCCGGGTCCTCAGAGACTATAATGTGGGTGCTTAACCAGGTGCACCACCACCTGGCCCCTTCTCTATCTCTATCTGAAATTAGGTTTTTAAAAATTATACCAGTAGTGGTGAAATCACTCAAGCACAGAATGCCAGTATTACTACTCCTAACAAAATAGTAGTAGTAGCAATAAGTCCTCTGAGTTTGATCCTTGCTCTATATTAGACTAAATTCCCCCCAAAGTAGCTCATAGAAGAGAATTTTCATTGAGAGTCTACCATTTGCATGTAAAAAAAATTGTACTGATTTTGCATTGTCCTGCACTACCCAATAATATTTAAAACATATTTTAAATTTATGCTGTTTCTTTTGTAGTCTGTAATAGAAGCCAGTAGGACCCTCTGACTGAGCATACCTTAGGCACCAGTGATAGTTCAAAGACCTTCCTAGGCAAGTGAAATAGCTCACCTGGCTTACAGCCTTGCTTTGCCACGTGTGACATGTGTCTGAGTCAAGCCCCCACCACACTGGAGAAAACGTCACTGCTGTGGTGTCTTTCTTTACCTTCTCCTCCATCTGAAAAATATGTTCCAGAGGGGCGAAGTCTTCTTGGTCAAAAAAAAAAAAAAACTACATATATGATCTTATTTAAATAACAAAAATCTCCACATATCACATATATATTATTTTAACTGTATTTTATAAAGTAGGAAGCTAAGGCTCACAAAACTGAGGATTTCCACAGATATTCCAAGCTAGGAATTCATAGCATTAATACTCAAATCCAGACTGTCTGGCAAGAACTGTATTCTTTCATCTTTATCTTCCCTAAAAGAACAAATGTGAAATGACAAGATGACATGGTTTCTTTATGGCCTTGTAGATATATTTTTTTTATTTTTTACTTTATAAATACATTTTAAAATATCAAAAAAGAAATGGTTTCTTATGTATCCTGACAGAAATTTTATAACAAAATATAAATAAATCTATATTTTAAAAATAAACCAAAGCACATTTTGTGAATTTTATTTTTGAATGTATTGCAGTGTATATGTTGTAGATATACTGATAAAACAACATGAAATGATAATCATATATGACTTAATCCTTGGTTTGGTTTTCTGTCAATTTCTAATAATGAAAAAAGCAAGTCCAAACATCAACCATTTTGCTTCCTCAGTGAAAACAGTGAACTGTGCTGTATGTATTTCCATTTCCTTATTGCTGGGCAGAGAAGTAAGAGACTGACCAGACTTATTTCTATTAGAAGTGATGTTTTTAATTTCTGGAAGCTAAAAAGGAATGATAAGTCATTTTAATACAAAGCACTGCAAAAGAATCAAAAACTAAAACATACATTTGTTCAGCCTGTTTCACCATCGGCATTCATGTTAATGATTTACAATTCAGTTGTCTTGTCGGCACTTTCTCATCTCACCAAGACATGTGTTTGCAAAACACTCTCACACTCGAACTAGGACCATCATCCTGTACCAATATTTGAAAGCCCCCTCCGCACAATATGTCTCTCAGTCTTCCTTCCCCAGAGTGCCTTGCTTTGGTGCAATACACGCATCCAATCCAGGCTTTACTTTGTGTTTCTACTTTCTGTTCTTGTTTCTTAAGTTCTACCCATAAGTGAGATCATCCTATACTCATCCTTCTCTTTCTGGCTTATCTCATGTATCATGATTCCTTCAAGCCCCATCCAACAGGAGGTAAAGAAAGTGGATTTATCATTCTTAATAGCTGAGTAGTATTCCATTATGTATATATACACCAAATTTCCTAGTTGCTCATCTGGTTGACGAACATCTACTTTGCTTCCATGTTTGGGCTATTACTAATTGTGCTTATGTGAACATTGGTATACACAGATCTCTTTGGATGGCTATGTTGGTTTCCTTAGAATATATCCCCAGAGCCTGGAATGTTCCTAGTCATGACCACAGAATGTGAGCTCAGATCTAGAGAGATGCGGAGGTCACATAAGCTCCTAAGCTGAATATGGGCCCCAGATCAGATCAAATTGATGGGTTTACAGTCAACAACATTTATACCCCTTTCCCCATATTAGGGAGCTACTTTCTTCCCTCATCCAGCTTTCTGTCCTTTTTCCAGCCATGACATCATCTCCCCAGACAATAACTTGGACCCAAGTGCATATCAGATGTCAGGCTCAGGTAAAATAAAAACTAGTATAGTCATGGGCTCTTTGGAATATAACTAAAATATGCCTACTAACTATCTACAAAATGGAGATCCCCAAATCTTCATCTGCACTATTCCAGCCTTTAGGTTCATGATGAGTCAACAATTTGTTTGGCTGTGTATGTTAACTCTTCTTTCAGCCACCAGGTTCCAGATGCTACCATGATGCCAACCTGACTTCCCTGGGCAGACGACCCCACCAATGTGTCCTGGAGCTCCGCTTCCCCAGAGCCCTGCCCCACTAGGGAAAGACAGAGACAGGCTGGGAGTGTGGATCCACCTGCCAACACCCATGTTCAGCAGGGAAGCAATTACAGAAGCCAGACCTTCCACCTTCTGCATCCCACAATGACCCTGGTCCATCCTCCCAGAGGGATAAAGAATAGGAAAGCTGTCAGGGGAGGGGATGGGATATGGAGTTCTGGTGGTGGGAATTCTGTGGAGTTGTACCCCTCTTATCCTATGGTTTTGTCAGTGTTTCCTTTTTATAAATAAAAATTATTTTTTATAAAAGAATATATCCCTATAAGAGTAATTGCCAGGTGTATTGAATTTTATTATGGTATTATAAATTCTAACAGGTGAATAATTTAAGTGTCATGTTTACTAATAATGCAGAAATCACTCATATAAATACAATTTATAAAGTGAAAGATGTGTTCTTCAAAGTTTTGTATTTTATTTCCCATTATTCTTGTCAGTTCAACCTTGTCTCTCAAACAGCTTTGAGAGAGGTAAGTCAGGATGTAACTAAACAGTGTTAGAATTACTATGGTCCATGAGTCACAAGTTGGCAGACATTAAGGTATGTCTCATACAGACCTAAAAATCATAACAGAGGTATACATATTTACTGCTGAAAGCTATTCCACCATGAACACAAACTTGACTAAGACTTTGCCTCTTACATAGGATGCAAGTATTCCAAGAGTTCTAGGAAGATAGGGTAGAATCTATGCCAGCAACACAAATATTTCAGATCAGTGGTTTTGGGGAGTGGACATGAATCCTAAGCAGAGTATGAGAAATTACTTCTCTGTGCTAATGATTTCAATCCCACATTATACTCACTTCATGACCCTAAGCCCCAAAGGGTATCTCCCCACACAAAGAGCAATGAAGCATCCATATGGTTAATCCTGTTTCTCTAGTAGCTTTATGTTGCATGATATGTACATAAAAATGCGGTGAAAATATTCACGTATAATGAAGGATAATGGCTACAATAACACTTTGTTCAGTGCTTTAATGTGTCCCATGGATCATGAAGGCCAATGCAATTGCACTGTTGACGTATACTGTTGAATCAACAGGTCATATACACATTCAATGAGTCCTTAACTGGACCATACTAAGCACTTCTCTGAGACCATCTCCTGGCTATTTAACCAAAGTGTATCTTATTAGCAGTAATCTAGGTGTTATACAACAAGATTTGTGAATATATGTTAGAATAAAATCTAAAGCTGAATTTTGTAAAACTATGTTAACATAATGTTTATAACTCTATTAATCTGTTTACAATCTCTCAAAACTGATTATTAATTACACCTTTCTGTTACATAAGCCTTATGCCAGTATAACTAAATCATGAACTGTATAGTATAAATTTATAGATAATTAATGAACTGTTTCATGTAAATAAGTGGACCAATGGAAATATTTTTAACAGTTTTAAGTTGCAACTGTAAGGACTATAGCAGGTGTTTCAACAAGCACAGAATAGTATTGATTTACAGTAGAGAAACAGCCTTTATAAATAATATAAAAATCCTTTAAAAACACATCAGAAGGATTATCTTTAATACTGAATGAGAGAGGAGCTGGTAGATGCAAACACATGACAGTATGCAAAGACCTGGATTCAAGCCCCCAGTCCCTACCTGCAGGGAGTGAGTTTCACAACTGTTGAAGCAGGGATGCAGGTTTCTCTCTCTTGCTCTCTATCTCTCTCTTCTCTCTCAATTTCTATCTTTATGGAAAGTAAATAAATATATAAATCTTTTTTTTAAAAAATATGCAATGAGAGTATACAGTTAAAAAGTGCCCATTGAATTCCTTGTAAAAAAGAATCAGAAAGTTTCGGGGCTCAGCGGGTTGAGTGTACATGGCGCAAAGCCCAAGGACTGAGTAAGTATCCCATTTCAAGCCCCCGGTTCCCCACCTGCAAGGGAGTCGCTTCACAGGCAGTGAAGCAGGTCTGCGGGTGTCTGTCTTTCTCTCTCCCCCTCTCTGTCTTCCCCTCCTCTCTCCATTTCTGTCTGTCCTACCCAACAACAACTACAGCAACAACAACAACAACAATGGGCAACAAAAGGGGAAAAAATAGCCTCCAGGAGCCGTGGATTCCTAGTGCAGACACTGAGCCCCAGCAATAACCCTGGAGGCAAAAAAAAAAGTGGTTCTGTTTTAAAATAATAAGAAGAAAAAATCAGAAAGTTTTTAAAGCAAATCTCTAGCAATACAATTATCTCTCCAGAGTTTGTAAAAATAATTTAAGTAGACTTATCAATAAGCATCAATAGGCAAGGAGTCAAATTATCCCTCTCTTGATTTTAAAAACCTGATCGTCATAGTTTGTAAACATTCTGTGAAAAACATGATAATTGTGTGACTACAGTGAAAACTGGTACGTCTAAAACCTCTCCATCCCAAGTAGAAACCAAGTGAGGAAATGGAAGAATAAAGCATGACATTCATACTTCCCACCTTCCTTAAGAATAAAGATGGAATTAGAGAATACCATGAAAGGAAAGGTCTCACCGAGTGATGAGGGTAAAGTGTTGGCATTCCATGCCTAACACCTCTGGACACAGTCTGAAGTGAAGCATGCTGAGCTGATACTCGTTCCGTTGATTAGTTTGGGATTGGCGGATGCAATATCACTTGGTATGAATTGAGAGAAGCATGCAGGGAAGTGAGCCCCACCCCAGAGGTTCCAGGATTGGGAGAAACATAGGTTCTATAGAGGAAGTGGGAGATTCCTGTTGTCTTAGGGTTTAAGAAGACAATAGATAGTTATTTCAATAATCATAATGTTTGGCAGATGGGTTAACTTTAAAAAATCCTTTTGTTGGGATTTGCTGTATCATACACACTATCACCATATTTTATGTCCTTTGACATTATTTGCATAGAGTTATGCCACTGGTTGCTTTTGTTCTCCCAGGACTAAGCTTTTAAGAGAGTCAGTATATCAAAGACTCAGCCTATGTATTAAAAAGACTCAGTCTGTGCTTTAAAAAGTTTGAGTTTGAGACAGGGGGTCGGGCGGTGGCGCAGTGGGTTAAGCGCATGTGGCGCAAAGCGCAGGGACCGGCGTAAAGATCCCGGTTCGAGCCCCCGGCTCCCCACCTGCAGGGGAGTCGCTTCACAGGCGGTGAAGCAGGTCTGCAGGTGTCTGTCTTTCTCTCCCCTTCTCTGTCTTCCCCTCCTCTCTCCATTTCTCTCTGTCCTATCCAACAACGAATTGCGTCAACAAGGGCAATAATAATAACCACAACGAAGCTACAACAAGGGCAACAAAAGGGGGAAAAAAATGGCCTCCAGGAGCGGTGGATTCATGGTGCAGGCACCGAGCCCAGCAATAACCCTGGAGGAGGAAAAAAAAAAAAAAAGTTTGAGACATTCAATCAGTTTCCCCCTCTCATATTACTTAAATAATGATTTATATAACTACAAATTAATAGGAGTGTGCATAAACACCATTCCCGCCACCAAAAGACTGTGTCCCATCCCATCTCCCCTACCTCCGCCCTACCCCATGAAGCTGAACATCAACCCTCACCCTCCACCCAGGGTTATTACTTTGGTGCCCTACTACAAATTTAGTCAGTTCCTGCTTTGAGTTTCCCTTTCTGTTCTTCTTTCTCAACTTCTGTTTATGAGTGGGATCATCCCATACTCATCTTAATATTTCTGACTTAGCTCACTTAACATAATTCCTTCTAGCTCCATCCAAGATGGGTCAGAGAAGGTGGGTTCATTGTTCTTTAGGGCAAAATATATACCTGAAAGCAAAATTACACAATAGTCTGCAGTGAGTCAGTATCAAGTTCATAATGAAATAGTGTCTACTTAGACTTAGATACCCTCCTCACCTACTTGCTTTTACAGTTCTCTCACTCACTCTAAAGCTAACCTTATCAAAGCAAGGACTGCAAAAGTTGAATAAGGGCAGGAGACTGTCGTACCTTAACGATGACTCTTTAGTCACTATCAGGCAACCCCATCAGCTGGGGCCCTAATCAGGGAATGCTGAGATTCCCAAACAGACTTGATGGGCCTAGAACACGAATAAATCCCTCTCTCCATTGTTACCGGTCATCTCTATCAGGAACAACACACTAGACCCCTTTGTTTGCCCCATAGGACCTTGCCCTCAACTTAGATCAACAAGGTAGAGAATGTTCCATCCTCTGAAGAGAGGCTGGACAACATACTCTATGCTCCACCTGAGGAAGATGAGTCCTGATATTGGGGTAGCTTGGAGTGCTCCTACTTATGACCACAGAATGTGAGCTCAGATCTACAGGGATGCAGAGGTCACATAGACTCCTAAGCTGAATATGGGCCCCAGATCACATCAAATTCATGGGTTTTACAGTCAACAATACTTATACCCCTTTACCATATTAGGGAGCTACTCTCTTCCCTGATCGAGGTTTCTGGTCCTTTTTTCAGCCATTGCATCGTCTCCCCAGACAATAACTTGGATCCACCTGCATATCAGATTTCAGTTTCAGACACACAAAAAAAAAACCCAATAAAATAAATAAACCACTAGTATAGCTATAGGCCCTTTGAAATATAACTAAAATACGCCTACTAGCTATCTACAAAATGGAGGAACCCCCCCCCCAACACTTCATCTGCACTATTCCAGCCTTTAGGCCCATGATTGTTCAACAATTTGTTTGGCTTTTTATGTTAACTCTCTTTTCAGCCACCAGGTTCCAGATGCTAGCATGTTGCCAACCAGACTCCCCTGGACAGACAACCCCACCAATATGTCCTGGAGCTCCAGTTCCCCAGAGCCCTGCCCCACTAGGGAAAGAGAGAGACAGGCTGGGAGTATGGATCGACCCATCAATGCCCATTTTCAGTTGGGAAGCAATTACAGAAGCCAGACCTTTCATTTCTGCATCCCACATGACCCTGAGTCCATACTCCCAGAGGGGTAAAGAATAGGAAAGCTATCAGGGGAGGGGATGGGATATGGAGTTCTGGTGGTGGGAATTGTGCGAAGTTGTACCCCTCTTGTCCTATGGCTTTGTCAATGTTTCCTTTTCATAAATTAAAAAATTCAAAAAATAAAGAATAAAGATGCAGAAGATCTCATCAAAGCATTGGTGGTAGAAACAACAGAATGAGAGAAGACACAGGAGGAGAACTGAGAACTGGCAGACATGATTTCCTGAGTTCAGATTCCAACTATACAAATACTAGAGTAATCCTCACCTCATCCCCAATTGTTTAATGAGTGATAGAGATTAGGTGAGTAGGTGTTAGGTAGTATGCCAGCTCCCCCAGCTTAAAGCTTCTGTCTCTAATCCTGCTTAACTAAGCACCGGCATGCCTGCAGGGCATTGGTTTGATCCCACTCAAAGCTGCCGTCTATTTACATAACCACTGTTAACTAAGCACCACCCTGCCTCCAAGGCATTGGTTTAATCCCCACTGGTTCATGATGTCTTTTTGCTCTGCCCCCTCTCCTAGTACACCCGGATTTCCACCAGTCTTTTTTCACTCCACCCTCTCTACCTCACATCCTGTTTCCACCCTACTTGGCGAGTATATATAACAGCTGCTCTTCTGTTTTAAAACACTTGGAATTGCTTTCCAACTCTGAGAGTTCCAGAGTGTATCTCCTGCGATGCTAGCTTGGCACGAGTTCCTGATCCCTCTCCCACGCAGCAACCTATGTTGGCTCCAGTTGAGTTCTCTCCAACCCAGAGAGCACTTGCTCAGGAAGAAGCACCCTCAGGCTATCCCGGCAAGTAGGGGGCTCAGGAGTAAATTGACTTGGCATGGAAGCCTGGGTGAATAGATGAGACTGTTTTTCAAAAATCTCTGAGAGAGCTGGACATGTTAATCAGGTGGCCCTATGTCAGGAATTGCTTCTGATAAGCTGGTCTATTGCTCTCTGAAAGCTTCTGGAATTCTAATAACATTAGAGTTCTTTCAAGCATTTGCACAAATGACTGTACAATATTCATAATGTGAGTTGCTATTTTGGGTTGCTGGCTGGAATGATTATTCTGGTAGGCTCTCTCTCTATACTATGTCATTATAAGCACTTTGGGAGTTACCAAGAGAAATTGCACAATGATAGCAGTCTCATTAAAGTCTCTAGTGAAACACTTAAAAAGTTCTTTATTGATCTCGGTTCCAAACACATCAAAACGTTCTATTAAAGTTTTATTGAAATATTCAACCTTGTGGCATTTTCAGGTGAATAATTCACTCCCAGTTCAAAAGTGTTTGTTCTTGACCTCTAGGTGAAATAGAGGAATAGTAAGACTGACTTACCCAGAAAATATAGATTCAAATTATATAAACTTTTCATTAAAATTAAAAAATATGTATTTATACATGCTTCTGTATAATACATTCTGTATTTATATGTTTCTGTTATATAATTACCTATGAACATAAAACTTCTATTTACGGATAACGAAACATATTTGTAAATACACATCTCTATGTTCTGCACAACATACATACACACGTAAATCTGTGTATATATGTACATATACATATATATATATATATACATGTGTACATAGGCAGGTATAGTCACAGACATGTACATACAAAGGAAACCTCAACACAAAACAGTCAGTGACAATCATTACTCTCTCCACATCACAGACAGGACTGACAAGGAAATAGATGAACTAGAACCTTGGGTGAATTTCATTCTAACCTTTGTAAAGATCTAATTAAATCATATTTTCTGTCATAGTCCATATGTACTTTATCTGACTGAAGACATGTAATATTTGTAAACAATCACTGTACTTTAGCAGTGGACCACAGTGCATGCAAGTCTAGTCCCCTCTGACTCAAGAGCACAACTCTACTGCATGTAGTCTTGCCTGACTAAGGTCCCCATTTCTGATGAGAAGCACTAAATATGCCAGGCTAGCTTCACAGGTGGGAGAGAGATGACCAGGAACTCATGGCTGAGCAAGAATGCAATGTGTTTATTGATCAGCCTTTATATCTTCCGAGGCAGAAGTGGCCAGCTGGAAAAGGAAGTGAGTAGGAGAGTGGGTGGAGAGAAGGAAAGAGCGCAAATTCCATCCAACCGGTGGGGATTAAACCAATGCCCTGCAGGCAGGGCAGGTCTCAGACAAAACAATGATTATGTAAGTAGACCACAGTGTAAGCAATGTAGGGGGCCTGGTGTAATAACCAAATAATATTCAGAAAATGACTGAAATCACTGACATAAAAGCAATAGTAGGAATGATTATTAAAGTGACTTACTTCTTTTCTTCTCCTTCTCCTCCTCCTTCTCCTCCTTCTCCTTCTTCTTCTCCTCTTTTCTATTATTTTTTATTTAATAATGATCAACAAGACTGTAGGATAAAATGGGTACATTCCACTATTCCCACCACCAGAGTTCCATATCCAATCCCCTCCATTGGAAGCTTCCCTATTCTTTATCCCCCTAGGAGCATGGACCCAGGATCATTATGGGATGCAGAAGGTGGGAGGTCTGGCTTCTATAATTGCTTCTCTGCTGGACATGGATGTTGACAGGTCAATCAATTCATACTCCCAGCCTGTTTCTATCTTTCCCTAGTGGGGCTGGGCTCTGGGGAGGTGGGGATCCAGGGCACATTGGTGGTGTTATCTTCCCAGGGAAGTCAGGTTGGTGACATGGTAGCATTTGCAGCTTGGTAGCTGAAAATCAGTAAGATGCAAAGCAGAACAAATTGCTTAATAATCAGGAACCTAAAGGTAAGAATAGAGCAGATAAGATTTGGGGTCTTCATTTTGGAAAAAGCTAGGAAGTCTTCTACTTTAGGTATATTCCAAGGAGCCCATGACTTTACTATTTTTGCCTGAGCCAGACAGCTAACATGGAGATGGGCTAAAGTTATTGTCTGGGGAGACAGTGTCAGAGCTGTGAACGGGACTAGAAAGCTGAGTCAGGGGAGAGAGTACCTCCCAAATATGGGAAAAGTATATAAATACCATTAACTGTAAACCCCATCAAACTGATCTGTGACCCATAGTCAGCACAGGAGCTTGTGTAACCTCTGCATCCCTGTGGATCTGAGCTCACATTCCATGGTCACAGCTGGGAACATTCTAGGCTGTGCTCATTACAGGGCCCGTCTTCCCTGAGTGGGGAAGTATGGTGACCGCATCTCCCTTTGGAGAGTGGGGCAGTCCCTACCATTGTTGTTCCACATTGAGGGAAAGTCCTGTAGAGACCCACAAGAGGGTTTATAATGTATGAGCAGTGATGGTGGAGAGAAGGATCTGTTAGAGGTCTAGGCCCATCATGTCTGTGTCAGAATCCCAGGATTCTCTGACTAGGGCCCCAGATGATGGGATGGCCTGGTAGTGAGCAAATGAGCCATCACTAAAGTGAGCCGGGAAATGACTTCTCTTATTATAACTTTTGCACTTCATGAAGAGCAAAAGGATCAATTCCAGCTAGACTGATGATAGTATGTGTTAAGTGATCTACATTGTGGACAGAAGTGCCGGGTTAGCTTCACGGGCAGGAGACAGACGACCAGAGACTCGTGGCTGAGTGGTGCACAGTTCAGTCTTTATTCATGTGGAACACAGCACAATCTAAGCTAAGCTAAACTATATCTAATCACAATCCTGTCCTTATATATACTCACCAAGTAGGGTGGAAACAGGATGTGACGTAGTGAGGGTGGAACAAAAAGAGACAGGTGCAAATCAGGGTGTACTACGAGAGGGGGTGGAGCAAAAAGACATCATGAACCAGTGGGGATTAAACCAATGCCCTGCAGGCAGGGCGGTGCTTAGTTAACAGTGGTTATGTAAACAGAATACAGTGTTAAGCAGGGGGGATTAAACCAATGAAACAGAAGGGGTCTTAGAAGCAGACCAACACAGAAGAATATATACTGTGATAATAGATTCATAATACACTCTCAGAAGACTCACAGTGTCCACTAGTCAATTAACATCTTAATAAAATATTTTAAGTGGCTGGGCAGAGATGCACCCAGTTAAGGGGGTATATAGTACTAAGTGCTAAGCCCATGCAAGCATCTGTGTTTAAGTCCACACTCCCCAACCTGCGGCATTGGTGGGGGCTGTATCACGAGCAGTGAAGCAGGTATGTAGGTGTCTTTATCTTTCTCTCTTCCTCTCTATCTCCTTCTCCTCTCTCAGTTGAACAGTACATTCGCACTGAGCCAGCACTGAGCCACAACAATGATAGGTAAATAAATAAATAAAGTCCTTTAAGTCTTTTGCATTTGTTCAATTGACTAAAAAGTCATGTTTCAGTCAACTGAATTTTACTTTCTTTGTTTCCTAACATACAAATAAATGCTTAATGCTCCATATTGTATTAAGTTTACTAGGTACTCAAGAGAGAAGTTTAAATGGAAGATCGTAATGTTTTGCATATTGCCAAAAAAAAAAGTGGGGGATAACAGCATTACGGCATGTCATTTCAAACATCAAAAAGGGCCACATAGTTTTCTGTACATCCGTGTAAAATGCCTCTTCTTGCATATTGATGACATATCTGAGTACAGTGAGATCGAAAGGACTGAAGTAATTATGCCACAATAGATTTAGATTTAGCATAAAGATAAAGAACTCATATCCTCTGTGATTCATGAATAAGCAATTTAGATGGTGTGGCATTCTAAATTACACCACAAATGTAGCCTGGAAAGTATAAAAATACAAATTTTTTGAAAAGTAAGTCTGCTTATTACCCATGAAGTTTGATCCACCACATGTCAATTATATATTTTTATGTATTTTATGTAAAAATTTCTTTTCAGATGTTCTGCTTCCAGGTTGTTTCATCAACCTGTCTAAAATTTTTGAGATAAAATATTTTTTAAAGCTACCCTAATTAGCCAGGCTTCCACATTTCTGCCAATATTTGTTTTGGCAAAGGTAAATAAGCCTCTGCTGTGCTGCTATGAATTATAGTGATAAAAGTTTATACCAAGTTAATGGTTTTTGAAAATCCACTCCACCTTTCTAAAGCATCAGCAAAATTCAATTAAAATTTTATTTTGCAAGGCAGATCAGTGAACTAGAAAAAAGAAATGCTCATGAACTCAGAGCATACTCCTTTAACTGAGTACACTTGGAATCATAAAAACACAGGGAAAGTGAGTGCCATATATTTCACTGTATTACTATGAGAAGAATTCAGGGAGGGTGACTAGATTCATTATTACCAGTGTTCAAAGGTCACATACAGCAAAATATGTGAAGGCAAATTAAACAATGCATATATTTCCAAAGCTTTTATTAAAAATAAACAGTAAAGCCCTAATAGAAAGTTTAAATTTTAGTTCTATGCTCAGAGTTCAAAAATGATCTTTAAATTGTGTGTCAAATGCTTCCATTTCTAAAAAAAAAAGAGGTCTTTATTTTTTCTCTTCAAGATAAAAATGTAGTGCCCTTGTGTATAACTAGAGTTTAGTAAGGCATACATGCTGGCAAGGTTTTATTTTCTTCACCTTGTCAACAGGAATTCTTCAGTAAAGTGTAGTGCTTTACTGGCCTCTATTGTCATGATTTCAGTATAACACTTCAAACTTATAATAGCCTCATGTTATTTAGAGATCTTTGAGTAGATAATATATAGAAACTTTTACAGATGTCACGGAAGAGGAATGGGATTGTTATTGCTCTAATTATTCAAAAATAAGAAATTCAGATGATGTGGCTTGTGTGACTGTCAGACAACAGGCGTAATTCAGAAAGACGCCTGAGAGTCGATTTCTAATTCTTACTAAAACAAATAGTGCTTTTTGTTTTTCAATGTGAAGTCAGGAAAATATATTTAGGAGCTCATGTCAGTAATACCACTGAGCAACAACCCATTTCGAATTTCTTTATCTTTTTAATTGCTTTTTTATTTTTTTAAATAAGCTATTTATTTATTCAATAGGACAGAGAAAAAAATAAACAGAAGGGGGAGAGAAAGGGAAAGAGACAGAGACACCTGCAGCCCTGCTTCACTTCTCCTGAAGCTTTCCCCCTGCAGATGTGGACCAGGGGCTTGAACTGGGGTCCTTGTGGATTGTAATGTGCACATTAACCAGGTGCACCACCACCCAGACCCTTTTCTTTTATTTATTTATTTATTTATTTATTTATTTATCTATTCTCTTTTGTTGTCCATATTGTTTTGTTGTAGTTATTATTGTTGTTGTTATTGAAGTCGTCATCGTTGTTGGATAGGACAGAGAGAAATGGAGAGAGGAGGGGAAGGCAGAGAGGGAGAGAGAAAGATAAACACCTGCAGACCTACTTCACCGCCTGTGAAGCGACTCCCATGCAGATGGGGAGTCGGGGGCTCAAACCGGGATCCTTACTCCAGTCCTTGAGCTTTATGTCACCTGCACTTAACCTGCTGCACTGCCACCTGACTCTCCCTTTTTTATGTAAAGGGAGAAAAGACAGAAACATCATAGCACCACTACACCATCCTTGGACCTCCACCCTGCTAGTGTTCATGGTGTCCCAAGTGATATCTGATCTCCAAGCCAGCAAGGCACTTGCTCTACTGATTAAACTATTCCATGACCTGTAGATATTTATTAATAAGTTTTATCTGAGATGGGATAGACTCCTAGAAAACAAACTAGTCTTAGTATAGCATAAATGATGATGCCATTTGCCAGATGTAAGATTAGTATTCAATATGAACTGCTGAAGAGACATATTATGAAATAGTCAGTTTACACCACACTGATAAAAACACACAGGTAGACGCCAAATAATTGCCGAGATTTCAGAGCTCAAGCCTCTTTCTTCTCTGTGTAGAAATCTCAATGACTCAAATACCCACTTGTCAGCCTGGGAAGTGGATCAGCAGAACAAATCATAGGACTGGAATGTATGATTCCTTACTGGAGCCTTGGCTTGGTGTCATTCAGAACAGAACTCTCTCACTCCCACCACAGAAGATAAACAGACCTTATACATTGCTTCAGCCAAGTCTGAGACAGCACAAGTCATTTTTCATTATTTTAAGTTTTGTAGGGGAATTCTTTTACAAGACAGTTGTCTTAGTAGTACTGCAAAGTGCCTTCTCCCTCTATGCTGGTGTAGAGTGCCCCCATGCTGGGGCTCACGTGGGGTGGATCCAGCCAGGAAGGAAGCTTACCGAGGCCCTATCACTAGCTCTAGAGACTGCATGATAAAGAAAGAGGACTCGGGGAGTATCTTGGTACAAACACTCATTGATTAGGGGGTGGGTTGGGATTAATATAGAAAGTTAAAGAACATTTTTCACATATGTCAGAATTCACAGGTTTCTTAAAGGTCAGCTTGCCCCCTATTGTAGGGGGTTGGTATGACAAGAGTTGGTGCAGTACATAAAGGTCAAAACAATTAGTCTCCTAAGGGATTTAATGATCCAAAGGCATTTGAGAGAAGAATAGAGGTTGAACCAGTAAGGTGAGATAGAGAAGGAAGAACAAGGCTTGATGTAAATTAAGGACATCAAAGTGTACCAGGAAATAAGATTTTGGGGGCTTTTCAGTGTGTGACAGGATGTGTTCTTCCTTTGTGATCAAAAGGTGAAGTGGAATGTGTGAACTTTGAGTGAGTGAATCCTAAAGCAGGCAACCATTTGGCTGATAGCAGGGGGAACTCAGTGAGAGAGGGTATAGGCTTTTTGTGAGCTTGAGAGTCTAACAAGGGAAAGCTGAGTCTGGAAGACTTTTCCCTCTTGGCTCATCTCTATGGAGAGAGGCTAACAAGCGGGGTGTCTTTCCAGACCTCCATCTGAGGATGGGGGAGCTTCCCTAAACTCTACTAAGCTTTCACATAGTCCTACACCCCCAAGTCCCTTGTACCCCACCCAACATTCCCACAGATCTTCTCAAATCTTCTCATAGAGACAATTGCTTTATTGATTTTATACTCTGTTGTATGCTTTACATTGGTTTGTTCTAGCTCTCCCCCGCCAAGAGAATTGGATCAGTCCTGTTAGCTTCACGGGCCGCTTGCCCCCCCCCTAGGAACCCCGACAGAGTTCCAGAGGGGCAGAGTTAGAGAGAGTGCTTGGCTCCGCCGCGGGGGGGAAAGAGGCAGCAGAGTTCTGTTTGGTGGTTAGTTTGGTTTAGTTTATGAATCGTTGTTCCTGAATAAAGAAATACAGCTTCCCTGCCCAGCCGTATGTCTCTGGTCATCACTGTTACCCGCCCGTGAAACTAGCTGGAGCCTACGAATTTTAACAGCAATACTCATTTCTTTTACATCACTCATTTTCTCTTTTTTTTAAATTGTTTTAGTAGGGAAAAAATGATTTGTATGTCATTAGCACCTGAGTACAATTTCTCATCTTAAATTCCACATATGCATAAGAATATCCAGGACGTGTTAGTATATTTCTCTCTCTGGCTTTTGGAATATAGCATAATCACCATCATTCCTTCCCTACTGTAATAGAAAGATCTCATATCTTCTTATATTCCACTGAGTAATATTCCACTGAGTATATGTCCCACATATTCCTGATTCTTTATTCCTCTGTTGGGCACTTGGGTGGTTTCCAAGTCCTGAGTAGTGTCTGTAGCACTACAATGAACATGCTGCTTTGAACTGGTGTTTTTGTGGTTTTTGGAAACTTACTGGAGGAACTGCTGAATCTTGTGGAGAGTGTATTTCTAATATTTTAAGGACTCTCCATGCTGCTTACTTCACTGCTGGATCAATTCACATTGTCACCCACAGTGTAAAAGGGATTCTTTCCTTCACATTGCATCCATGTCCACTGTTTCTGTTCTTGTAGATTTAGGTCATGTCCATGTGTGTGAGGTGATATATCAACATTGCTTTCATTTGTTTTTCCCTAATGTTCTTCCATTTGTTTGGTAGCAATCCATTCATTCTCTTTGGTAACGTTTCTGCACAGATTTTTTTTCCCACAGTTTTTGATAGGGTTACTTATTTTTTGTTGGTTCTTCATAAAACTCAATTACTAGCCCTTTGTCCAATGTATTGTGTGCAAGTGGGAGCTTGATAAATACTGAAGCATTCTAGATCTGTTTTCAATGACATACTGACTGTTCTTTAAAACTTAGCTTGCATAACATTAAATGGACAAAAAAAGGTTTTTTCCACAATTGTTGTTGGGGAAACTGGTTTGAAATGTGCAAATGAATGAAATGGAACCACCACACATCACCATGCACTAAAGTCAACTCCAAGTGGCTCATGACATGAACGTTAGAACAGAAACTGTCCTGTCCAGGTGGTAGCACATCTGGTTGAGTGCACTTATTACAATGAGAAAGGACCTGGGTTCAAGTTCCTGGTCCCCACCTGCAGGAGGAAAACTTCACGAGAAGTGAAGTAGTGCTGTGGGTGTCTATCTCTCTCTATCTATCTCCTCCTTCCCTTTTGTTTTCTGGCTGTCTCTATTCAATAAACAAAGTTTTTAAAAAATAAAAAGAAAAGAAAAGAAAGAACAGAAACTATCAAATGCATAAAGCAAAACATTGGCTGAACACTTCATAATCTGTGTAACAGAAATATTTTCAAGACCAAGTGAAGAAAACAAAAATGAATCTTGTCTGGGAAGATGGTGTCAGATTGAGAATATGACTAGAAAGCCAACTTAGGGCTGAGAGTAGCTCCCAACTATGAGAAAAGTATGTTAATACAATTAACTGTTAACCCCATCAATCTGAACTAGGGCCCATGTCTATTCATATTTAGCTCAAGATCCTGTGTGACCTCTGAGTCCCTGTCAGTCTGAGCTCATAGTCCATGGTCACAGCTGGGAACATTCTAGGCTGCACTCATCTCTAGTCCTATAGTCAACCCTGGCATCATCTTCCCAGACAATATTTTTAGTCCACTTTCACGTTAGCTATCAGGTTCGGGCAAAATTTACGAAAGTCAAGGGCCACATGGAACATACCTAAAATATTTTACTGCCTTTTAGCCACCAAGTTACATACGCTACCTTGATGCCATCCTCACTTCCTTGAGCAGACAAGCTCACCAATATGTCCTGGAACCCTACTTCCCCAGAGCCCTGCTGATACTCGAGTGGAGAACCTCACAGCAGAAGTAAGCCATGCTACTGGCCTCTCGTGTTAACTCCAGTGGCTAACAACAGGAAAAGACCAGGAGACCATTTTAATCACAAATGATCTGTTTATTGAACAGAAGGCAGGGTTTAAATAGAAGGAGGGAACAAAAGATATTTTTTACATATGGTGGTCAGGGTGGGCTTTGGAATGTCAGAAACCCCATGGTGAAGGTTCTAAGGACTTGATAGGGGTAGAAGGGAAAGTTCCAGAATGAAGGACATATTAATTATATCAACAAGGGAGAAGTAGACAAGGAGGAAAAACAGGGGATATAGATCAAAGTGGAGGGGGGGTTAATGAAATTGGAAGGAAGAGCCTTTTGGTCAAGGCAGAATGGTGCTATGTGGAGTATGTGTGATCACAACAGGTGAACTATAGTGAACTATAGGCAGGCAAACCGTTTGGCTTGTAACAAGGACATGAGTTAAGTGTTAGGGGGTGTAGGTTCCTGTGATGTTTGGGAGACTGACAAGAGGAAAGTGAGTCAGGAAAGCTTTTCCCTCCATTCTTGACCCCTGGAAGTGAGAGGATGACAGGTGGGGTGTCTTATCAGACCTCCATCTGTATGATGGGAGTTCCCCTATGTTCTTACCATGCCTTCACAATTAACCCCACACCATAGGGAAAGATAGAAACAGGCTGGGGGTATAGATTGACCTGCCAACATCCATGTCCAGTGGAGAAGCAATTACAGGAGCCAGACCTCCCACCTTCTGCTCCCCATAAAGACCTTTAGTCCATACTCCCAGTGGGGGATAAATATTAAGGAAGCTTCCAATGGAGGGAGGGATGGGACATGGAACTCTAACGGTGGGAACTGTATGAAATTTTACCCCTCTTATCTTACAGTGTTGTTAATCAGTATTAAATCACTAATAAAAAATAAACAAATAAGTGGGATTACATCAAACTGAAAAGCTTCAGCATAACAACAGGTATCATCACCCAAACAGAAAGACATCCTATAGAGCAGGAGATCTTAATACAATATATTTACGATAAATGACTGACAACCAAAGTGCATAAATAACTCAGTAAAGTTAGTGGCAGCGAAAGCAAACAACTCCATTAGAAAACAAATATAGGGCGAGGACATGGGCAGAAATTTGACTAGGGAAGAGGATCACCATGACAAAGTGCTCAAAGTCATTAATTATCAAAGAAGTACAAATAAAGCGAGATATCACTTTACACTTGTGGAAATGTCGTACATTAGAAAGGACAGGAACAACAAGTGTTGGAGAGGATGTGAGGGAAGGGGACACCTCTGCGCTATGAGTGGGAACTTGCTCCAATCCTCCTAGCAAACACTGTGGAGAATTCTCAGACCATTAGAAGTGGATATATCATTTGACCCAGCAATTTCTCTCCTGGAGATTTACTCAAAGGAAACTAAAAAGCAACTATTGAAAGAGTCCACGTACGTTCATAACAGCACAATTTGTTTTAATTTTTTTATATTTATTTATTTTCCCTTGTTTTTTATTGTTGTTGTAGTTATTATTGTTGTTGTTATTGATGTCGTTGTTGTTGGATAGGACAGAGAGAAATGGACAGAGGAGGGGAAGACAGAGATGGGGAGAGAAAGACAAACACCTGCAGACCTGCTTCACCACCTGTGAAGCGACTCCCTTGCAGGTGGGGATCTTTACACTAGTCCTTGCACTTAATGCCACGTGTGCTTAACCGGCTGCGCTACAGCCAGACTCCCTACCCGCACAATTTTAATCACCATGGAAACAAGCCAGATGTCAAATGACAGATGAGTGGCTAAAAAAAAAAAAGTGGCATATACACATGATAGAATATGACTCAACTATGAAAAACGATGAAGGCATCTCCTTAGCCTCATCTTGGATGGAACTTGAAGAGATTATGCTAAGTGAGGTAAACTGGAAAGAGAAAGACAAATACTAAATAATCTCGCTTAGAGGGAGAATGTAATAGATAAGGACAGAGAGGGAGAAAGCAAAGTGAGCCTGGGGAGGTACATAGTGCATTGCATGACAGAAACGGACGCTGGGAAAGTGGAGACTAAAGAGAACATTGGGGTCTTGCAGCATGAAGATGTAAAAGGACACAAACTGGTTGAGAGTGTTGTGCCGAAAACGTCACAGGGAGTTGGGAAACTACCCATGTATCAATGGCCATTGTAAACTACTAATTCCCTCCAATAAAGTTCTTCTTCTTCTAGCGTTTGCCCTTCTTCCGTAGCCAGTCAACAGCGTCAGGTTGAGCCTGATGTCAAGTTTCGAGACCTCCTTTGAATCTGGAGAGGTGGCAGTCGTTGACTATGTGGGTCATAGTCTGTCTGGAGCCACAGGGGCAGTTTGGGTCGTCTCTGGCTCCCCAGCGATGGAACATAGCGGCTCACCGGCCATGGCCTGTTCGATAGCGATTGAGGAGGGCCCGATTATAACGTGCTAGGTCAAAGCCGGGTTGACGCTCACAGGGGTCTGTGATGAGGTGTTTGTTCTTTACCTCAGCTGACTGCCAACTCTGTTTCCAAGAGACTGGAACAGAGAAGTTCAGTGTAGGCGTGGGGGACCAGATTGGGTGACGAGATGTCAAGCGTTGGACAGGGTGGGTGAAGATATCCGCGTATATTGGCAGGTCCGGTTGAGAGTAGACGTGGGAAATGAACTTAGATGATGCCGCATCCCGACGAATATCTGGCGGGGCGATGTTGCTAAGAACTGGCAGCCATGGAACCGGGGTGGAACGGATGGTTCCAGAAATGATCCTCATGGAGGAATGTAATTTGGAATCGACCAAGTGGACATGGGGGCTACGGAACCATCCTGGGGCACAGTATTCTGCAGTGGAATAGTATAATGCCAGAGAGGATGATCATAGTGTGGAAGCGCTTGTGCCCCATGAGGAGCTGGCCAGTCTTGCAATGATGTGATTCCTCGCGCCCACACTTGCAGCAGTTTTTATGAGATGTTCGTGAAATGACAGAGTGCGATCGAGAGTAACGCCAAGATAGACTGGCTGGGCTTCATGCCGGATTCTCGTATCGCCAAGCTGCACATTAAACTCACGCGAGGCCGAGGCATGGTGTAGATGGAAAACAGATGATACCGTTTTTGCAGTGCTAGGGATTAGTCGCCATTTTTTACAGTAATCAGATATCAGAGACATGTCTTTCATGAGTGTTTCCTCGAGGATGTCAAACTTGGATGCCTGAGTTGCACAGCAGATGTCATCGGCGTAGATGAACTTCCTTGAAGAAGTTTCTGGGAGGTCATTGATGTAAATATTAAATAGCGTAGGAGCCAGAACAGAGCCCTGGGGGAGGCCACTTGAGACAAGTCTCCATCTGCTAGACTTGTCACCCAGATGCACCCGGAATCTTCTGTTTTGGAGAAGAAACGATATAGTGTTGGCCACCCATGGAGGCAGGCATCTTGAGATCTTGACTAGGAGACCACGGTGCCAGACCGTGTCCTAGGCTGCTGTGAGATCAACAATAAAATGATCAAAAGTAAAGACACATACAACCTATGCAGCAAATTGTTTGGTGTTGAGCCTGGTAGAGTCACGTGCAAAGGCCTGGGTTCAAGTCCATTTCTAGTGTTCTGAGAAATCTCCAGACTTTATTCTCCAGCCAGGGGAGGCGATCTTCACAAATAGCCTAGTAGTACTGAAGGTGTCTCTCTTTGTTCTTCTTTCGGATTCCCTGCTCCTCTCTGTCTCTCAAAAAGAGAGGGAGAAAAGAAAAAGGAAAGGCAGTGGGAGTGATGGATTCATTGGGTAGGCACGAAGCTTCAGAAATCTTCCTGGGCCATCTGCACGTTAGCTGTCGGGCTCAGGCAAAAATGAGTCAAGTCATGGGCCCCTTGGAATAGACCTAAAATAGACCTACTAGCTTTTTTTTTCCAAAATGGAGACCCCAAATCTCATCTGCTGTATTCTTTTTTGTTTGTTTATTTTTGTTTGTTTGTTTGTTTGTTTCAGAAGGGTGTTCTATTTTTTATTTTTTTAATTATTTATTGGATAGAAACAGCCAGAAATAACTGAGATGGAGAGAGACAGAGAGACACCCGCAATACTGCTTCACCACTCATAAAGCTCCCCCCCCCCCCCCGCAGGTGAGGACAGGTGGCTTGAATCTGAGTCTGTGCATTGTAATATGTTTACTCAACCAGGTGCATCAGCGCCCGGCCCCTAGGATGCTTTATGTCTTTTAAGAACTATGTTGTGAATTAACTTAAGAGAGAGAAACCAGGACACCTCTGTAGTTTATGCAATGCCAGATATCAAATCATATAAAGGCAGCTGAGCACCATCCCAGCCAGTGTTAGATTCAGTTTAATGTGAGATAGCGGCTTGCACCTTGGGGAGGGGTTGGGAGCAAGGGGGGCAGAGAGGGGCCTGGGGTATGATGGTGGAAAAGGGTCTCTTGGGAATGAGAGTCTTCTGCTCATCTGCTGTATTCTTACCTTTAGGTTCCTGATGACTAAACGATCTGCTCTGCTTTATTTCTTAATACTTTTCAGCCACCAGGTTCCAGATGCTACCATGATGCCAACCAGACTTCCCTGGACAGACAACCCCACCAATGTGTCCTTCCCCAGAGCCCTGCCCCACTAGGAAAAGAGAGAGAGACAGGCTGGGAGTATGGATCCACCTGTCAACACCCAGGTTCAGTGGGGAAGCAATGACAGAAGCCAGACCTTCCACCTTCTGCCTCCCACAGTGACCCTGGGTCCATCCTCCCAGAGGGATAAAGAATAGGGAAGCTTCCAATGGAGGGGAGGGGATACAGAAGTCTAACGGCAGGGATTGTGTGGGATTGTATCCCTTAACAATCATTATCAGACGTTATCAATTTCTTATAGATCATTATTAGATCAATTTTAAAAAATAGGAAATATTCCTTGTGGGGAAAAAAAAGAATTTATTTAGATTAGGATTGAAAGAGTAAACCAAGATGAGTATGTCCTTTGAAAAGTCCCCGTGTAGTACTGTGGTCCTCCCCTATGTGTGACCGCAGACTGTCTCTGCAAAGATTCTGTCTGTCTAGTTAGAATATGGAAGGAGACTGTGCCAGAAAAATTCAGATGTATTTAATTTGTATGAAATTATAAATCTGGGAATTAAGTACATTTTGTTATAATAATGAACTTTCAATAATGTTGGTATGCATGAGACCCCTTCTGTTTCATTTGGTTTAAATCCCCCCTGCTTAACACTTTTCTATTTGCATAACCACTTCATTCTATTTACATAACCACTGTTAACAAGTTCCACCCTCCCTCCAGGGCATTGGTGGTTCAGTGATAGGATTCTCGCCTGCTCTGCCCCCTCTTTGTCACACTCTGATTTTCACCAGTCACTTTTCTCTCCACCCTCTCTATGTCACATCCTGTTTCCACCTTACTTGGCAAGTATATATAAAGACAGCATTGTGAGTTTTACAGTACTTTACCTTTAGTTTAGCTTAGCTTGGCTTAGATTGTGCTGCTTCCTGCATGAATAAAGAGATACTGCCTACAGCTCAACCATGAATCCCTGGTCGTCTGTTACCCGCCCGGAAGCCAGCCCGGCGAAAACAACATAACCCGTCGAAAACAACACAATAAGTGCATGATTTTTAAGTGCGATATGAACTACTTAAATGAGTATGGGCTTTGAAAATGTAATGATGTTTAAATACACTAAACATAGTTTTCAATATTGACGTTATTGTTTTCAAAATAGCAAAACATAAGGTCTACAAACTCGTATTAGCCAGCATTAATCTAACAACAGTTCATGTAGAAAAGTGTGTAAATATTGACTTCCATCTGGTGCATTTGTGGAGCACAGTTCAGCCAAGTGAATTATTTCTATAAAATTATATTATTTTACAAACCTGTAATTCCACTGTGCAAATTCTATCTTTATATCTCTGTGGCAAGCTCCCAGAAAAAAATAAACAGGGCAATATAATATTCACAATTTGAGCTACTTTCTTTGCAGTCCATTTATTCTCTGATAATTAGTGATAATGCAAATTAATTTCAAATAAACTTTACTAAACAGTGGAAAGTTCTTATTATGCCAAAATTAACATAACATTTGTGCTTTACTATTTAAAGTACATTTTGGTTTCTGTGTAGAAACAAATGGGAAATATCTATTAAAATATTTGTTCCTATTTTATCATCTTTATTCCATTATACTGTTATTAAACTGCTGTTCTCTGAGAATTACTTTCTAGTTATTTTTCTCTACTCTATTGTATTAATACAAATGGAAATGGATTAGCTCGACTTCTGTTAGTGCCTGTTGCATTAATAAAATCATTTAAAAGTCAAAATGCTCGGCATCAACTTTGATTCATCTATTTCTCTGAAAATGCCGGATCTACTTCTTTAATAATTGCATTGTGGTAGGTTTGTGTATAAAAAAAAATCTATAATTCTGTCACTTCTCACTAACTCCAGTGTCACAGAGATCATACCATCACCATCACATACCTCCTGTGTTACAGCAACGGTTGAGTTGACTTCTGCAGATACTTAGTCTGTTTTCAACTTAATAGCCAGAGTGAATGTGTCAAAACTGATGCAAAAATTCATTAAATGAATTCATCAAATGCTACCTCTGGGTTAATGAAACACAAGGGTTTTGTTTGTTGCTTTGTTTGTTTGTTTTAATCTGTTTTAATCCTTTCCACCCAGTGCCCCTGGTCTCTAGCTTCTTGTCCTGATTCTCTTTCCCTGCTCACCTGCATCAAGCAGCGTTGGACTTTAAGTGGCTTCTTAAACTTGGCAGGCGTGATCTGTCTTCACACCTCTGCACTGAATCTTCTCCAGGTAGTAGCTTTCTTCTTGATGATATCCTCAGGATTCTCTCACTTGCTTCATGGTTTACAGATATAGTTTCTCATTAAGCTTTTTCCTGATGTCTTCCTTTAAATACAAAACTCTTTTTTTTAAGACAGCAAACTGGCTTACTTTTTTGTTCTCCTCAGCAGTCATTGCCATTAATTCATAAGATGCTTTTATCTACTTACATATCTCTCCTCCACAGAAATAATAGATTCATGAGAGTAGAAAAATTGTATATGTGGTCCAGTCCCATACACTCAGTTCAAAAATAATACTTAAAAATAAGGGTGATTTGTTAATGAATATCAGCATAAAGTCATCATTGCTATTTCTGGGCTATTGTTTAAATAAAAAATGTTGGGTATCCATTATAATAATCTGCTTAATCTTGGAGGAAAAAGTCCACATAAGTAGGTGAAATAATTCTCCTGATGGAAGAACAAAACTATACATGTAATTACTACCATTATGTCTTTTTTTTCCTTTGGCCTCCAGGGTTATCACTAGGCCTCGGTGCCTGCACTATGAATCTACTGTTCCTAGGCCCAATTTTTTCCTTGTTTTTTTTTTTTTAATTCAGAAATGTCCATTCATAGAACAAACACAAAGAGGAAAGATTCAACTATTACTTCCGGTGCTGAATTAGGATGAGGTGATGGGAGTAGTGGTTTGTGTCTTTTCACCTCTGGCATCAGTTTGACTTGACACTGACTTTATTTCCTGTTTAGATATTTTGTATTCTGTGCCTTCTTACCACTGTTGCTTCTAGTAGATTCTTAAAATGTCTTTAATTACTAAGACTTCCGGTAATCTTTAAGTTTTAAATCTGAGTCCAGCGCTTCATCTTTTCGCTCTTGTGCACCCATCTTTCACACCATTTTTATAACTGGAGAAAAGATGGATGTGGACGTCTCACCGGGCTTGGCACACTGTACACATCTGTCTTACCAAACAAAATCTTGTTGCCACCCAACCTGGGCTGCACATGTCACAGAAACAGGAAGATAAACCCTTGAGGTCACCAGCAGCTGTCTTGGAAATAAAGGTCAAAGTATTGCTTTTATCAATTTAAAGTCAGAAAAAAAATATGCTTACAGAGCTATAAAAATTGTTAGATTGAATGGTGAACTTCAGGATCCTGAATGATACCCAAGGCAAGAATCTGAAAGCTCTTAAAATTATTTTTTAATGAATTTATTTTTAAATTTTTATTTATAAAATGGAAGTATTGACAAGTCTATAGGATAAGAGGGGTACATTTCCACACAATGCCATCCCCAGAACTCCGTATCCCATCCGCTCCCCTGAGAGCTTTCCTATTCTCTATCCCTCTGGGAGTATGGACCCAAGGTCATTATCGGATGCAGAAGGTGGAAGGTCTAACTTCTATAATTGCTTCCCTACTGAAAACTCTTAAAATTATTAAGTGCATTCTAGTATAGTGACTATGTAAAAAAAAAAATACAGAAATAAATAACTTTTCTAAAGAGCATAAAAAGTAATTGAAAATGTAGCAGGCAAATAAAACAGGGAAAAAAAACAGCTATTTAATATGTGGACAGAAAAAAAAATGCAAGAGATTAAATACTTGGAATGAAAAGGAGACTTAGCATCTAAATCCCGAGATTAGTTCACAGGTTTGGTGTAATGTCAGGTTTAAAGCTGAGTGCATTTGGATTATAGAATGGTGGGAAAGGGTCTTTAAAAATGTCCTTTATTAAAACCAAGAGAACATTGCCAAGAATGTAGAAAAAAAACAGTTTTTCTCAACTCAAAACAGAGGTTTGCAATAAGACAAGGAATTTTTTATACAATTAAAACTAGGAGTGACTTACTCTTGAAAAACAAAGGACCAGAGAAGGAGAGGGAGGTTAGAAGTCTGCGAGGACAGTGGAGACCCAGTGCAAGATGGTGAAGGCGGGGGTCATGCTGATGGGGAAAGTGGTCGCGGACGTGTCTACCTGGGTTTTATGAAATGGTACTACACAACAATGATGTACACATCATTACTTCTCCAGTAAAATGATACACATCTTTGAATCTGTGAAAAAGCAGCTGATTTGTAAGATGTAACTGGGGAGTCCAGGCAGTGGTACACCTGGTTAAGCACTCACTTTATAGTGCACAAGGACCCAGGTTTGAGCCCCTGGCCCCCACCTTCAGTGGGGAAGCTTTGTGAGTGGTATAGCAGGGCTGCAGGTGTATAGCTGTCTCTCTCCCTCTGTATCTCACCCCCTCCCCTCCCAATTTCTCACTATCTCTACCCAGTAAAAAAGAAAGAGAGAGAAAGGAAGGAGGGAGGAAGCAAAGAAGGAAGGAAGGAAAGAAGGAAGGAAAAGATACAGCTGCGTGCATCTTATTTTTCCACCCTAAGTTCCATTATAGCTTGGAAAATATACAAAACACAACACACAAATGCTATAGCTTCCAAAATAGCTGAGAGCAGAATGGCTGAGGAATTTCCCAAACATCCGAGGTCCAGGTACTTGTCACTATTTTATCTACCTGGGAGTTCGTTAAAAGTGCCTTTCTTAGACCTGCTCATTTCTCAAAAACAATCAACTACAAGGGTTTAACTTCGTATCTCTCCATTCATGCCACTTACTATCATTTGTTATTCGTTTTCACAGAGCTGTTGGATCCGCCGGCGTGCTCAGTCACAGCATTCCCGACTCTTTTCTCATATAGAGAAAAGGAAAAGACATCACCGCACCAGATCTGCCCCTACTGTCACTCCTCTCCCATGAACTTAAACCTGACATACATGGTGGCAATGCAGGGCCTCTCTACAGTAAGCAACTTCTCCAGCACCTGAGGTAGTACAAGTCTGACCCAAATGAGACAAAAAAAGGAAGAAAGAAAGAAGGGAAGGAAGGAAGGAAGGAAGGAAGGAAGGAAGGAAGGAAGGAAGGAAGGAAGGAAGGAAGAAAGGAAGGAAGGAAGGAAAGAAAAAAATGGGGGGAGGACATGGACAGAATATTCACCACAGAAGAGATCCAAAAGGCCAAGAAACACATGAAAAAATGCTCCAAGTCTCTGATTTTCAGAGAAATGCAAATAAAGACAATAGTGAGATAGCACTTCACTCCTGTGAGAATGTCATACATCAGAAAAGGTACTAGCAGCAAATGCTGGAGAGGGTGTGGGGTCAAAGGAACCCTCCTACACTGCTGGTGGGAATGTAAATTGGTCCAACCTCTGTGGAGAACAGTCTGGAGAACTCTCAGAAGGCTAGAAATGGACCTACCCTATGACCCTGCAATTCCTCTCCTGGGGATATATCCTAAGGAACCCAACACATCCATCCAAAAAGATCTGTGTGCACCTATGTTCATAGCAGCACAGTTTGTAATAGCCAAAACCTGGAAGCAACCCAAGTGTCCAACAGCAGATGAGTGGCTGAGCAAGTTGTGGTCTAGATACACAATGCAATACTGCTCAGTTATTAAAAACGTTGACTTCACCTTCTTTACCTCATCTTGGATGTAGCTTGAAGGAATCATGTGTAGTGAGATAATTCACAAAGAGACAGATGAGTATGGCATGATCTCACTCATAGACAGAAGTTGAAAAATAAGACCAGAACGGAAAACACACAGCAGACCTTGGACTGGAGTTGGTGTATTGCACCAAAGTGAAAGACTCTGGGGTGGGTGGGGGTAGGGTTCAGGTCCTGGAACAAGATGGCAGAGGAGGACCTAGTGGGGGTTGAACTGATCTGTGGAAAACTGGGAAATAGTATGCATATAAAAACTACTGTATTTACTGTTGACTGTAAACCATTAATTCCCCAATAAAGAAAAGAAAAAATAAGAAAGAAAGAAAGAAAGAAAGAAAGAAAGAAAGAAAGAAAGAAAGAAAGAAAGCTGGTGTGAAGCCAGGAAATGTAGGATCACAAAGGAGCAGAAATTAAGTCGTCATTCAGGAGACTTCACGGCAGCTAGTCCTTCTCTGCTGTGTGCAAAGGATGCCTTCAGAGCTGAGGTGGAGAGACTGGGAGATAGCTCACACAGGCAGGGAGCACACCTTATCGTGCAAAGACCTGGGTTCAAGCTCCCAACACCACATGGAGGCACCACACACGCACAGATGTTTCCTGAGTGGTAGAGCAGTGGTGTGATGTCTCTGCTTTTCTCTCTGTCTCTCCCTTTCTGTCTCTCACCCTCTATCTGGAAAGAAAAAGAAGAATAGATCTGAGGACACTGGGTGGGGAGTGGGGTGGGGACAAGGGAGGGAGCCACAGTGGGGAGGGGTGCGGTGTCCCACACTGGGAGGGGAGATGCCCTTTGGCGGTGTGTGAACTAACACATACTCTGGGAGCTGTGATGCCTTACCCTGAGATGACAGTCTTGTGAAACAACTTTTCCTCAATAATAAAAAAAAAATTAAAACTTCAGTTATGCAAAATAAACAGATTCCAATTTTTTCAGGTATGCTTATAGTCCTATATGTGTGTGAGCTTTTACATTTCTGAAGTATAACATTTATATTTTTAAGTTTCTTTTTTAAATATTTTCTTATATATTTATTTATTTTCCTTTTGTTGCCCTTGTTTTTTATTGTTGTTGTAGTTATTATTGTTGTTGTTACTGATGTCGTCGTTCCTGGATAGGACAGAGAGAAATGGAGAGAGGAGGGGAAGACAGAGAGGAGGAGAGAAAGACAGACCCCTGCAGACCTGTTTCACCACCTGTGAAGGGACTCCCCTGCAGGTGGGGAGCCGGGGGCTCGAACCGGGATCCTTACGCCAGTCCTTGTGCTTTGCGCCACGTGCACTTAACCCGGCGCGCTGCTGCCAACTCCCATTTTTAAGTTTCTTATGAAAACCTTAGTTGCCAATTATTTTAAGGCTTCCTTCTTCCCTCCCTTCCTCCCTTCCTTCCTTCCTCCCTCACTTTCTCCCTTCCTCCCTCCCTCCCTCCCATTCATGGTTTATTTATTTTTACTAGTCTGATATGATTTTATATGTATGTTTCTAAAAGTTATGATATTCAAAGAATAAATAGCAAAGTATAATGTATCTGCAGATAAAAGAAAGTCATAGCATATGTCCTTAAAACAGTAAAAATGTTGAAATTTCTTGGCATGTACTCAACTTTAATTATTAAAAGTTATTTAAGGCGTCTGGGTGGTTGCACAGCAAGTTAAGTGCACACATTATCACCCAAGCTTTAGGACACGGGTTTGAGCCCTCACTCTCCGCCTGTAGAAGGGCTGCTTCAGGAAGCAGGTCTCAGGTGTCTCTGTCCATCCCTCTCTAGCTCCCCTTCCCCTGTCAAATTCTAAATTTTTTATCAGTAGTTATTTTCCCTTTTGTTGCCCTTGTTGTTTTATTGTTGTTATAGTTATTATTGCCATTGTTATTGATGTCGTTGTTGGATAGGACAGAGAGAAATGGAGAGAGGAGGGGAAGACAGAGAGGGGGAGAGAAAGACAAACACCTGCAGACCTGCTTCACCGCCTGTGAAGCGACTCCCCTGCAGGTGGGGAGCCGGGGGCTCAAACCAGGATCCTTTGTGCTTTGTGCTAGCTGCGCTACCGCCTGACTCCCTCGCCTCTCAAATTCTATCTATCCTATATCATAAAAAGGAAAAAGAAAGAAAGAAAGAAAGAAAGAAAGAAAGAAAGAAAGAAAGAAAGAAAGGGGAAGAAAGAGGGAGGGAGGGAGGGAGGGAGGGAGGGAAGGAAGGAAAGAGAGAAAGAAAGAAAGAAAGAAAGAAAGAAAGAAAGAAAGAAAGAAAGAAAGAAAGAAAGAAAGAAAGAAAGGAGGAAATAAAGAGGAAAGGGGAAATAGAGGAGAAACACACCTGCAGCCATGCTTCACTGCTTGCAAAACAGGTGGGGACCACAGGCTTGAGTTAGTCTTTGAGCCCTATAACATATACGCTAAACCCAGTGCACTACCACTGTGCCAGATAACTTATTTAGAATGAGAGAGAGACTAAGAGACAGAAAGAGGGGAGACAGTATAGCAGCAAAGAGGCTTCCATGGCCACAGTGCTGACCAGACAGCGCCGGGAAAGTTTCACAAGCAGTGAAGCAGGGCTGCAGTTTTATCTCTCCTTCTCTATCTCCCTCTTCTCTCTCAATTTCTTTTTTTTTTTGATTTCTTTATTGGGGAATTGATGTTTTAGATTCAACAGTATTTATAATAGTCTGTACATGCACAAAATTTCCAAGTTTTCCATATAACAATACAACTCCCACTAGGTCCTTTAATCATCCTTTTTGGACCTGTATTCTCCTGCCCCACCACCCACCCCAGAGTCTTTTACTTTGGTGCAATACGCCAATTCCAGTTCAGGTTCTACTTGTGTTTTCTCTTCTGATCTTGTTTTTCAACTTCTGCCTGAGAGTGAGATCATCCCATATCCATCCTTCTGTTTCTGATTTATTTAATTTAACATGAATTTTTCAAGGTCCATCCAAGTTCATCTGAAAATGGTGAATTCACCATTTCTTATAGCTGAGTAGTATTCCATTGTGTAGAAGAATTTTAAAGGTAAAGGTATTAGTTCTTCTTTGAAGGTTTTGTAGAATTCATTTGTAAAATCATCTGGTCCAGGACTTTCAATTTTGGGAAGGTTTTTGATAACTGTTTCAATTTCATTAGCTGTGATGGGCCTGTTTACATTATCTAGTTCCACTTTACTTAATTTTGGAAGTTCATAGGTAATCAGGAAATCATCCATTTCTTCCAGGTTCTCTAGCTTGGTGGCATATAGTTGTTCATAGAAGCCTTGCATGATATGCTGAATTTCTGCGGTGTCTGTTGTGGTATCTCCTCTTTCATTTATGATCCGATTTATTTGGGTCTTCTCCCTTTTTTGTTTTGTGAGTCTGGCTAAAGGTTTGTTGATTTTGTTCACTCTTTCGAAGAACCAAAATTTACTTTTGTTGATCTTTTGTATGGTTATCTTATCTTCAATGTTTATGATTTCTGCCCTAACTTTAGTGATTTCTGTTCTTCTGGTTGCTTTAGGGTTCCTTTGTTCTTCTTCTTCTAGGTCTTTAAGATGTGCAATCGGGCTGTTTATTTGTGCTTTTTCTTGTTTCCTAATGTGTGCTTGTATAGCTATGAACTTCCCTCTCAGTACTGCCTTAGCTGTGTCCCAAATATTTTGATGGGTTGTGTCTTCATTTTCCTTGAACTCTCGAAAATTTTGATTTCTTCCTTTATTTCCCCTTTGACCTAGTAGTTGTTAAGGAGTATACTGTTGCGCTTCCACAGTTTGGGACTATTGCTAATCTTTTGTTGATTGTTAAGTGTTGGTTTAATTCCACTGTGGTCTGAGAAGATGCTTGGGATGATTTCAATGCTCTTGAATTTGCTGATGCTGTCTTTGTGGCATAACATATGGTCTATCCTTAAGAATGACCCATGTGGACTGGAGTAGAATGTGTATTCCAGTTTCTTGGGATGAATGACTCTGAAAATGCCCAATAGTTCCAGTTTATCTATGTCCTCACTTAGCTCCCTCATGTCTTTATTGATTTTCTGCCTGGATGATCTGTGAAGTTGAGAGAGTGGGGTGTTGAAGTCCCCTACTATGACTGTGTTGTTGTTAATATATTGCTATAGCTCTTTCAGTAGATGTCTGATGTATTTAGATGACTCCTCATTCGGTGCATAGATGTCAATAATTGCTAAGTCCTCTTGATTAACTGATCATCTGAGCATTATGTAGTGTCCATTCCTATCTTTTTAAATTTTATTGATTTTAAAGACTATCATGTCAGATATGAAAATAGCTGTTCCTGCCCCTTTTTTGTGGGCCATTGTCCTGTATGATAGTTTTTCATCCTTTCACTTTGAATCTGTGTTTGTCTTGTTGAGTTTGGTGGGTTTCCTGTAGACAGCATATTGTTGGGTTGTGCTTTCTGATCCATCTTCCTACTCTGTGTCTTTTAATAGGTGAATTTAGGCCATTGGCATTTATTGATATCTAAGATTGAAGATATCTTAATGCCATTCTTGTAGATTTTTAGAAGCTTCTGATATATGTCCTATTTATGGTGGTCTGACTGTTTATAGGAGACTTTTCAGAACTTCTTTCAGGGCAGGCTTTGTGATAGTTTATTCCTTCAACTGTTGCTTGTTTGAGAAGGTTCTGATGCTGCCATCTAGTCTGAATGACAGTCTAGCAGGATACAGTAGTCTTGGTTGAAAGCCTTTCTCATTGAGCATGCGATAGATATATTGCCATTCTCTTCTGGCCTGTGGTTTGTGTGGAGAAGTCTGTTGCTAATCTTATGGGTTTTCCTCTGTAGGTGACTCTTTGTTTTTCTCTTGCAGCCTTCAAGATCCTTTCTTTATCCTTATTCCTTTCCATTCTCAATATAATGTGTCTTGGTGTCTTTAAGTCTGGATTAATTTTGTTTGGGACCCTCTGGGCTTCTTGAACCTTTATGTCTTTGATGTTGTCTAGACTAGAGAAGTTCTCAGCTATTATGGCCTGAAGAATGCTTTCTTCCTCTCCCTTTCTTTCTTCCTCTGGTGAGCCAATAATGCGTATATTATTTCTTTTGAAGTCATCCCATAGGTCTCTGTTGTTGTTTTCAGAATCTCTTAATCTCTTTTTGAGATCTCTTCTTTTTTAGTTGTCTCAAATTCATCCTCAATCTTGCTAATTCTGTCTTCAGCCTCATTGATTCTATTCTCTCTCCCCTCTACTGTTTTCTGGAGTTCATCTATTTTGTTACCCTGTTCTGATACTGTTTTAGCTTGTTCAGCTAGTTGTGTTCTTAGCTCAGCTATTTCAGCTAATAACCTTGTGTTTTCTTCCAGAGTCTCATTTGTTGTTTCTGCACTTCTGATGACAATTCTTTCAAATTCTGTACTCACTCCTGTGATTGTTTCCTTAACTAGTGTTTGGATGTTAATCTCATTGTTTTGTGCTTCAACCTTTGGGGGGCTTTCAGCTGGAATCTTGTCCTGGTTCATTTCTCCAATATTTCTTCTTGTTGGTTTAACCATTTTATATATTATGTTATGAGGTCCTTCTGTCAGTACTTTTCAAATTACTGATCACTCTTGCCTGGATTGACTTATGTCTAAGTATGGTAATTAAAGAGTTCACAGTTGTGGAAATTGACAGTCGTTGCAATAGTGCTTTAATCCCTGGTTTAGAGCTCAGTGATTTAAAAGCCTCTTTTGTTCTTTTTCTTCCCTGTAGGCTATGGGAGCCTGAGTGCTTTTAAACTATAAGTAGGCTTCTTAGCTTAATCACTGACTCCTGACCAAGAGACAAAGCAGGGTGGGGCAGAGATAATCCAGTGGTTATGTAAAGAGACCCTCAGAGCCCCACTGCTAGGCCACTGAGGTGTAGCTCTTCTCCTGAGTTTCCTGGTTAGTTCTATGTCCCCTGGTGTCAGCACAGGGCCTCCCTGTTGCTGCTCCAGACTCTGAGGGCAGTAGCAATAGAGACTCACAATTGTATTTGGTGAGTCTTAGGGGAGTCCTCGCCTCTCTTCAGCCATCTTTTTCTTAGTAAAACAGACTGTAGGTGGTGCCTCAACAGGTAAACTGCCGGACTGTTACCAGCCACCCAATCTCTCCCTAGGCTCCTCTCTGTCCACGAGCCACACGTGTTTGCCCTCACCAGTGATTTGGTGGGTTCCTGAAGTCGTTCTAGTCTCCTTTTGTTGTGGTCCCAGGTGTTCTCCTTTGGTGTTCCTAGTTGACCTGGAAGAGGAGAGAAACACAGCTGCTGCTACTGCTCTGTAGCCAAGCCTCCGGAAGTCCCATTGCCTCTCAATTTCTGTCTGCATCAAAAAACTAAATAAAACTGTAGAAGAATACCCAAGAGCAGTGACATCATGTGTGTGTGAGGCCTCAGTTCTACCAACCACCCCCTTTAAAAAAAAAAAAAAAAAAAAGCTAACTTAAGGGCAAGTTGCACACTCATGGCTGTCCTTTTTTTTTGGGGGGGGGGTTTCTTCTTTCTTTCTTTCTGTTATTTTTTCCTTTTGTTGCCCTTGTTGTTATATTGTTGTAGTTATAGAAGCAGGGGAAGGGGCAAGCCCAACAAGGCCCAAAGAAGAACAGGATGTGGACAGCAACTGCAGCTGTGGTGGTGGTGTCATGCTACATAGACAAATCAAATGTAACTAAGTCTGCTGTTCAAATAGATACAATAGCTATCTTTGGATTATTTCTTTAAAAGAAGTTCATAAAATTAAAGACAAATGAATTGGAAAAAATCTGATAGCTCCTGAAGCGTGAAGATGGTTAAGTCCTCTAGCTCTTGCTCTAAGGAATTTTGAGTCACCTTTTCTTTTTTTTTAATATTTTTTTATTTTTTATTTAAGAAAGGATTAATTAACAAAACCATAGGGTAGGAGGGGTACAATTCCCACCACCCAATCTCAATTTCCCACCCCCTCCCCTGATAGCTTTCCCATTCTCTAGCCCTCTGGGAGCATGGACCCAGGGTCATTATGGGTTGCAGAAGGTGGAAGGTCTGGCTTCTGTAATTGCTTCCCCGCTGAACATGGACGTTGACTGGTCGGTCCATACTCCCAGTCTGCCTCTCTCTTTCCCTAGTAGGGTGGGTCTCTGGGGAAGCGGAGCTCCAGGACACATTGGTGGGGTCTTCAGTCTAGGGAAGCCTGGCCGGCATCCTGATGACATCTGGAACCTGGTGACTGAAAAGAGAGTTAACATACGAAGCCAAACAAATTGTTGAGCAATCATGGACCTGAAGCTTGGAATAGTGGAGATGAAATATTAGGGGGGTACTCAATGCAAACTCTAGTGCACTTCTGCTTTCAGGCATATATTTTGCAGTAGTTTATGGATACGTGTGAACATATGCTCTCTCTCACAGAAACTGGTGTATATCTAGGTTTTGGGACTTTGTTAGAAAGTGAACCACCTGGGATGGAATTAGAGTATACTATGAAAGGAAAGGTCTCACCCGAGTAATGAAGTTGAAGGGCTGTCATTCCACATGTCAAGTCTCTGGACACAGTCTGAAGTGAAGCATGTTGAGGTGGCAATCGTTGTGTTGGTTAGGTTGTGATCAGCAGATGCAATATTATTTGATATGGATTGGAAGAGGCATACGGGAAAGTGGGCCCTATCCAAGGGTTCCAGGACTGGGGGAAGTAGGGGCTCTATAGTGGAGATGTGAGGTTCCTGCTTTCTTAGGGTTCAAAAAGACAATCGATAGTTAGTGTTATCATCACATTGTTTGGTAATTGGGTTAACTTTGAAAAGTCCTTTTGTTAGGGTTTGCTGTACAGTACCCAGTATCTTGTATATAGCTGTGCTATTGGTTGCTTCTGATCTACTTGGTCTGGGCTTTTGAGAGAGTCTGCATATCAATTACACAGCCTATATACTGAAAAGATTCAGTTTGTGTTTTGAAAAACTTCGAGATGAGTCACCTTTTCATGGATGGTAATTGTATCTGTTTATCCTTGTGATGTTTATTTACCTTAGAGTGGTCATGTCACACAAAAATGTAAATTTATAAATGGGAATTATTAATTAAATACAGGTTCAAGAAAGTTCAACTTCCTTAGAATCCTATAATAAGGGATAGAAATATGAAAAAGGCCAATTTCTGAGCAATGTTCACAATGAGCAGCAAAATCAGATTTTAATAATACACCAGTCTGCTTAGTGCAATGAATCCTCAAGCTACAACTGTTTAGAATATAAGATCAGCAAAAAGCTATGAGTTGGCCAAAGGACATGTGTCTCTTGAAATCTTTAAAGAATCATCGGACTTAACTCAGACTTGCCTTTACAGTGAATGTCAAATACACATTTAATATTTTTGTGTTTTTCTGCTTGTTTGCTAGTTCTTGGGTTTCATCACTCCAGGTAGACTTCTTTCAGATAAAAGAGAGAAACAGAGACTGTAAGAGAGAAGACACCCCAGCCTTGGGCCTGGACCAGACAGACACATGGAAGAACTGAAATGTTTTTGAGAGCATTTATAGTTTTAACTTGCTATTCCTGAGAGGAAATTAAGAGATAAACCAGGAAAGAGTTCCCGTTAGAATCTTCCACTGGTTATTTTTTCCTTCCCTGATTTTATGACTCGCATGACACCACTAGAGGGCAAGCTTCACATTGCAATGAAACAAGAAATCCCATCCTTTAGGAAGGAGCGCACCATTCAAACATTTAAAAACAGCTATAGCAAAAGTAGAAATTTACCAAATAGCAACTGGCTTTTTCCCTTTGAAAGTTAAATACTCAGTTGTAACCATCTTTCTTTCTTTTTTTTTTCTTTTTTCTTTTTTTTTTTTTTTTTGCTATGGCATTTCTTAGGGTAGGTGTTAGAAATAGAAGACTTACACGGCTCTACATCTTTATAAGATTATATGAAATGCAAAAAGATATTTTCCTAATCATTCGATTGTAAACAATACTGACACATACAGATAATACATTCTGATCTGTATGACCCCTTGGACTCATCCCTTGGAAAAGGACACAATCCAATCAAAACTTCAGCAGGTTGATTTAAGTCAAAATATCTATCTGTAGTGCCGTTGCTTAATCAACACAAAAATATTTCCATGTTAATGTTCTGTTTATTCGCAAAAACTTCCCTGAGACTCTTCTCTTTCTACAGCTATTTCTCCATTTCTTTGACGTTAGGCTTGCTTTGTCCAGATTTGGAATGGATTATCTGTCCGTTATCTTACTGTTACTGCTGTCCTCTGATTTAGCAGTTTTGTGTGTTTACCGCTGTGGTGAGAGTGATTTGCTCTCTGTCTTCCAGTGAGAACTCTTTTTTTTTTTTGCTCTTTGCTTACTTAGTTACTACTTGTACTCACTCTGTGCCTCCCATGCCTTTTACCCTTCTCCTTTATGATTCAGCCTGGCTTTATCTTCTCACACAAATAGAGATTTGACACCATCTTCTCCAAGGCTTCCGAACTAAGCTCACTTCCACAAAGTTGATGCAGACATAGGGTACTGAGAATTTTTCTGGCTGTTTTCCCAAGATTTTCTTCGTACTTATATCACCAGACACAAGTCTGTTTTAGACAAGTAATCTCTTTCTCCTTCTTTACCTGAAGTTTCTTTTAGATGGGATTCTCCTTTATTTCCCTCTAAATGAAAGGATGAAGAGTTCCTTAGTTCAAACCATGTTTTCACATTTCAGTCTCTCTATCCCTGACTTAGATTGGGTCACTGACTAAAAAGGACACTAGGCCTTTTTAAGGAGCTGCTGGGAAAGACTCTCTGCCTCACTTTGGATTAAATAATAGAGTACAGAAAGAATGAAATTTCCCTCAGTTATTTTTCTACCTCATTCAAATAATCTAGTGTTTGGGGCACTTTTAAGAAAGGATCCAGAAATTTGACTATATCAGGTTTCCTTAGAAAGATCAAAATTGTACCAAGTTTTGAAAAACATTCTTTGTCACTTAATCCTATTTGAGGAGTTTCACTACTTCTGTAATACCTGTATTTTACAGAGAATCAAAATTAGTCTCAAACTGAATATTTTATTCAAGTAAAGAACAAGATTTGGGTTCAGTTCTCAAAGGAAAAGATGCTAGAGAGAAAGAAAATTAAATAATAATCAGAGGAGGCAAATGAGAAATTAATGAGGACAGTGGTCTGCCACGTGCAGACTGGGAGACGGGGCAGTGGAGCTGAACTCTCACATGTGACATTCTGAGTTCAACTCCCAGCACCGCAGGTGCCAGAAAAATGCCCTGGTTCTCTCTGTCCCTCCTCCCTTCTCTCCTTGATACTTAAATGAATATATAAGAAAAAATAAGAATTCATGAGTCTGGAATGTATTGGAATGAGGCATCACAATCAAAGATTGTTCATCAGTTTGATTCTCAGCATAAAAAGCAAGAATGTGAGAAATGAGAGGAGTGGGCAGAAAGGTTTATTTTGATGATGTGGAATAATAGCCACTGTGTTGGAATCATCTTACAACTTGTATAACTTTGAGATCTCAATTTAAGTAGCAGATTTTTTTTTGTTAGCTAATAATGTTTTATTTTCAGCAGAAATACAATCTAGAAAAAATAGCATATATAATAGAGATGGGGAACTTTTTCCCTGCCAAGGACTATTTGGATATTTATTTATTTATTTTATTTATTTTTTATTTATAAAAAGGAAACACTGACTATAGGATAAGAGGGGTACAATTCCACATAATTCCCACCACCAGAACTCCGTATCCCACCCCCTCCCCTGACAGCTTTCCTATTCTCTATCCCTCTGGGAGTGTGGACCCAGGGTCACTGTGGGATGCAGAAGGTGGAAGGTCTGGCTTCTGTCATTGCTTCCCCGCTGAACATGGGCGTTGACGGGTTGATCCATACTCCCAGCCTGTCTCTCTCTTTCCCTAGTGGGGAGCCTCTCTCCATTGTTATCGTTCATCTCTATCAGGAACAACACAATAGACCCCTTTGTGGGCCCCCATAGGACCTTGCCCTCAACTCGGATCAACAACGGTAGAAAATGTTCCATCCTCTGAAGGGAGACTGGACAACATACTCTATGCTCCACCTGAGGAAGCTGGGTCCTGATATTGGGGCAGCTTGGAACGTTCCTACTCATGACCACAGAGTGTGAGCTCAGATCTACAGGGATGCAGAGGTCACACAGGTTCCTAAGCTGAATATGGGCCCCAGATCACATCAAATGGCATGCTGGGTTAAGTGCACATAATAAGAAACACAAGGACCTGCTCAACTATCCCGGTTCGAGCCCCCCTGGCTCCCCACCTGCAGGGGGGTCACTTCACAAGTGGTGACACAGGTCTGTAGGCGTCCATCTTTCTCTCCGCCTCTCTATCCTCCCCTCTCAATTTCTGTCTGTCCTATCAAAAAAAAAAAAAAAAAAAAAAGGAGCAGTGGATTTGTAGTGAAGGCACCAAGCCCCAGCAATCACCCTGGAGGAAAAAAAATATTGTCATTTGCATGGAACACCTTTTTTCCCTTTCTTCCCGTTTAGTTTTGCATATCTTAGAATCAAAAGTAAGTTAGCTATGTTTGCCAGAGCTTATTTTAGGGAAACAAACAAGATCTCTGAGATTACATAACACAATACACTTTCTAGCATCTTGCTTCCTACAGATGTTAAAAAGTCAACACTTACTATAACTAAAATATGCCTACTAGCTATCTACTTTATGGAGCCCCCCCCTAACTCTTCATCTGCACTATTCCATCCTTTAGGTCCATGACTGGTCGACAATTTGTTTGGCTTTGTATATATGTTAACTCTATTTTCAACCGCCAGGTTCCAGATGTTAGCATGATGCCAACCAGACTTCCCTGGACAGACAACCCCACCAATGTGTCCTGGAGCTCCGATTCCCCAGAGCCCTGCCCCACTAGGAAAAGACAAAGACAGGCTGGGAGTATGGATCCACCTGCCACCATCCATGTTCAGTGGGGAAGCAATGACAGAAGCCAGACCTTCCACCTTCTGCATCCCACAATGACCCTGGGTCTATGCTCCCAGAGGGATAGAGAATGGGAAAGCTGTCAGGGGAGGGGATGGGATACGGAGTTCTGGTGGTGCGAATTGTGTGGAATTGTACCCCTCTTATCCTATGGTTTTGTGAATGTTTCCTTTTATAAATAAAAAATTAAATTAAAAGATAGGGAAAGAAAGAAAGAGAGAAAGAAAGAAAGAAGAAAGAGAGAAAGAAAGAAAGAGAGAAAGAAAGAAAGAAAGGAAGAAAGAAAGAAAGAAAGAAAGAAAGTCAACAATTACACCTGCAACTGTAATGGCGTGTTTCTCACCACATTATAGTCCCATGAGAATTTAAGCATTTATACTGCAATGATATACTGACTGCCTCTTTTTTATTCTTTTTCGGGTTTATGAAAGTGGCAGATTTATTAGCTTCTTTAAAACCAGAGCGGGAAAATAGACAAGAGGAAAAAGACTAGTTGGCCATGTGGTCACAAGTCCTCAGTGTCATTCACCAGCATTCAGCTCCCATGATGTGCAGAGCCTGGGAGAAGATAAGAAAATGCAACAAAAGGCAACAGGCAAAAGGAAATACTTCTATTTTTTAATTTTGTTATTAGAGAATTAATGGTTTACAGTCAATAGTAAAATACAGTCATTTGTACATTTGTAACATTTCTCAGTTTTCCACATAACAATTCAACCCCCACTAGGTCCTCCTCTGCCATCCTGTTCCAGGACCTGACCCCTCTCCCTACCCCAGAGTCTGTCACTCTTGTGCTACACACCATCTCCAGTCCAAGTTCTGCTGTGTGTTTCCCTTTCTGAACCTGTTTTTAGACTTCTGCCTCTGAGTGAGATCATCCCATATTCATCCTTCTTTTTCAGGGTGTCTCTCTCCTTCTCCGGCAGGGTGTCCTCCTGGGGAAAGGTAACGGGCTGGTTCTTTCTCGCTCACGACAGGGGTGACACGAAGTAAAAGACACCAGGGGACTCTTAGCGTGCATCTAGAATCTGAGTCCTTAGAGTCCCAGAATCCTAGAGTCCGTTTATTAGCAAAGTGGACATGAGTTAAATAGAAAAGCAATGGAGGTAATTATTATTGAAATATGTCAGAAATTACAGCTTTCTTAACAGTCAGCATGCCCCTAAGGTAGGGGGCTGGTATGACAGGAATTGATGAGATACAAGACAGTTATTCTCCATGACACAAGCAACTTAATTATCCAAAGGTATTTGAGAGAAGCAAAGGGGTTAAACCCGTAGGGTGAGACAGAGAGAAGATGGATATCAAAGAGCCATATAGTTTGGAATTTCTCTTGTCTGGGGTCTGAGGTGTGTGATGAAGTGTGTGATAAGGTGTGTTCTTCTGTGATCAGAAGGTGACTTTGAATGAGTGAATCTGTGGCCATGTGGCCTGTAGTTAATGGAGGGAAGTACTGGGGTATCTGTGGGCCTGAGAGTCAAGAAGGAAAGAACCAAGTCTGAGTTTCCCCCCTTATGCTCACCTTGGTTGAGAGAGACTTACCAAGAAGTTATCTTCTCAGACCTCCATCCAAAGATGGGGGTGTTTCTCCCTAAGCTCTATCAGTCTCACACATGTTCCCAACACTTCTTTTCCTGGCTGATCTCATTTAACATGATTCCTTCAAGCTCCATCCCAGATGAGGTGAAGAAGGTGAATTCACAGTTTTTAATAGCTGAGTAGTATTCTCTTATGTATATAGACTACAACATGCTCAAACACTCATCTGTTTTTGGACACCTGGGTTGCATCTAAGCTTTGGTTACTACAAATTGTGCTGCTATGAACACAGGTGTACACAAGTCTTTTTGGATGGATGTTTTTGGAACATCATTTATTTTATAGCTTTTATCAGGAAGCATTTATTCTCTTTTGTATTATCTTTATTTATTTAATGGATAGAGACAGTCACACATTGAGAGAGAAATAGGAGATAGAGAGGGAGAGAGGCACCAGCAACACTACTTCACTACTCACACAGCTTTCTCTCTGTCTCTCCCCCTCTATTTCTCTCTGCCTCTATCAAATAAAGAGGAATAAAAGGAGGAGGAGGCTCTGAAATAGTCACTGTGATGAGGTTTCCATGCAGGAACTGAGATTTAGTGATAACCCTGTTGGGACGATTCTTAAAAGGACAAAATGGGGGAGTCAGGCAGTAGCGCAGCGGTTAAGCACAGGTGGCACAAAGCGCAAGGACCAGCATAAGGATCCCAGTTCGAGCCCCCCCCCCCCCCCCCGCTCCCCACCTGCAGGGCAGTGGCTTCACAAGCGGTGAAGTAGGTCTGCAGGTGTCTGTCTTTTTCTCCCCCTTTGTCTCCCCTCCTCTCTTCATTTCCTTCTGTTCTATCCAACAACAACAACATCAATCACAACAACAATAATAACTACAACAATAAAACAACAAGGGCAACAAAAGGGAATTAATTATTTAATTAACTAATTGAAAAGGACAAAATGGGGAGGCTGACAGTGGTGCACCCAGTTAAGCACTCACATTACCATGTGTAAGGACCCATATTCAAGCCCCAGATCACCACCTGAAGGGAAAAATCTTCACAAGCAGTGAAACAGATCAGCAAGTGTCTTCCTTATCTCATTCCCCCCCCTCTGCCCTCTCCTCTTTCCTACCCTGCCTTCTCAATTTCTATCTGCCCTATCAAGTACAAAGTGAAAGAGGAAACAAAAGAGGAAAAACGGTCACCATTACCAGTGGAGTCATTGTGTAGGTACTGAGCCCAGTGGCAATAGCCCCGGTGGTAATCCTAAATAAATAAATACATACATAAGACAAAGACGTTACAAAACAGGAAGGATGGTATAACTGAATACAATCTTGCTCCAGTCAGAACTGAGTCTAAAGCTAAGAAAAACATTTTCGTATCTTTGTTTCACAGTAGTTCTCAGTCAGAAGAAAATGACAGGAACACAACTCCCCAGCTTGTACAAATGTGCACGTGTACCCCTCACCTGCAAATACATACCTACACACCTGTGTATGCACACCACACACACACACACACATATACATATGTAGTGCATGTTATTGAGACAAGAAGAGAGTGGTTGGTGTTGATTTAGATGTATATGTGTTAAGGAATGTTGTAATTTAAAAAGGGTTTGTGGGGCTTCTGCAGTGTGTGAAAAAAAAATTTAACGTGTGTGATAAATAAGTCAAGGAAATACTGCCTTGAGCAGAAAATCTAACAAAGAACGACAACATCAAAAAGGAATAGGTAACCATAGAAACACATTGGAGCAGATTAAAGTCAGAGCCACATGGGGGTGGGGTTAAAACTTTGAAACACTTTTTGGGACCCACAGTGGTAAAAATCAAAGTGGACCATACATAGTAACTCAACACGAGGGAGATAAAGTAAAACCGCATAGAGCAAAAAGTGGGTAGGGCGAAATTAAAGTCAAACAACTAAAACAGGAGGTAAATAAATTTGCAACAGGTTGAGGCACCATTTGTTATCATTTAACTTAAAAGCGGGCTTGTGGGGGCTATTGCACTAAAAGGATTCACAGCAGGGAGCTGGGAACTGGTTTAAACAATACAAGTTTTATTAGGGTGACCTAAGTTATTGTTGGGGGGGGGGTGTCATAGTTGGAAAAAAGGCCAGAAAGCTGGATCAGGGAAGAGTGTAGATGAACTTCCTTGAAGAAGTTTCTGGGAGGTCACTGATGTAAATATTAAATAGCGTAGGAGCCAGAACAGAGCCCTGGGGGAGGCCACTTGAGACAAGTCTCCATCTGCTAGACTTGTCACCCAGATGCACCCGGAATCTTCTGTTTTGGAGAAGAAACGATATAGTGTTGGCCACCCATGGAGGCAGGCATCTTGAGATCTTGACTAGGAGACCATGGTGCCAGACCGTGTCATAGGCTGCTGTGAGATCAACAATGACATCTGCTGTGCAACTCAGGCATTCAAGTTCAACATCCTCGAGGAAACACTCACGAAAGACATGTCTCTGATATCTGATTACTGTAAAAAATGGCGACTAATCCCTAGCACTGCAAAAAACGGTATCATCTGTTTTCCATCTACACCATGCCTCGGCCTCGCATGAGCTTAATGTGCAGCTTGGCGATACGAGAATCCGGCATGAAGCCCAGCCAGTCTATCTTGGAGTTACTATCGATCGCACTCTGTCATTTCACGAACATCTCATAAAAACTGCAGCAAAGGTGGGCGCGAGGAATCACATGATTGCAAGACTGGCCAGCTCCTCATGGGGCGCGGCCACTTCCACACTACGATCATCCTTTCTGGCATTATGCTATTCCACTGCAGAATACTGTGCCCCAGGATGGTTCCGTAGCCCCCATGTCCACTTGGCCGATTCCAAATTATACTCCTCCATGAGGATAATTTCTGGAACTATCCATTCCACCCCGGTTCCATGGCTGCCAGTTCTTAGCAACATCGCCCCGCCAGATATTCGTCGGGATGCGGCATCATCTAAGTTCATTTCCCACATCTATGCTCGACCGGACCTGCCAATATACGCGGAGATCTTGGCCCACCCTGTCCAACGCTTGACGTCTCGTCACCCAATCTGGTCCCCTACGCCTACACTGAACTTCTCTGTTCCAGTCTCTTGGAAACAGAGCTGGCAGTCAGCTGAGGTAAAGAACAAACACCTCATCACAGACCCCTGCGAGCGTCAACCCGGCTTTGACCTAGCACGTTATGATTGGGCCCTCCTCAATCGCTATCGAACAGGCCATGGCCGGTGCGCCGCTATGTTCCATCGCTGGGGAGCCAGAGACGACCCGAACTGTCCCTGCAGCTACAGACAGACTATGATCCACATAGTCAACGACTGCCACCTCTCCAGATTCAAAGGAGGTCTCGAAACTTTACATCAGGCTCAACCTGACGCTGTTGACTGGCTACGGAAGAAGGGCAAACCCTAGAAGAAGAAGGGAAGAGCGTAGCTCCCAAATATAGGAAAAGTACATAAATATTGTTGACTGTAAATCCCATTGATTTCATCTGTGCCCCATAGTCAGCACAGGAGCCTATGTGGCCTCTGCATCCCTGTAGGTCTGAGCTCATATTCTGTGGTCTCGACTAGGAACATTCCAGGCTGCACCAATTTCAGGACCCATCACCCTCAGGTGATAGGCAGAGTGTGCTAATCCAACCCCCCTTCGGAGAATGGAACACTCCCTACCATTGAATTGTCAGTGAGGGTCAGGTCCTACAGGGGCCCATAGAGGGGTCCATTATGTTGTTCCTGATGGAGATGTTAATACATTTCTAACAATGACTGGTTCTTTGAAATATTAAATCTCCGAAAAGCTTAGACCAGGGAGAACAGAAACAACTGCTGGTGTTCCTTTATAAGATACAAATATATGTAAACAGCATAAAAGGACATAAATTATAGTGAGGTCCTGTATACACCACAAATCCTAACAATGGGGTTGTCAAAATTAACCTGATTGCCAAAGAATTTGGTGATAGCAACAGCTATCTATTGCCTCCTTAAACCCTAAGACAGCAGGAACCTTCCAGAAGCCTCTCCCTATAAAGCCCATATTTCTCGCAGTCCTGAAACCTCTAGGGTGGGGCTCACTTTCCTGCAAGCTTCTCCCAGTCCATTCCAACCGATACTGTACCTGCTGATCCCAGCCCAGTCAGTGCAACCAGCACCACCTCGGCATGTTTCACCTTGGATGTCATCCAGAGACGTCAGGCGTGGAATGTCAGCTCCTCAGCTTCACTGCTCTGCTGTCAGGGATGTTGGCCTGAGCAACATCGTACGATTGTCTGAGGAGGAAGCCTGTACAGTCCTGCTAGTTAAGGTCCAGGGAAGACTGTATGCTTACTTCCATGAGGATCTGTATGGTTCTGATGGACAAGGCCCAAGAACTCCTTTGGACTCATTCACACGGGTTGTATAGAAATCATTGGACTCGTTCACATGGGTTATATAGAAATCATTGTCAGACAGGCAAGGTTACTTTGACCTCAAGTGCAGGCTGCAGCTAGGTGAAGGGGAAAGTCAACAAAAGTTCTTGTTATGTCTTCACTACTTCACTGAGTTGGACCCTGGACACTGTGTTAACATGTCTTGCTGTCTAAGCTGGGAAATAAAGTCATTGTTACTGTTTCACTCTATAAGCTGAGCTCTGCTAAGAATACAGCATCAGTGCCCTGCCATCATTATTTTGCCCTCCTCTCAGGGACTGTTCAGCTTTGCCCAGGACCAGTCACTCTGCCACCAGGTTCCAGACATTGACATGATGCCAGCCTGACTTCCCTGGACAGACAACCCCACCAATGTGCCCTGGAGCTCCACCTCCACAGAGCCCTGCCCCACTAGGGAAAGAGAGAGACAGGCTGGGAGTATGGACCCACCTGCCAATGCCCATGTTCAGTGAGTAAGCAATTACAGAAGCCAGACCTTCCACCTTCTGCATCCCACAATGACCTTGGGTCCATACTCCCAGAGGAATAAAGAATACGGAAGCTGTCAGGGGAGGGGATGGGATACAGAGATCTGGTGGTGGGGACTGTGTGAAACTGTACCGCTCTTATCCTATGGTCTTGTCAATATTTCTTGTCAATAAATAAAATTTTTTAATTAAATATATAAACATATACATATGTATACCCCTCATAATGTGAACATAATCACATGAATCAAATATGTGTCTGCGATTTAAGTACGTATAAAGCTACTCTTAAACGACTAAGATAATACTTCATGTTCCATCTGACATATGCAAAACCCACTAGCATTCCTTTTATGATTGATGCTGAAAAGCTTTGCTGCAGTGAGCTGGGAGGCTTGAGTGTCTACACCTACTCAGCTCTCATGCCATGAAAAACAACTTGATGAAAGCAAGTAGCTGAGGGTTTGTTACACACCTTCACAATGCTTCCCAGATTAGCAGCCTTGATGCATAGGCAGGTTCGCAATGATACTGTTAATATGTTGAGAACGCAAGACTACACACACATACGTACTGGTGTGGATACCCACATTAGGAATGGAAATGTGCAAGATACAACGTTCAGTTCCAGTACTCACTTCTTGAAGTCTATTAACTGAAAAACTGCAACTCCTATATTCACTACAAATAGAAAAGTTTACTAATCTAAACTAAACTGATAATGATAAAGTTAAAAATTACAGTGTTCCAAGTTGCAGATGCTACCATGATGCCAACCTGACTTCCCTGGTCAGACGACTTCACCAATATGTCTTCAAGTCTCAACTCTCCAGAGCCCTGCCCCACTAGGAAAAGATAGAAACAGTCTGGGGGTATGGATCGAACTGCCAATGTCTATATTCAGTGGTGAAGCAATTACAGAAGCCAGATCTTCCACTTTCTGCACCCCATAATGATCCTGGGTCCATACTCACAGAGAAATAAAGAATAGGGAAGCCTCCAATAGAGGGGATGGAATATGAAACTCTGGTGCTGGGAAATGTGTTGAATTTTACCCCTCTTATCCTATGGTTTTGTCGATATATTCTATTTTTATTTTATAAATATTTTTTAAAAAAATACAGTGTCCTACAATTTAATAACAAGAAGAGAAGTGTCAGTCATTATATATTCAAGGTACAGAGTGTAATGTCAAAACACTTCCCTCTCAAATTCTAGAAGTTCCTATTCTGTTTTGTATACCTAAAGCAGTAGAAGTTTCCTGTTGTTGTATTACATTCTGATTGTGTGATATCATGGTAATTTGTGGATCTTGGGAGATGCAAATACTAATGAAAATAAATGAGTACTGAATTGAGTAAGTCTGAGTCACTTGCTTTATATACCGTTACTAACTTTCTTGTAGATATCACAAGCTATGTGTTCAATCTAACCACAGAAGATATAATAATCACATAGGAAACTCATTGGGGAATTGTAGCATCTATTATCCATCCGGACAGAGTGGTGTTGATGTCAGCTGATACAAAAAAAAAGTATGAGAGGGAGTTCGAATTTTGGAATTTTTTACACACATTGAATCTGACAAGGAAAAAGTTTAATTAAGTCTTGCTATTGATTTTCAGGGCAGGTTAAAACTGTTCTCATAGTTATACTTAGCCACATACAAAAATGATTGTCTTATACAGACAGCACTATTATCATACTTTCACAAAAATAATAAATATCGGTTGGATGCTCACCTCTGGTGTTCCAACGAGTTTCCCTGGGAAAAAAAATCTGGAAAGTTATTCAAAAGAAGCTATGGCATTTAAAAAAATAATTTTTTAAATGTATTTTTTATAATTTATTTCATTATTGGGCAATTAATGTTTTACATTCAACAGTAAATACAATAGTTTGTACATGCATAACATTCCCCAGATTCCCATTTAACAATACAACCCCCACTATGTCATTCATCATCTTTCATGGACCTGTATTCTCCCCACCCACCCACCCACCCACCCAAGAGTCTTTTACTTTGGTGCAATACGCCAATTCCATTTCAGGTTCGACTTGTGTTTTCTTTTCTAATCTTGTTTTTCAACTTCGGCCTGAGAGTGAGATCATCCCATATTCATCCTTCTGTTTCTGTACAAAATATATAAATTGTACAAAATATATAAATTGTAGTAGAGGCTAAAATAATTGACCAAAACTTTCAAACTGAAGACAATTCGAGGGGCTGACAACACCACATCTCCTGTGCTGAATGGTAGTGCCAGGGTGTCTATTAAACCATAAGCCTGCATACCCAGGTCATCTTGTTCATTCTACCCAGTGTGTGAAGGCATGGCAAGAGCCAGCGTGACTAAAACTTAGTGTCTTGATTCTTGCATAAACTGGGAAAAGATGAAGAAGTCTGTAGGAGCTTGTTGCTCCACAGATCAGCTGGTAGCCTGCTGGTACCTGGGCTCCTCAGAAGTAGGGGCTGGCAGTAACCAAAGAGGGTCTACAAGAAAACTGTAAATCTCTCCAAAAGAGTTTAACGTGTCACTGGAAGTCAGTGGTATTCCATGGTAAATGATTAGCTTATATTATCTACACAATAGCGACACCAAAATAAATTCAGAATATATAACTTTCCGAATCTTTCTGTAGTCAGTGTCATTTGACGACCTTATTCGAGAAAAGCTCAGTTGCCAGACATAAGTAGATGTAACTTTCCTACAGAAACTTGCTTTTTCAATCTCTCTATTATTCATCTATTCATTTTGCTCTACTGATGGGCATCCAACACCAGATGGATAACCAGGAAAAGTTGAGGTGTAAATGCACAACTGAATGGATGGATAGATGGATGGATGGATAGCTCAGCTGTTAAGAATGATAAAGCAATCTCCTTGGCCTCATGTTGGATTGCTGGAGCATGAAGGAATCCTGTGAAGTGAGATCAGCCAGAAATAGAAGGTTGAATGTGGGATCATCTCAGTCATGAGCAGGATTTAAGAAACAAAAACATAAAGGGGAAACATGAAGTAAAACCTAGACTGGTTGGATTTATCACACCAGAGCAAAGGACTCTGAGGCAGAAGGTGATTTAAACCAAGCAAATAGCTTACCTGGATAGTGAACTGCTCTGCCGTGTGTGTGATCCTGGTTTGAGCCTAGTCCTTACGGCATTAAAGGAAGCTCTGGTCAAGCCCCCACTCCCCCCGTCTCTCCATGTAAAAATAAGTAAATGAATAAATAAATTGTTGTGACCTCAACAGGAGTTAGCGTATGAATGACGTCAGCCTGAGGCAGGGACACAAGGGACTTGGAGCAGGCTGTTCTCTGGCTGCTGCTGCTTCTCATGGTCAGAAGCATCTCGACGGAGGTGTGCCAGGTTCCTTCATGGCTACTTCTCCTGGGAACTGGACACGTGCGACTCTGCTAGCCGGTAAATTTTCAGACCCCTTTACAGCCATGAGCAACCTTTACCAGAGCTGATAATTGTTTATCTTATGGGACTAAACTTTCGATAACTATACTCAGACTTTATGGACCTAGCGTACTCTTAACTCCTAATGATAATTGCTCATTTTACCTTTTACCCGGTTCACCTAATAAAACCTTCTGTTGTTTAAACCTGTTCTCAGCTGTGAGTCCTTTTTCCATGCCATAACTCCCCCAATCCCCCTTTTAAGTTAAAAATTACAACAATAAATCGCACCTTTTTGTAATTTGGCACCTGGGAAATGAACCCAGGATCTTACACGTGATACAGCTGAGCACTCTCTGGAGGGTAACTTTCATTTTTTTTTTTTTCCCAGAGGGTGGGGAGACAGAGGCTCAGAAAGAAGAGAGACTCCACAATGCCGCTCCACCCTCCTTGGCTCTTCTTGTGGTGCCTGGTTCTTCATGGCTTGCTGTAAAGCAGGAATGTGCTCTGATAGATGAGCTGGAAAAATATATATAAATTTCTGGCATCTATCTTCAAAGGGGCACGCAATCAGAGTGCTTGTAAAATGCTGTTGGTATGCATGAGACCCCTTCTGTTTCATTTGGTTTAAATCCCCCCTGCTTAACACTATTCTATTTACATAACCACTTCATTCTATTTACATAACCGCTGTTAACAAGCACCACCCTCCCTCCAGGGCATTGGTTCAATCCCCACTGTTTCATGATATGTTTTTGCTCCACCCCCTCTCCTTGTCACACCCTGATCCTCTCCTTGTCACACTCTGATTGTCACCAGTCACTTTTCTCTCCACCCTCTCTATGTCACATCCTGTTTCCACCCTACTTGGCAAGTATATATAAAGACAGCACTGTGAGTTTTACAGTACTGTACCTTGAGTTTAGCTTAGCTCAGCTTAGATTGTGCTGCGTCCTGCATGAATAAAGAGATACTGCCTACAGCTCAACCATGAGTCCCTGGTCGTCTGTTACCCGCCCGTGAAGCCAGCCTGGCGAAAACAACATAGCCCGTCGAAAACGACAAAATGCCATCCAAGTCTTTTCAATTTAATATTTTATAACAAGAATATAGTGCCTTTCAACAGTCTTACCTGAAGCCACCATTGGCTAATTTAGTGTAGCAAAGTCAAAACTGTTTTTTAACTTGATAAATGGTAATTCTTCACAAGCTACTTATAAAAATCATACTTTGGGGGGCCAGGTGTTAGCGCAGGTGGCACAAAGCACAAGGACCGGCATAAGGATCCCGGTTCCAGCCCCCGACTCCCCACCTGCAGGGGAGTCACTTCACAGGCAGTGAAGCAGGTCTGCAGGTATCTGTCTTTCTCTCCCCCTCTCTGTCTTCCCCTCCTCTCTCCATTTCTCTCTGTCCTATCCAACAACGACAACAATAATAGTAACAACACCAACAATAAATACAAGGAAGGGCAACAAAAGGGAAAAAATGGCCTCCAGGAGCAGTGGATTCATAGTGCAGGCACCAAGCTCCTGCAATAACCCTGGAGGCAAAAAATAAATAAAATAACAAAAATCACACTTTGGGGGCCAGGCAGTGGCGCACCTGGTTAAGCGTACACGTTACAGTGATCAAGGACCTGGGTTTAAGTCCCTGGTCCCCACCAGCAGGGAGAAAACTTCATGAGTGGAGGAACAGAGCTGGAGATATCTTTTTCTCTCTCTGTCTATCTCCCCTCTCAATTTCTTTCTGACTCTATCTAATAATAAATAAATAACATAAAAGTAAAAGATCAACCTTTCTTACATGCATCCACTATAGTTTGCTAAGTTTTAGGACCTAGTAAGAACATGTGTTTTGTTCTGAACATACACTCCATTTCCCCATTGAGGGGAAGACTATAGATTCTAAATGAGCAAATCTATATCTACTGTGACATATTACACTAAAATGCTCATGCCTTTAGCGGTACAAAATTTCATAATTATTACAAGTTAAGTAACACAAAACAATGAGGAGAAAGTGCTCCGTATTTTTAAAATCAGCTCCGTTATATAAATAATACACCCAGTGCTTAGGGCTCAGGAGTTCAGTGAACAAGGAGATGCTGACTGAAATGATGAGCTCAGGGCTTGACACATCAGCAGAATGAGGATAAAACTTGGTCATCTTAAACCTGAGTCCCGGGACTACATCTGGGGGAAGTCTCAGCTCTGAGAGTCTGAAATGACACACAGAAACAGCAATCGCAACAGGCTCAGTACTCCCACCGCCATCCATTCTAGTTCATGCTATCGGCAAAGGACAAGTTGACAAATTCAGAAAGAAGCTATAAAATCTACTGAAGCAGCAACATTGTCTGCTGAACGACCCTGGACACTGCCTAAAATGAGGCTATAAAAAGGAAATGCATTCTAAATCACCCTGCAATGGAGTCTGAAATAAACATTTTTACAAAATTCCCGACCATGGTCTACTCTTCACTGTCAGCACATCATTCTTCCAGTCCTGGGGCGAGGACTTGACTGTGCTGCAGGCTGCTTTTCCTTTCTCTGTATATTTGCTTCCAAAAAGGTGACTCTACTGCTTCAGAACATTGACACAGAGAAAATGGAAGAGTCAAAGTGATTTGGATATTAAATGAACTTTTAAGCCAAATGTTGAGCCCCCTCCCTTTTCTGTGTCATCCCTGGTGCTTCACTGAGCCAAACTGACTTTTTCAAGTAGAGAGTCTGAGAGACAAAGGAAGGGGAGGGAGACAGCCAAGGCAGGCAATGATATTCCCCCAGCATGGGGGCGGCGGTGGAGGGGCTCTGGGCTCCATGAATCTGTCCCGTCACCCTCCCCGCTGACTTATCTGGCTGCAGCATCAGTCTCTTTCTGAAGAAGAATAAAAATAGGGTTCTTTGATATTATGAGGATCAAAACTTAGTTGTGGAGGCAGGAGTAGAGAGCATAGTTGTTAGGCGAAAAGACTTTCCTGCTTGAGGGTCTAAAGTCCGGGGTTCAATCCTCCACACCACCATAAACCAGAGCTGAGCAGTGCTCAGCAGAAAGAAAGAAAGAAAGAAAGAAAGAAAGAAAGAAAGAAAGAAAGAAAGAAAGAAAGAGAATTGAAAGAAAGGAAGAGAATTGAAAGAAAGGAAGGAAGAGAGGGAGTCAGGCAGTAGCGCAAAGGGTTAAGCACGTGGGGCGAAGCATAAGGACCAGCGAAGGATCCGGGTTCGAGTCCTCCGCTCCCCCACCTGCAGGGGAGTCGCTTCACAGGCGGTGAAGCAGGTCTGCAGGTGTCTGTCTTTCTCTCCCCCTCTCTGTCTTCCCCTCCTCTCTCCATTTCTCTCTGTCCTATCCAACAACAACAACAATAATAATAACTATAACAATAAAAAAACAACAAGGGCAACAAAAGAGAAAATAAATAAACATTAAAAATAAAATAAAAATTAAAAAAGAAAGAAAGGAATAGAGAGGAAGGATTTAGTTGCGGATCTGATTGCTGTCTCCCCTGGTAGAATGCACATCTTATCCCATGAAAAGAACCAGATTCCACCAGAGGGGAAGGAAGCTCCCCAAGTAGTGAGCATTGTTGAAGTGTTTCTCCTCTCTGTCTTTTTCTCCGTCTCTCATCTTTATAAAAATAAAGATGGGAGCTGGGCGGTAGCGCACCGGGTTAAGTGCACATGGTGCCAAGTACAAGGACCAGAACAAGGATCCTGTTTGAGCTCCCAGCTCCCCACCTGCAGGGGAGTCACTTCACAGGCGGTGAAGCAGGTCTGTAGGTATCTGTCTTTCTCTCCCCTTCTCTGTCTTCCCCTCCTCTCTCCATTTCTCTCTGTCCTATCCAACAACAACAATAACAACAAGGGCAACAGAAATGGCCACAGGAACAGTGGATTTGTAGTTCAGGCACTGAGACCTAACAATGACCCTGAACGCTAAATCAATCAATCAATCAATCAATCAATCAATCGATATAAAGTAAAAAATAAATAAATAAATGTTAATTATGGTAGAGTGGTGATGGCACAGAATCCCGGGAGGAAGTAACCCCGGTGGAAAAAACAAAACAAAACAAATGCCTTCGTTGTCTAGTACACGGAGATAAAGCTCAAGTGTATTCAACAGCTTGACTGAAATCAAGCCTCTTACTACTTGTACAGAGTTAGCAAGGGCTCTGCTTTCCAGATTGTTTCCCGTCTCTGCGTTTGGCTAGCATGTTGAGGTTCTCTGTTTAGGTAACTGATGGGAGAAAGCCCTATGGGTAGCGCTGAGCACAGTCACTTCACAGCTGTTTCTAGATAACCGGAAACAAAAGCCCATCACTACTCCTTACCTGACATTCGCAGACACAGATCCCAGGGCACAAGAGGATGGAAGGAGGAGTGGAGTGTGAGCTGATGAGCTGAGAAGTCGCAACAGGGCTTGTCCCAGAGCAAAACTACAGACTGGAAAGGGAGCACAGACAGGTGGCAGCTATTAATTGCTCTCACAACTGAGAATCCGTTTGTTTAGAAGTTAGTACTTGTTAAAATTGATTAAATATTTGTTCCAGGATTTTCTCAGGTGCTGGTGTGTCGTATGCTTTACATTGGCTTGTTCTAGCCCTCCCCCTCCAAGAGAATTGGATGAGTCCTGTTAATTTCGCGGGCCTGCTTGGCCCCGCCCCAAGGGACCCTGGGAGAGGGTTCCTGAGTCCGAGAGTTCCTGAGTTCCCCGAGTGACAGAGTTCCTGAGTTCATGAGTTCGAGAGTGTCTGAGTTCGAGAGTAAGGGAGAGGGTTCCTGAGTTCGAGAGTGCCAGAGTTAGCCAGAGTTCCTGAGTTCCTGAGTTCGAGAGTGCCAGAGTTAGCCAGAGTTCCTGAGTTCTTGAGTTCGAGAGTTCCAGAGTTACAGAGTAAGAGAGAGTTCCACAGTGGAAGAGTTTCAGGGGGTTCCCCAGTACGAGAGTTCCAGAGTTCCAGAGTTGGAAAGTTCCTGAGTTCCAGAGTAAGAGAGAGTGCTTGCGCCGCCGCAAAGAGACAGCCGAGTTCTGTTTGGTGATTAGTTTGTCTTAGTTTGTGAATCCTTGTTCCTGAATAAAGAAATACAGCTTCCCTGCCCAGCCGTTGTCTCCGTGTCTCTGTTACCCGCCGTGAAGCAAGCCAGGCCGGCAAGAGCCTCCGAAATTTTAACAAATGGCGCCCACGTGGACCTGACCTGCGCATCTCTCAGATAAGTAAAGACAATTTGGCTACCTATGCACGATGGCCTTCTCTTCTGCTTATGAAGAGATCTCCAAAGGCCTCTGCTCTTTCTTCACGAGACTGTTTTGCTGTTTCTGGAACATTTATCTCTGGACCACTCTGTGGTTTCCACTCGCTCGGGCGAACTCACAACAGCCAGCGGGAAGAGCCAGCGGGCGGGAGGCGAGGCGCGGAGCTGCCGTTTGAACCTGGTTAAACAGCCAGCCAGCCGGCTGCGCCCAGACAACCCCGCGCACCGCGCCAGCAACCCCGCAGCCCCGCAGCCCGCAGGAGGCCTACGCCACCATGCAAGAGCCCGATGCCAGCACGCTAGAGCCTGATGCCAACATGCTGGAGCCCGATGCCAACATGCTGGAGCCTGAGGCCAACATGCTGGAGCCCGATGCCAACATGCTGGAGCCTGAGGCCAGCCCACAGGAGCCGGCTCTCCACCGTGTGGCGCAGGGCACTGGACGTGTGATCCCTCCACGCTGCTCGGCCACTGCGAACAGGGCAGCAGACATGGCAGGGCCATGGGGCAGGGCCGCGGCGGCCTATCATGGCCGCCACCCCTGGGCACCTAGGCTCACGCCTTCTACAAAGATGGCCTGCCTGCCCTCTTTCTATGAATTCTGGAACCATCCCGGGCCTCCCGGACCCCCGGGCTCCCTGCCAAAACTGGGCACACGAGATCTCCAGCCGCCGGTCCGGTCTGAAGACAGACAAGCTGGAGTACGCAGAGATTTGTGCAGAGATCGCAACCTGCAATTCCTAGAAGTGGAGCTGCGCGGGAAGCCACCTCCGGATGGTGAACCCCCCCCCCCAACAACTAAGACAATATAGATTTAAATTCGTGTTTAAAATGACATGTCTTCGTAACAAAGGTTTCTCTCCTCGTGTATTAATGACTATGTTTATGTGTATGTTTAAAGTTTGGTAAACAGTAGCTTTAAGGCTAAATTCTTACTAGTCAAAGATAAATGAAAAAGGTTTTCAACGTAATTCTCATAAAGATAAAAATTAACTTACATTTAAAGTCTGAGGTAAAAATTAGTTAACAATCAATATATTTCAACTAAGTTGGTCTAAACAAAAGGTTAAATAGACTTGTTGATATGTAAAACACTACCTTCTCTATTAGAAATGGTAGATCGCACAATGGCTATGCTAATTATTCTCATGCCTGAGGTTTCCTCTCCGGCCCACACCTAGGGTGTGTCTCCATCTTGAATGGGTGTAACAAAAGGTTAAAAGACGTTGTTGATATGTAAAAGTCTCAAATTCCTTCTCTATTAGAAATGTTAGATCGTGCAGTAGATATGCTAATAACAAGTTTTGTTTCATAGTAAGTAAGTTGCAGCCAGCTGCCTTTGGGACCCTAGGCCGTTCCCCGCCCCCATGCAAATGCCCGTCAAGGCAAGTAGCCCCCCAGAGGCAAGAAATGTTTTTTTTTTCAGATATGGCCCCCTCAGGCCTTCCCTTGGCAACATGCTGGTTTTGGTTATATATGTTTCTGTTCACCCCACACCCTTGATACTATAGTCATTTAGTTAAAAAGAAAAGGGGGAATTGTCGTATGCTTTACATTGGCTTGTTCTAGCCCTCCCCCTCCAAGACAATTGGATGAGTCCTGTTAATTTCGCGGGCCTGCTTGGCCCCGCCCCAAGGGACCCTGGGAGAGGGTTCCGGAGTCCGAGAGTTCCTGAGTTCCCCAGTGACAGAGTTCCTGAGTTCCGGAGTTCGAGAGTGCGAGGGTGCGAGAGTTTCTGAGTTCGAGAGTAAGGGAGAGGGTTCCTGAGTTCCAGAGTAAAAGAAAGAGTGTTTGCGCCGCCGCAAAGAGACAGCAGAGTTCTGTTTGGTGATTAGTTTGTCTTAGTTTGTGAATCGTTGTTCCTGAATAAAGAAATACAGCTGCCCTGCCCAGCCGTTGTCTCCGCGTCTCTGTTACCCGCCGTGAAGCAAGCCAGCCCGACCAGAGCCTTCCGAATTTTAACAACAAATGGCACCCACGTGGACCTGACCTGCGCATCTCTCAGATAAGTAAAGACAATTTGGCTACCTATGCTCGATGGCCTTCTCTTCTGCTTGTGAAGAGATCTCCAAAGGCCTCTGCTCTTTCTTCACGAGACTGTTTTGCTGTTTCTGGAACATTTATCTCTGGACCACTCTGTGGTTTCCACTCGCTCGGGCGAACTCAGAACAGCCAGCGGGAAGAGCCAGCGGGCGGGAGGCGAGGCGCGGAGCTGCTGTTTCCACCTGGTCAAACAGCCAGCCAGCCGGCTGCGCCCAGACAACCCCGCGCACCGCGCCAGCAACCCCGCAGCCCCGCAGCCCGCAGGAGGCCTACGCCACCATGCAAGAGCCCGATGCCAGCACGCTAGAGCCCGATGCCAACATGCTGGAGCCCGATGCCAACATGCTGGAGCCTGAGGCCAACATGCTGGAGCCCGATGCCAACATGCTGGAGCCTGAGGCCAGCCCACAGGAGCCGGCTCTCCACCGCGTGGCGCAGGGCACTGGACGCTTGATCCCTCCACGCTGCTCGGCCACTGCGAACAGGGCAGCAGACATGGCAGGGCCATGGGGCAGGGCCGCGGCGTTCTATCATGGCCGCCACCCCTGGGCACCTAGGCTCACGCCTTCTACAAAGATGGCCTGCCTGCCCTCTTTCTATGAATTCTGGAACCATCCCGGGCCTCCCGGACCCCCGGGCTCCCTGCCAAAACTGGGCACACGAGATCTCCAGCCGCCGGTCCGGTCTGAAGACAGACAAGCTGGAGTACGCAGAGATTTGTGCAGAGATCGCAACCTGCAATTCCTAGAAGTGGAGCTGCGCGGGAAGCCACCTCCGGATGGTGAACCCCCCCCCCCAACAACTAAGACAATATAGATTTAAATTCGTGTTTAAAATGACATGTCTTCGTAACAAAGGTTTCTCTCCTCGTGTATTAATGACTATGTTTATGTGTATGTTTAAAGTTTGGTAAACAGTAGCTTTAAGGCTAAATTCTTACTAGTCAAAGATAAATGAAAAAGGTTTTCAACGTAATTCTCATAAAGATAAAAATTAACTTACATTTAAAGTCTGAGGTAAAAATTAGTTAACAATCAATATATTTCAACTAAGTTGGTCTAAACAAAAGGTTAAATAGACTTGTTGATATGTAAAACACTACCTTCTCTATTAGAAATGGTAGATCGCACAATGGCTATGCTAATTATTCTCATGCCTGAGGTTTCCTCTCCGGCCCACACCTAGGGTGTGTCTCCATCTTGAATGGGTGTAACAAAAGGTTAAAAGACGTTGTTGATATGTAAAAGTCTCAAATTCCTTCTCTATTAGAAATGTTAGATCGTGCAGTAGATATGCTAATAACAAGTTTTGTTTCATAGTAAGTAAGTTGCAGCCAGCTGCCTTTGGGACCCTAGGCCGTTCCCCGCCCCCATGCAAATGCCCGTCAAGGCAAGTAGCCCCCCAGAGGCAAGAAATGTTTTTTTTTTCAGATATGGCCCCCTCAGGCCTTCCCTTGGCAACATGCTGGTTTTGGTTATATATGTTTCTGTTCACCCCACACCCTTGATACTATAGTCATTTAGTTAAAAAGAAAAGGGGGAATTGTCGTATGCTTTACATTGGCTTGTTCTAGCCCTCCCCCTCCAAGACAATTGGATGAGTCCTGTTAATTTCGCGGGCCTGCTTGGCCCCGCCCCAAGGGACCCTGGGAGAGGGTTCCGGAGTCCGAGAGTTCCTGAGTTCCCCAGTGACAGAGTTCCTGAGTTCCGGAGTTCGAGAGTGCGAGGGTGCGAGAGTTTCTGAGTTCGAGAGTAAGGGAGAGGGTTCCTGAGTTCCAGAGTAAAAGAAAGAGTGTTTGCGCCGCCGCAAAGAGACAGCAGAGTTCTGTTTGGTGATTAGTTTGTCTTAGTTTGTGAATCGTTGTTCCTGAATAAAGAAATACAGCTGCCCTGCCCAGCCGTTGTCTCCGCGTCTCTGTTACCCGCCGTGAAGCAAGCCAGCCCGACCAGAGCCTTCCGAATTTTAACAACAAATGGCACCCACGTGGACCTGACCTGCGCATCTCTCAGATAAGTAAAGACAATTTGGCTACCTATGCTCGATGGCCTTCTCTTCTGCTTGTGAAGAGATCTCCAAAGGCCTCTGCTCTTTCTTCACGAGACTGTTTTGCTGTTTCTGGAACATTTATCTCTGGACCACTCTGTGGTTTCCACTCGCTCGGGCGAACTCAGAACAGCCAGCGGGAAGAGCCAGCGGGCGGGAGGCGAGGCGCGGAGCTGCTGTTTCCACCTGGTCAAACAGCCAGCCAGCCGGCTGCGCCCAGACAACCCCGCGCACCGCGCCAGCAACCCCGCAGCCCCGCAGCCCGCAGGAGGCCTACGCCACCATGCAAGAGCCCGATGCCAGCACGCTAGAGCCCGATGCCAACATGCTGGAGCCCGATGCCAACATGCTGGAGCCTGAGGCCAACATGCTGGAGCCCGATGCCAACATGCTGGAGCCTGAGGCCAGCCCACAGGAGCCGGCTCTCCACCGCGTGGCGCAGGGCACTGGACGCTTGATCCCTCCACGCTGCTCGGCCACTGCGAACAGGGCAGCAGACATGGCAGGGCCATGGGGCAGGGCCGCGGCGTTCTATCATGGCCGCCACCCCTGGGCACCTAGGCTCACGCCTTCTACAAAGATGGCCTGCCTGCCCTCTTTCTATGAATTCTGGAACCATCCCGGGCCTCCCGGACCCCCGGGCTCCCTGCCAAAACTGGGCACACGAGATCTCCAGCCGCCGGTCCGGTCTGAAGACAGACAAGCTGGAGTACGCAGAGATTTGTGCAGAGATCGCAACCTGCAATTCCTAGAAGTGGAGCTGCGCGGGAAGCCACCTCCGGATGGTGAACCCCCCCCCCCAACAACTAAGACAGTACAGATTTAAATTCGTGTTTAAAATGACATGTCTTCGTAACAAAGGTTTCTCTCCTCGTGTATTAATGACTATGTTTATGTGTATGTTTAAAGTTTGGTAAACAGTAGCTTTAAGGCTAAATTCTTACTAGTCAAAGATAAATGAAAACGGTTTTCAACGTAATTCTCATAAAGATAAAAATTAACTTACATTTAAAGTCTGAGGTAAAAATTAGTTAACAATCAATATATTTCAACTAAGTTGGTCTAAACAAAAGGTTAAATAGACTTGTTGATATGTAAAACACTACCTTCTCTATTAGAAATGGTAGATCGCACAATGGCTATGCTAATTATTCTCATGCCTGAGGTTTCCTCTCCGGCCCACACCTAGGGTGTGTCTCCATCTTGAATGGGTGTAACAAAAGGTTAAAAGACGTTGTTGATATGTAAAAGTCTCAAATTCCTTCTCTATTAGAAACGTTGGATCCTGCAGTAGATATGCTAATAACAAGTTTTGTTTCATAGTAAGTAAGTTGCAGCCAGCTGCCTTTGGGACCCTAGGCCGTTCCCCGCCCCCATGCAAATGCCCATCGAGGCAAGTAGCCCCGCAGAGGCAAGAAATTTTTTTTTTTCAGATATGGCCCCCTCAGGCCTTCCCTTGGCAACATGCTGGTTTTGGTTATATATGTTTCTGTTCACCCCACACCCTTGATACTATAGTCATTTAGTTAAAAAGAAAAGGGGGAATTGTTGTATGCGTTACATTGGTTTGTTCTAGCCCTCCCCAAACCAAGAGAATTGGATCAGTCCAATTAATTTCGCGGGCCTGCTTGGCCCCGCCCCAAGGAACCCTGAGGGAGGGTTCCTGAGTTCATGAGTCCGAGAGTTCCTGAGTTCCCCAGTGACAGAGTTCCTGAGTTCCGGAGTTTGAGAGTGCGAGAGTTTCTGAGTTCGAGAGTAAGGGAGAGGGTTCCTGAGTTCCAGAGTAAAAGAGAGAGTGCTTGCGCCGCCGCAAAGAGACAGCAGAGTTCTGTTTGGTGATTAGTTTGTCTTAGTTTATGAATCGTTGTTCCTGAATAAAGAAATACAGCTGCCCTGCCCAGCCGTTGTCTCCGCGTCTCTGTTCACCACCGTGAAGCTAGCCGGCCCGGCAAGAGCCTCAGAAATTTTAACAACACTGGTGTATATGGATCAGCCACGAGAGTCTACCAGTTGCCTGAAGGTGTGGAAACTAGTTTAGTGTTCTTCTGGTAGTAGCTTCCACACAGCTAAGCTATTTTCATAATTCTTGTGCGTTTTTAGCCTGTAAATCTGGGCTTGACTGCCCTTGGTTCTCTCTCGCTCCCAGAAGACTGAAAGGGCAATACGGAGAGATAGAAGATCATGTTCTTTCTTTTTAAACAACTTGTTTATTTCATGTGAAGGACACGTAGAACTTTACATGAGAGAAGTCTGCAGGTGTCTGTCTTTCTCACCCCCTCTCTGTCTTTCCCTCCTCTCTCCATTTCTCTCTGTCCTATCCAACACCAACGACATCAGTAACAACAATAATGACAACAATAAAAAAAAATAAGGGCAACAAAAGGGAAAATAATTAAATTTTTAAAAGTTAAAAGAATACATATTTCTATTTTCAAATGGTACATAACTCATAAAATTGTAACAATGTTTGTATGTAAAAAATAATAATAACTGATGGCATAGATGGGCAAAGGCACATCTCACTTCTTCTTCTAGCGTTTGCCCTTCTTCCGTAGCCAGTCAACAGCGTCAGGTTGAAAGCTGTCAGGAGCTGCTTGTTGCTGGCTTTGAAAGTGACTGGGATCCCTGTGGATTCAGTCGGCTAGGAAGGATCGTCAGTTTCCCCAAGGAATGGGTACTCACGGGATGCACCACGAGAAGGTCGATCCAATGCATCCCACATATCTCACTGAGTTGAAGTGAAAAAGAGAAAGTCCAGGCAAAGAAAGAGTTACCTAACCAAGCTGGAGGAGGAGAGGCCGCAGATAACAGGAAGCCTTGAGTTAAGGTCTCTCCACCCTGCCCGCTTCCCACCCACACTCACTGGGGTGTCTTATCCTGACAGGTCATGAAGCTTCTATGTCCGGAGGCTAAACTTCCCCAGACACAGCTAGGCAGGAACGATAACAGTAACCATAACAGTAACTGAGGCAACCTGACTCTGAGGCAGTGAGTCAGGTCCGGCCCCTTAACCCTGCAGCCTCAGCTCTCAGCCCCCAGCTGCTATACAGAAGCCTGGCTGTTGGCAGTCGGGTGGTAGCGCAGTGGGCTAGATGCACGTTCTGCAAAGCGAATGCAACAACCAGCTCAAGGATCCCGGTTCGAGCCCTCCCCACCCCCACCCCCCCAACCCACCCCAGGCTCCCCACCTGCAGGGGATGAAGCAGGTCTGCAGGTGTCTAATTTTCTCTCTTCCCCTCCTCTCTCCATTTCTCTCTGTCCTATCCAACAACAACAATGACATCAACAAGGGCAACAAAAGGGAATAAATAAATATTTTTTAAAAAATTTTTTAAAAAAGAAGAAGCTGGGCTCTCCCTTTGTTCAAGCCCAGAATTCCTTAAGAGCACCAGCTCTTCCTGTGGCTCGTTGATCTTAATAAAGTTCCTCCTCTTGATGACATCAGTTGGCTCTGATTCTTGAACCTGCAACAGTCTCAGCAAGTCACAGTGCTCCTCGGACCATGATGGTTCAAGCCCCACTCCCCACCTGCGGGGCGGGGGTTGGAAAGAGGGAAACTCCCGTGAGCAGTGAAGCAGGACTGGAGGGATCTCTCTCTCTCTCTCTCTCTCTCTCCCTCTCTACATCCCCCTCCCCACTCAATTTCTCTCTACCCTACTAATAAAATAGAAAGAAAACCAGAGTCAGGCGGTAGCGCAGCGGGTTACATGCACGTGGCCCAAAGCACAAGGACCGGCATAAAGATCCCCGTTCGAGCCCCCGGCTCCCCACCTGCAGGGGAGTCGCTTGCGGTGAAGCAGGTCTGCAGGTGTCTGTCTGTCTCTCCCCCTCTCTGTCTTCCCCTCCTCTCTTCATTTCTCTCTGTCCTATCCAACAACGACGACATCAATAACGATAATAATAACTACAACAACAAAGGCAACAAAAAAGGAAAATAAATTTAAAAAAAAATATTTTTAAAATACAATGAATAGGGAGTCGGGCTGTAGTACAGCGGGCTAAGCGCAGGTGGCGCAAAGCACAAAGACCGGCATAAGGATGCTGGTTCGAACCCCGGCTCCCCACCTGCAGGGGAGTCGCTTCACAGGCGGTGAAGCAGGTCTGCAGGTGTCTAGCTTTCTCTCCTCCTCTCTGTCTTCCCCTCCCTCTCTCCATTTCTCTCTGTCCTATCCAACAACAACAATAATAACTACAACAATAAAACAAGGGCAACAAAAGGGAAAAAATAAATAAAATAAATATTTAAAAAAATTTTTTTTAAATACAATGAATTAATATGTATTTTAAAGCACTGATATTATTGTGGGCAGGAAGGCTAGCTTACCATGTAAACAGCTGCTTCACTACTGAGATTCGTACTCTCAGCCTTAAAATCAGTAAAGTTAAACACATAATCGAATGTCAAGATGAGTTCTTGTAACAGTAGATATATCCTGAATTTCCAGTCATAGAGATTAAATTCGCTAAATTATTTGACAGGATAATATAGTTATGAAAAAATAATTTTATTTTTTTTCACTCACTTTATCTTAAAACCTTAGAAAAACCCTTAGAGATACCAAAATCCAAAAAACATTCTATTTGGAAGGCTTGCTTGCTATATCACTAATTTTTCTCAAATGAAGGTGGCATCTTCTGCAACATTTTTTTTGTTATAAGGGTGGATATTGCACCATATTATATGTGAAAATATGTATGTATTATAAAGTGATGAAAACACCTGCCAAACTTATTACTATCAGACTGTAGTAACTGCTCCTGTGTCCACAGCAAGGCTGCGCTCCCCAGCATGGACTCCGCATGCGCCTTGACTCCATGTCCAGTGCAGGGACACGGCCGCAGGCTCGTCTGCAGGGGACAGTCCTCACAGAGCCATGGCAGAGTGCGCAGGACAGGTGTCACCGACGTTGGTGAAGCAGCTGAAGGCACATGCAATCCTAATGTTTGGAAGAGATCATGGCAGAATCCAGAATTGAAGGAATGTGCTGTCTTCCTTTTCTTTATAACTAAATGTTCAAAATATACATCTTTAGACATTTTGCACCTACTTTAAAATACGAACAAAGTTTTTTTTTTTTTTTGCCTCCAGGGTTATTGCTGGGGCTCAGTGCCTGCACCATGAATCCACTGCTCCTGGAGGCCTTTATTTTCCCCCTTCTGTTGCTCCTTGTTGTTGTAGCCTTGTTATGGTTATTATTGTTGTTGTTGTTGTCGTTCATTGTTGAGAGAAATGGAAAGAGGAGGGGAAGACAGAGAGGGGGAGAGAAAGACAGACACCTGCAGACCTGCTTCACCGCCTGTGAAGCGACTCCCCTGCAGGTGAGGAGCCCGGGGCTCGAACCGGGATCCTTACGCCGGTCGTTGCGCTTTGCGTCATGTGAGCTTAACCCGCTGTGCTACAGCCCAGCCCCCCGAGGTGTAACTGCCTGATGTGCGAGGCTCTTGGCAACGTTTCTTACGTCCAGGAGGCATTTATCTTTTATGGCTGTCTTTTGAAAAGAGGCATTTATATCTATGTGACTGAAAAAATATTCTTTCCATTTTCCCTTGATAGACACAGTAAGACGGAGAAGGTACATTAGTCCTTGTGCTCTACGGTCTCATCGCCATCTTTTCACGCTGCTATTTGCACACCCATGGAGAGAATGCCAGCACCTTCCAGCTTCTTATTGCCACAACTGAAAAGTGATTACTTATTTCCAAGAGAAAAAAGAAATTGAGATACAAATGGAAGAGAAAGATAGACCCTGGCTTTGCCGCTCTTGAAGCGTTCCCCCTGCATGCAGAGAGCAGGAGCTCGAACCCAGGTCCTTGCCCTGGTGATATGTGTGTTTAACCAGCTGTGCCACTACCTGCCCCCCCCCCACTCTCTTACTTAACAAATCAAGTCTTTCAATAAAGAAATAAAGCTGCTTTTAAACTTGTGGAATATGCAACCACCTACTCTTTCTATTGTTACTTATGCAGGAGCATTTGTATTTGCAGTTATTTACGAGCGTTCTGGTTCTGCACTGAGAATCTGACACTCCTGCTCGGCCAGTTCACAGTCTCAGCAACTTAACCATCAGCACTTGTAAGGTGCATGGGAAGAAGCGCTGCTGTTCCCTTTACTCCTCATACTGATGCCTGTCGGGTTCATCTATAAGAATGCCCCTAAGGGAGGCGGGCGGTAGCGCAGAGGGTTAAGCGCAGGTGGCGCAAAGCGCCAGAACCAGCGTAAGGATCCCGGTTCGAGCCCCCGGCTCCCTACCTGCAGGGGAGTCGCTTCACAGGTGGTGAAGCAGGTCTGCAGGTGTCTGTCTTTCTCTCCCCCTCTCTGTCTGCCCCTCCTCTCTCCATTTCTCTCTGTCCTATCCAACCACAATGACAACAATAATAACTACAACAATAAAACAAGGGCAACAAAAAGGGAATAAATAAATATTTTTAAAAATCACTGGGCAATAGTGTTTACCAGAGGGGGGCAGGGTTCATGTTCTAGAGGTCCTGGAGTCTAAAACAAATCTCACTAGATGTTCCTGTCCGGGTCCGTCTCTCTTCATCGACTGAGACTGCATTCCTCAGACATATGTCTATGTCCCATCTTCCAAGCCAACAAGGTGTTTTGCTTCTGTATTCACGTTTTGTTGGCCAGATCCCCTGTCGACCTCTTCTTTGGACAGTGATAATAGTTAGGCGCTGAGCCAGAAAACACTCATCTCAAAACCCTTAATCACATCGGTAGAGTCTCCTCAGATGTCTGAAGTAATCTTTGAGATTCAGGGAATTAGGACCGAGATTCCTCTGAGGATCACTCCTCAGCCTACATAAAATATCCATTCCACCACGAACCAGAAATTGCGTCTGTGCTCATGGCACTGACACGATGTGAGGAAGAAATGACGCAGAGCCTGATCTGTTTTTTGTTGTAGTTGTTGGACTTTCTAACAGATGAGCATTTCAACAGAGAATAAATGTTTGCTCTTTCTTTTCCCTTTATTTATTTATTTATTTATTTATTCCCTTTTGTTGCCCTTGTTTTATTGTTGTAGTTACTGTTGTTGTTATTGATGTCTTTGTTGCTGGATAGGACAGAGAGAAATGGAGAGAGGAAGGGAAGACAGAGGAGGGAAAGAGAAAGACAGACACCTGCAGACCTGCTTCACCGCCTGGGAAGCGACTCCCCTGCAGGTGGGGAGCCGGGGTTCGAACCGGGATCCTTACACCAGTCCTTGTGCTTTGCGCCACCTGCGCTTAACCCGCTGCGCTACAGCCCGACTCCCTCTTTTCCTCTCCTAACAAGAGAATTTGCCAGCCACTTCTCAGAATAAATAGGCACAGAAACCATCTCGTAGCAGATACTGTTAAGAATTGTCGTCTCTCTTATAGAAATGGAGGATGAGTGAGCTCATGGATCTTAGAAAATAAGGAGCCTTTGTTAGGTGACTTTGGAAACGGCTTCTTTTCACTGAGCCCACGGATGGACAACATGACAGCTATCCCTTATGCATACATATTTAAAATGTCTACTTACTATACAAAATCAACTTACATGCAATTCTCCTTAATTTTTTCTTTCTTTCCAGCAATCCATCTGCTAGCTCAATAACATTTTCCTCTAGTGCTACTTCATCACTTAAAACAACAACAACAAAAGCATAAACATGAGCTAACAGTTCAGATAAATAAAGACCACTACATAATAGAATAAAAAGAACACTCCTCCTTTCCCTCTCCCCTTAGATGATTATAATTTACAAATTATAGACCTTTACAGCTATGTTATGATTACTAAATATGCCATATTTATATATCTAATATACTAAACACTACTAACATATATGTTATATACAATATATTTTTATATTTTATGTGTACACTACAAAACTTTTGGTCATGGAAAGACACCCCCCCAAATAATAAGCAAATTGAATGAGTCTAACTGTAACTCTTACAAAGAATCATTTAACATTTTAATATAGATATCATGTATCAATTCGTTTCAAAAGCAAATAATCCACTAACAAATGAACCCAAACTGAGAGCAGCACTTGACAGAAACCCAAATATCTCCTAAAAAGGCAGTTCTATTGGCAAAGGGAGAAATGCTCATTCCAAGAACAGCTTGGCCAGTGAGGAAAGTCTGAAACTAGTAGAAGACGTGGCTTTGCACACTTGAGGACCCAGAACATCTCAGCTGCTGCTTCAGACAAGAAAGCACTCTGGCCTGCCCTTTCTTACCCTCATGACATACACCTATTTTTAAAAGAGAGAGGGAACATCTAGCTGTCAATGCCAGGCAAAGCGATTTAAAATTTCACAACAGCAGGTGTTTTGAAGATGATGTGTTTTTCTAGTCCTTTGAAATAGAACTGTTCACAGCGGAAAGGGGAAGTTAAAAGGGTAAAAATTCTGTATGACTCACACTATGAGAAACAATGATAGGTTAAGTATACTTCTAGAAGACAATTTTATTTTTTTGGGGGGTAGGTATGTTAAGACTTTGCATAATGGCTATTCCAGGCTGAGAAAGAGATGCCTTTGTTTCTACAACAGGAGAAGACAGCATAATGATTATGCGAAGACATGTCTTTTTTTATACAACGCTTTAAAAAAATACTAGAACTTGGGAGTCAGGCAGTAGCGCAGCAGGTTAAGTGCATGTGGCGCAAAGCTCAAGGACCAGCATAATGATCCCGGTTCAAGCCCCCGGTTCCCCACCTGCAGGGGAGTCGCTTCACAGGCGGTGAAGCAGGTCTGCAGGTGTCTGTCTTTCTCTCCCCCTCTCTGTCTTCCCCTCCTCTCTCCATTTCTCTCTGTCCTATCCAACAACAACGACATCAACAGCAATAATAACTACAACAACAATAAAAACAACAAGGGCAACAAAATGGAAATAAACTAATTTAAAAAAAATACTAGAATTTTTCTGTTATCTTCAGATTCTGAGTGAATCACTGGGTATCCTTGATTATTCTTTAAAATGTATGGAACATATCTGCATATTTTATTTCAGCTATTATTGTTTAATTCAATGGCATTTCAGAAAGACACATTCCTAACATGTCATGTCAGCCCATTTTAGAGCACACGTTGGGATTTGCTTGTTTACTAGACATAATTCTCTGCACTTCTGAGATTGTTGTAAGGAGAGAGCACAGAAGCAGATGCAGCTCTTATCTCAAAGGTGCAAAGTCTTCGTATGAGCCTTGTGTTCTCAATTAATTCTTTAATTTCCATACATATATGATTTCTATACGTTTGCAAGGCAAAAAGATGTCATTTTTATCTGTTTTTGGATTTCCAAGTAAAATTACATTAAAAAAATATCAAAACAAGGGTGGGTGGTGGCACACCCAGTCAGTCGGGCATGTTCCATTGTGCAAGGACCAGGGTTCAAGCCCCAGGCCCCTAGCTGCAGGGGGAAAGCATCACAAGCAGTCACAGGTCTACAGGTCTCGGTCTCTCTCTCCCTCTCCCTCTCTCTCTCTCTCTCTCTCTCTCTCCTTCCCTTCTCAATTTTTCTCTGCCCTATCAAATTTAAATAAATCAATACTGAAAAACAAAAATAAATAAATAAAGGCAAATGGCTCTTTAGTTTTAAATGTTTGGAAAAACCACTAGTGGAATCAAGTTGAAATCACCTTTGAACTCCTCACTTCGAAAACTGCTATGCTTGGGGGCCAGGTGATGGCACACCTTGTAAAGTGCACATACCACAGTGCACAAGGACCCAGGTTCAAGCCCCTGGTCCCCATCTACAGGAGGAAAGCTTCACAAGTGGTGAAGCAGGGCTGTAAGTGTCTCTCTGTCTCTCTCCATCTCTGTCTCACCCCCTCCTATCTTAATTTCTCTCTATGTCTATCCAATACAATATATATGTTTACATTTTTATATAAAATATCATAAATATATACATATATGTAAAAGGAAAACTACTGTGCTTGATTAGTGAGGTTCTCGGGAGATACCTACAGACTGAAAACACCTAGTCTTGGAGAAAAATGACAGCCTCATTTTGCAACGGTGCTGAGGGGAAGGTGGGGATCTAGTGCCCTGTGAAGGAACAGCTTGGTGATTTGGTGAAGGGTGAGGTATGCTGACACTAATCTTGGAAATACACCCTTGTGACTCCACTAATCCTGTAAATCAATATTCCCTCGACAGAGTGATAGTGGAGTGGAATGAAAAAACATTGGGGAAAAAGAGGGTGGGAACATCTTGATCTTACAAATTAGTACTATTATGCTGAAATTACTCTTTTATTTATTGATTCATGTAACAGACATTCTCTTCTCTTGAGCTCAGTTAAAAGAAAAGATTATTTCACCTTATTCAGCCCATCTTGGATGTAACTTCAAGAATTCATGTGAAGTGAGATAAGTCAGAAACAGAAGGATGAAGATGGGATGATCTCACTCACAGACAGAAGGTGAGAATCAAAATCAGAAGGGAAAACACACAGCAGACCTTGGACTGGAGTTGGTGTACTGCACCCAAGTGAAAGACTCTGGGCTGGGTGGGGGGAGGGTTCAGGTCCTGGAACAGGAGGGCAGAGGAGGACCTAGTGGGGGTCGAATTGTTTTGTGGAAAACTGGGAAATGTTATGCATGTTCAAACTGTTGTATTTTACTGTCAACTGTACACCATTCATCCCCCTGTAGAGAAAAGAAGAAGAAAGAAGAGAAGAGAAAGAAAAGGAAAAGAAAAGGAAAGGAAGGGGAAGGAAAGGACAAGAAAAGAAAAAAGAAAAGAGAAGAGAAGAGAAAGGAGGGGAAGGGAAGGGAAGGGAGGGGAGGGGAGGGGGGGGAGGGGAGGGGAGGGGAGAAGAAAGGAAAGAGGAAAGGAAAGGAGAAGAAAAGAAAGAAAAGAAAAGAAAAGAAAAGAAAAGAAAAGAAAAGAAAAGAAAAGAAAAAAGAAAAGAAAGAGGACAGCCCCTTTTGCAATAGGCCCAGAACCACTAGGGCTCTCAAGCCCCGCCCCGAGTCCCCGCCCAGCCCCCCACCCCAGGCCCCGCCCCCAGGCCCGCGCAGGCCCCGCCCCGAGTCCCCGCCCCCAGGCCCGCGCAGGCCCCGCCCCGAGTCCCCGCCCCCAGGCCCGCGCAGGCCCCGCCCCGAGTCCCCGCCCCCAGGCCCGCGCAGGCCCCGCCCCGAGTCCCCGCCCCCAGGCCCGCGCAGGCCCCGCCCCGAGTCCCCGCCCCCGGGGCTCCGGGAAGCTGCTGTCTGGCTTTGCGGCGGCTGCGGGGCGCCGGGCGGGCGGCGGCTGCGGGCTGCTCCTCCTCTGCTGCCCCCCGAGCCGTGGCGGCGGCGCTCCTGCTCTGGGTCTGAGCAGCCCCGGCCCTGGTGAGTAGCTGAAGGGCCCCGCAGACGGGGCTGCGGAACTTGGGAGCTGGGGGGGCCCGGGGCTTCACCGCGGGGCCTGCGCACCTGCCTGCGGGCGGTCTGCGGACCTCGGGTGCTGGGTGCTGGGCGCTGGGGCCTCGGTCCTGCGGTTGCGAGCCTGGAGCCTGGAAAGCAAGCTTTCCAGCTTTTCCCTCCCCCCGTCCTCTCCTCTCCTTCCTTCCTTCCTTCCTTCCTTCCTTCCTTCCTTCCTTCCTTCCTTCCTTCTCCGAGCCGTGGCTTGCTGCTTCCCTTTTTGTCCGCCTCCCTGGCTGCCCTGCTCACTGCCGTCTGCCCCTCCGCCGGAGCGGATCTGCCATTCCCCTGGGGTCCCACTTCCCCAGCCCGGCCGCCAGATCCCTTTCTGCTCCTCGTCCTTGTGCTTTGGCCGGCAGCCGGCAGCCTGCAGCCTGGACCCCGGCTCCAGACCCGGGACACGGGGCTGGTTTTTCTCCGCCACCTGCTGCTACGGACTTAGACCCTCCTGCCGCAACTTAGGCTGCAGCGTGGCTGAATCAATATTATCTTGTCTTCATTTTTTTTTTTTTTTTCTTCCAGCAAATGGTGAGTCAGGCTGTGATCATAGTTTGTTTTCCTTTTGTTGCTGCAGGACCCAAGGGGATAAGTGTTAAGGGAAAAATCCTAAAGCGCTTTAAAAATGTAAACAAGGGAAGAATACTGCTGATGATGGGAACTGTAAAAAAGATAGAGCGGCCCTAGGAATCAGCCCGTTTGCATTGCCTGCTGCCTTGTCTTGTGTGTGACTAAGGTTCAAGTCCATCCCCATCCCCAACGCACGAAAACAAAGTTGGGTGATGTAAACAGTTTCTTTCTTTTCTCTCTGCTGGCTTGAAGAGCTCACCCGCCCCCCCCCCACCACCACCATGTGACAAAAAGAGGGAAAAGAGAAACACAGGGCTATAATGGCTAAACAATTTATACAGTCGTGTTTTTTAAAATTTTTAAATATAGGTAGTATTAAGCCAGATTGTTACTTTCTGTTACTTTCATGCTAATAGGTTCCATATTGAGTTATATGTAAACTCTGGAGGGGGAGGATTTGGGGCTGTTCCCATAAAACATGATCACTACATGATCAGAAAATAAACTCCCGTTAAACTTGAACCGTGGTGCATGGAGCAGAGAGATAGACATTGTCTCTGCAGATCATGAAACGTTGATGAAAACACGGTGTGAGTCATCCGCGTCACAGATTCGGCCTCTCAGCCTTTGTCTGTCTGCTGTCTTTGTCTGTCTGTCTGCGGGGGCTTACTTTTTTAGAGCCTAGTCCTCGAGAGTTCCTTGATGTCAGACAGGGTACTTAGCAATTTCTCACCCCAGGACTTTGAAGAAGTTACCTACTGTTCTGGAATTTAGTCAGTTGTAAAATATTTAAAAGGTCAGTTTAAGATTAATGCTAATTCATAGGTTGCTTTGAAAATGAAAATGGAAGGGTGAGATTTGCACTAAAATTGACCTGGGCAAGGAAGCTTTGGTGAAGAAACTGGTTTTGAAAGTTCCAGATGTGTCTTCTAGTCTTAATATCTGGAGTGCCTTTTTAGAAAATAAAATCATAAGAAAACAATACTAGAAAATAGGGGGGGAAATGCTACATGTCTTTTTTTTTTATTATTCCATAAGGTGATGTGTGTATGTATGTATGTGTGTGTGTATAAGATACGCACACGCATACACACATACACACACACACACGATTCCACCTGGGCTGACATTTTTCTCTATGTTTTTGTTTCAGATAGAGAGAGAGAGAGTCATACTAGAGCGCCTCCGAGTCCCCCAGTGCCCAGAACCTTGCAGATCCCAACAGCACATGGTCAAGTATCAAGTATGTGGGGGTGGGTTCCTGGCCCAGTCTGTTCCCCACTTGTCCAAAGGTGTGTCACACATAATCCCAGCAAAGGATTGAGGGGAAAGCATGGTTTTTTTTTTAGGAATCTTCAACTTTATTTAGGAAAACTGAGAACATTCACATCTTAGGCAGAGAGAGACAGACAGAGCACCTGCCTGTACTCACAAGGGGGCAGGGCAGCCTAGGCAGACCCCGCCCAAGCCCCGCCCACAGGGCTGGCTCATAACCATGCAAGCCCCGCCTCCATTTCCCTTTTAGAAGCCACGCCCACTTCCTGTGCAGGGGTTTCCTTCCCCCAGGCACACAGGTGCCACTGGGGAACATGAGTTCTGCTGTGGTGCTGCAGTGTCTGTGTTCCCCGAGGTACTTCCTGTCATTCTCGGTTTTGTGTTTGTGTTTTTGTTTCCTGCCAGCGCACTGCTTAGCTCTGGTTTCTGGTGGTGCGGGCTGTGGAACTTGGGGCTTTGGAGTTCATTGGGCGCGAACTTCCTATCATGTCTGACCTCAACATTTCCCCCTCCGGGAGTATGGGCCCAAAGTTGTTTTTTGGGGTGCTGAGGGACTGAGTTGGGTGAGTTGTCTCCAAGCCCCCAAATACCTTTTTATTGAAGAATTGAAAAGACTTTGAAGTAGATCCACTTTTTTTTTAAAGATTTCCCAGAACCTTAGTGGACCTCTAAGTAATCGACAGTGATGTATCATGCCGAAATTAAAGGTAGTGAAAGTTAAAAGCCGGGGGCTGGGTGGTAGCGCAGTGCAAGGACCGGCGTCAGGATCCCGGTTCGAGCCCCGGCTCCCCACCTGCAGGGGAGTCGCTTCCCAGGCGGTGAAGCAGGTCTGCAGGTGTCTGTCTGTCTCTCCCCCTCTCTGTCTTCCCCTCCTCTCTCCATGTCTCTCTGTCCTGTCCAACCACAATAAATAAACAAGGGCAACAAAAGGGAAAATAAATAATAAAAAAAAAATTTAAAACAAAGGAATTGTTTCTTCACCGTATAGGAAGTTGTTTTTATTTTTTAAAATAAATTTATTTATTTATTTATTATTGGATAGAGAAATTGAGAGGGGAGGGGAAGATAGAGAAGGAAAGAGGCAGAGAGACCCCTGCAGCCCTGCTTTGCCGCTCATAAAGCTTCCCCCCTGCAGGTGGGGACCAGGGGCTTGAACCTGGATCCTTGTGCGCTGTGATGTTGTGTGCTTAACCAGGTGCACCACCACCTGGCCTTCTTAGGAATTTATTTTTAATGGAAATGCGGGAGTGTAGGAAAAGATATAAAGGGTAGACATGATGACCATTTCTCGATAAACTATGGAGTTTATGCTACTTTTTTTTTAATATTTATTTATTCCCTTTTGTTGCCCTTGTTGTTTTATTGCTGTAGTTATTATTGATGTTGTTGGATAGGACAGAGAGAAATGGAGAGAGGAGGGGAAGACAGAGAGAGGGGGGAGAGAAAGACAGACACCTGCAGACCTGCTTCACCGCCTGGGAAGCGACTCCCCTGCAGGTGGGGAGCCGGGGGCTCGAACCGGGATCCTTATGCTGGTCCTTGCGCTTTGCCCCACGTGCGCTTAACCCGCTGCACTACCGCCCGACTCCCAAGAGCTTACGCTATTTGCAAAAGATGTGTGAGGTGTTTGGTAGCACTCGGGGTGGGCCCGGGAGGGGAGCTCTCAGGGCCTGGTGCAAGACGTTAAAGATGCAGAGAAATCCAGCATCATACACCAGGACCTGTAAGCGCCCCTCCCTGCCCCTGCCCCAGTCCTTTGCTTTGGCTCAAATACCTTCCTGTCAGAAAAAAAAAATTGTACATAACAGAGGACTGGACAGTGGTGCGCCTGGCTGAGTGACATTCCAGGTTCAAGCCACTGGTCCCCACCTGCAGGGGGAAGCTTCACGAGTGGTGAGGCAATGCAGCAGGTGTCTGTCTGTCTCTCTCTCCCTATCTCCACATCCCCTCACAGCTTCTCCATTTCCTTTCAAGTGAATGAATACAAAAGTTTAAAAATGCACAAAAAGGGACAGGTATTTTATACACACCTATGTACAGAGTTGCACACATATAAGTATGTATATATACACACTTATTAGTTCTAAACACACACATAAGGTCATTTTTTTTTTGAATAGTCATTTCTCTTATTACCGTAATGAGCGAGATAGAGAAAGACCAAGCAGAGCCCTACTCAGCTCTGAGGTCTGCCTGGTGACGGTGCTGAGGATTGAACCTACAATCTCAGAACTTCAGGCCTGAAAGGTGTTTGCATGACCACTACGCTGTCTTGCCATCCTGGCGATGTCACTGTGGAAGTTAAGAGTTAATGTTTATAGTCTCTGCCCAATGGGATCTTCAGAGTTATAAAATAATAATAGTTTGAATGGGAGATTTCTGATTCACATCATGCTCTCCGATGATGATGCCGGAGACTGAACCTGGCACTTTGGAGCCTCAGGCCTGAGAGCCTCTTTGCAGAACCGTTATGCTATTTAACACCGCCTTTCCCTCAATTTCACTTCTTTCTGTTCAATTTCAAATGTATCATTTAAAATGTGTTCTTTACTATCCTGTGAAATCGTTCTAGTTAAAAAAAAGACAGAAAAAAAAAGCTTGTTGAAAACCTGTTTAGCAGAAGCCTGTGTGACCTCTGCACCCCATATATCCGAGCTCACATTCAGATCAAATCATTGGGGTTACAGTTAACAGTATGTATATACTATTCCCATATTTGGCAGCTACTCTCTTCCCTGATCCAGTTTTCTAGTCCTTTTTCCAGCTGTGAGCCCATGTCCCCAGACAATAACCTGGGTCTACCTTCATATCAGATGTCAGGCTCAGGCAAAAATTAGTAAAGTCATGGACCTCTTGGAATATACCTAAAATAGACCTACTAGCTTTTCCCAAAATGGAGACTCCAAATGTTCATCTGTAGTATTCTTCCCTTCAGGTTCATGATTTAGTCTACAATTTGCTCTGCTTTATATCTTAACTCTTTTTCAGTCACCAGATTCCAGATGCTAGCATGATGCCAACCTGGCTTCCTGGACAGACAACCCCACCAATGTGTCCTGGAGCTCTGCTTCCCCAGAGCCCTGCCCCACTAGGGAAAGAGAGAGACAGGCTGGGAGTGTGGATCCACCTGCCAACACCCATGTTCAGCGGGGAAGCAATGACAGAAGCCAGACCTTCCACCCTCTGCAAACTACAACAACCCTGGGTCCATACTCCCAGAGGGACCGAGAATGGAAAAGCTATTGGGAGGGGATGGGATACGGAGTTCTGGTGGTGGGAATTGTGTGGAGTTATACCCCTCTTGTCCTATAGTCTTGTCAATATTTCCAATTTAAGAATAAAAATTAAATTAAAAAAAGAAAATCCTTTTAAGTATTAAGGATTTCATATATTCCTAACTTTTTAAAGCCTTGAACTTTTAATGTTATATTAACATTGAGGAAAATTTAATCTATATAGAAGATTGCCTATATGTACTCAAAACAGACAAATATTTTTCAAATGACTAACAATATGTTCATGTGCTCAAAACATTTATCTTAAATAATATGACATTTTCAAATAAATATTGTGTCTTGATTATATACAGATTCTTTTGCAGATACCAGGATTTGACAGTGTAGTAAACTGTGTCATAACCTACTATAACTCTTAGTATAATTGATGTTATGAATTTTATTTTTCATTTTGAATACACTTAAGAATTCTATTCATGGTGGTCCAGGAGGTGGCACAGTGGATAAAGCATTAAGATTCTCAAGCATGAGGTCCAAAGTTCAATCCCCGGCAGCACAAGTACCAGAGTGATGTCTGGTCCTTTCTCTCTCCTCCTGTCTTTCTCATTAATAAATAAATAAATTCTTTTTTAAAAAAATAAAAAAGAATGCTATTCATGGGAGTCTGGCAGTAGCGCAGCGGGTTAAGCGCAGGTGGCGCAAAGCACAAGGACCTGCGTTAAGGATCCTAGTTCGAGCCCCCGGCTCCCCACCTGCAGGGGAGTCGCTTCACAAGCAGTAAAGCAGGTCTGCAGGTGTCTGTCTTTCTCTCCCCCTCTCTGTCTTCCCCTCCTCTCTCTATTTCTCTCTGTCCTGTCCAACAACAATAACAATAATAACTACAACAATAATAACTACCACAATAAAACAACAAAGGCAACAAAAGGAAATAAGGAAAAAATATTTTTTAAAAAAGAATACTATTCATGCTATCTAACTAATTTTTATCTTTCAGTACATTACAGCCAACTGCTCACCATCTTGGAGTTTAAACAAGCATGTCAACATGGCAAAGTTTCGAAGAAGGACTTGTATCATCTTGTCACTTTTTATTCTCTCTGTTTTCTCCTTGATGATGGGTTTAAAAATGCTGAGACCTGACAGAGCTGTTTTTGGTGACCCTTTGGGACTTGACCTTCTTCCAGATCTTCGTAAACGGACATCTCACTTGCGCAAAAATTTTGATTCGCAAAGAAACGACAAAATCAACAGTGAAGCAAATACCAAGAATCTAAAAAGTTTGGGGATCACTATGAAACCTTCCAAAACCTCTGAACCTTCCCTAGGAGAACAATCACCTCTGAACTACTACTTCCACGTCTTTTATTACAGTTGGTATGGAAATCCTCAGTTTGATGGGAAGTATATACATTGGAACCATCCAATCTTGAAGCACTGGGACTCTAGGATCAGCAAGGATTTCCCACAGGGGAGACACAGTCCCCCGGATGACATTGGCTCCAGCTTTTACCCGGAGTTGGGGAGTTACAGCTCTCGGGACCCTTCCGTCATTGAGGTGCACATGAAGCAAATACATTCAGCGTCTATTGGTAATTATTCCACACTTGTTAACTCAGAAACATCTACATGTATAAGGTGGATATGATTTCTCTTGACATTTATTTATTTTGCATAGAGACAGAGACAAGTTTTGAGGGAAGAGCAAGATGGGGTGGGGAGAGAGACACCTACAACCCTGCTTCGCCACTTGTGAAACGTGTTACCCCCACCCCCCAACATCCGCAGTTGGGAAGTGGAGGCTTGAACCCCAGTCCTTGTGTGTGGTAACATACAAACTTAATCAGGTGTGCCACTCACTACTCGGCCCCCTGAATATATTTTCTTTTTTTTATTATTTATTTTCCCTTTTGTTGCCCTTGGTTTTTGTTGTTGTTGTAGTTATTGTTGTTGATGTCATCGTTGTTGGATAGGACAGAGAGAAATGGAGAGAGGAGGGGAAGACAGAGAGGGGGAGAGAAAGACAGACACCTGCAGACCTGCTTTACTGCTTGTGAAGCGACTCCCCTGTAGGTGGGGAGCAGGGGGCTCGAACCGGGATCCTTACGCCGGTCCTTGCGCTTTGTGCCATGTGCGCTTAACCCGCTGCACTACCGTCCGACTCCCAAATATATTTTCTTTCTAGCATATATATTTATAGATATTTTACAGGCCATCAAGATACTAATTAATCTCATTGTTATTTACTATAGATTTTAAATTCAAAATCAAACTTTATTTATTTCACCTTTTTAAGATATAATGTGTATGTATGAAATTATGTTGTTTTCTTTCCCTACTTGACTAATTTCACTGAGCATAATACCTTCTAGATGCATCCTTGTTATTGCAAGTGGCAGGAGCTAATTTTATTTTTTTGCCTCCAGAGTTATTGCTGGGGTTCTGTGCCTGCACCACGAATCCACTGCACCTGGAGGCTTCCCTTTTCTTTTGTTGTCCTTGTTGTGTTTTTATCCTTGTTGTGGTTATCATTGTCGTTGTTATTGTTGTTGGTTAGGACAGACAGACATGGAGAGAGGAGGGAAGACAGAAGGGGAGAGAAAGACAGACACCTGCAGACCTGCTTCACCGCCTGTGAAGCGACTCCCCTGCAGGTGGGGAACCGTGGGCTCAAACCGGGATCCTCACGCCGGTCCTTGTGCTTTGTGCCACGTGCGTTTAATCCGTGCCCCACCCCCACAAGAGCTAATCTTATTTAGCTTAATAGTATCCTATATGTATGTATAAGTACATGTATATATCAGTTCTTCATCTATCTTATGAGTCAGTGGATACTTGGTTATTGGTTTTACTTTTTCCTCCTTAATTCCTGTCTTTTGTACTAATACTATAATAAAACAGAACTGCACTTTTGTGCTGATTAGCTTGTGGTCACCAGAACAGAGGGAGGAATTGGGCCATAGGTTGAGACAGAGGAGATAATGCCTTTTGATTGTCAGTGTTATGCTCCTGAAATTTGTTATAATGCTGTTATTTTAATTAGAAAATAATAGTAACTCAGCAGAAATACTGCCATCTAGTGTTTGTGCTGTCAATTCACCCTGTCAACATATGAGCTAGACACAGCGTTCCCTCATGTGAAATCAACTAAAGTCAGCTCAGTTCAGTCAGTCATATGTCACAAAGCATAGTCTGTCACTAAGCCAGCTAGCTTCCATATAAAAACAACAACAAAAAAAAACACTTTGCTTTCTAATTTCTATATCACAGTTGTGTTAACTCTTAACATTTTTGTAGAAGAATTCTTGGACTACTTAGCTTAATGATTTGATTTTAAATCAAAGACACATTTGTGTGTGCCTATATGCCAGCATTTAAGTCTGCATAATCTCCATAGATGTGCTTATGTAATATAACAAATACATATTTAATCTGTAAGTGGGAGACCTTTACTTATTTTTAAATAATTCTTTTCTGAAGGAAGAGAGCAAGATCAAGCGAGACCAGAGCACTGCTGCAGCCTAAGTGTTGCTGGGAATAGAACACAGGACCTACACATGCAAGTCCTGTCCCCTGACCTTTATTTTAGAAACAAATGTATTTATTCTTGGTTCATCGCCTTTAGATTTCAGATTTGAATCTACTTAATATCTGCCAACCGTATTAAACTCCTCATGAATCGTTCAGTTTCACCCTTTATCATGTAGTTGATGCTGCGACTGAATTTATATCGACTGTTTCTTCTTTTCTGCTGACCTTTAATTTGACCTTCATGTCTAATATTTGTTTTGCTTTATTTAGTTTGTTTACTTATTAACTTTTAAAGATCTTTATTATTTACTTATCTATTTTTTATTTATTAGATAGATACAGAGAAAAACTGAGAAGGGAGGTAGAGACAGAGAGAGACCCCAGCAGCCCTTCTTCACCACTCGTGAAGCTTTCCCCCACAGGTGGGCACCGGGGGATTGAACCTGGGTCCTTGCGCACTATGTGTGCCCAGCCAGATGTGCCACCACCTGGCCTCCATATTATTATTATTATTTTAATGAAGGATATATATCTAGAGACCAGAGGACTGCTCAGTCTGGCATGTGAGGTGGTACTAAAGATTGAGCCTGGCATCTCAGAGCCTCAGGCTTGAAAGTCTTTTGCTTGACCATTAGCCCCAAGTCTATTTCATATAATATCACACATAGGTTGAAAGCATGTGGTGCTTGTCTTTCACCGTCTGATGTTATTTGACTAAGAATACTCTCTTGGCTCACCCATACGTGTTAGAAAACAGGATTGCATCTCTTTTTGCAGTCAAGTTGTAGTCACTGTTTAAAGACCACATCATAATCCACAGCCCTCAATCTTTTTCGAGTCTCACATATTGTACAGAATTTTGTAGATCAGTCAACCAAATTATGTTCCTTTGTATTTTGAGACTAAAATTCCCCAACAGAGAATGACTGGATCATATAGAATCAGTATTTTTAATATTTTGAAGAACTTCTGTACTGTTTGCAAATGAGTAGACGTCAGCTTACACTCCTCACTGGGCATACAAGGGCTCTCTCCTCAACATCCTCTCCAAGACCTGTTTGTCATTTTGATAAAAGTCAAAACAAAGGAACCCTAAAGCAACCTGAAGGACAGAAATCACTAAAGTTAGGGCAGAAATCAATAACATTGAAAATAAGAAAACCATACGAAAGTAAATGTTGGTTCTTTGAAAGAGTGAACAAAATCGACAAGCCTTTAGCCAGACTCACAAAACAAAAAAGGGAGAAGATCCAAATAAATCAGATCATAAATGAAAGAGGAAATATCACAACAGACACCGCAGAAATTCAACATATCATGTGAGACTTCTATGAACAACTCTATGCCACCAAGCTAGAGAACCTGGAAGAAATGGATGATTTCCTAGATAACTATGAACTTCCAAAACTAAGTAAAGAGGAACTAGATAACATGAACACGCCCATCACAGCTAATTAAATTGAAACAGTTATCAAATACCTCCCCAAGAATAAAAGTCCTGGACCAAATGGTTTTAAAAATGAATTCTACAAAAACCTTCAAAGAAGAACTAATACCACTACTTTTAAAAGTCTTCCAGAAGATTGAAGACACTGGAATACTCCCTGCCAGCTTCTATGAAGCCAATATCACTCTGATACCAAAAGCAGACAGGGACACAATCAAAAAAGGAAACTACAGACCAATATCTCTGATGAATATAGATGCTAAAATATTGAACAAAATTCTAGCCAACCAGATACAGCAGTATATTAAAAAGATTGTTCATCATGACCAAGTGGGGTTTATCCCAGTCATGCAAGGATGGCTTAATATACGTAAATCAATCGTGATCCACCACATCAGCAAGAACAAGACCAAAAACCACATGGTCATATCAATAGATGTAGAGAAAGCCTTTGTTTGACAAAATACAACATCCCTTTATGATCAAAACTACAAAAAATGGGAATAGATGGAAAATTCCTGAAGATAGTGGAGTCTCTATTATAGCAAACCTACAGCCAGCATACCCAATGGTGAAAACTGGAAGCATTTCCTCTCAGGTCACGTACTACACAGGGCTGCCCACTATCATCATTACTATTCAACATAGTGTTGGAAGTTCCTGCCATAGCAGTCAGGCAGGAGCAAGGAATTAAAGGCATACAGATTGGAAGAGAAGAAGGCAAACTCTCCCTATTTGCAGATGACATGATAGTATACTCAGAAAAACCTAAGGAATCCAGCAAGAAGCTTCTGGAAATCATCAGGCAATACAGTAAGGTATCAGGCTACAAAATTAACATTCAACAGTCAGTGGCATTCCTCTGTGCAAACAGAGTTCAGGGCGCCAGTATTCCGGGCTAGCTTCGCAGGCGGGAGACAAAGAGACGACCAGAAACTCATGGCTGAGCTGAGAACGCAGTTTAATCTTTATTTACCAGCGGGCAAGCAGTCCAACAACCTAATCATAACACAATCCTGTCCTGCCTTTTTCTCCTCTGGGAGAAGAGTCAGGAAAACCAGGCAGTATGTAGGATATGGGGGCGGGGAGAAGGAAGAAGCGCAAAAAGGCAAAGACTAAACCAAAATCTCCCGGAGGCAGGGGGAGTGAGACCAAACCAATGTAACAGAATTACCATGTAAATAGACCACAACGTCAAACAATGTAACAGAAGGGATCCCAGAAGCAGAACTAGAAGCATACCAACAATTCCCCTATTTCTTTTTAACTAATTGACCATAGTATCAGGAGTGTGGGGTGAACAGAAACCTATATCGTACAGGCATCTTCAAAAAAGAAAGTGGCACAAACATGGAGGAACAAGTAAGCGAGCAGCAAGAACCAGTGTGCTGCCAAGGGAAGGCCTGAGGGGGGCGTTTCGTGCCTCTGTGGGCAAGGATTTATCAAGCTAAAGGACATTTCCTGCCTCTGTGGGCTTTTCTTGCCTCGACGGACATTTCCTGCCTCTGTGGGCATTACCTAGCAAGGAGGGAGGGTATGGCCTATAGAGTCCCCAGGCAGCTGGCTGCAGTCAGTCTTTGAGAAACCCAGCAGCATAAAGGGAAGCTACTGTAGAGTTGTGTACCAATAAGTCCGATAGAAGTGCCAGTCCAAAGCAGATGTCCACAGAAGAATGGCCAGGCGGTGAATTGTTGCCCGAGGAAGGTCAGCCGCTGGAATTCCGCTTTTCTGTAGAGAACTTGACAGCTGCAATTTACTTAGTTGTGAAAAAAAATAAAACTTGTAACAAGTTAGTTCACTATAATTAACTCGATGATTATAATTGGTTTAAGTATCTTTATAAATTTGGAAGGTCTTTCTCGTTTCATTTCAAGGCTCCTTAACCAATCTAAGCGCAATAAAGTGTGGTAAGGCAAAAAACCACTGCTAGAGCCTCAGGCGTGAGAGTCATTAGCATAACCAGTGTGCAATCTGTCTTATGCCTGGGCTGGTTCTACCTCTAAATGAGAAGGCAATTGAGAGCTTTACATATCAATAACGTCTTTTTTTTTTAACCTTTGTACACCCATATAAGATGGAGACACACCCTAGGTGTGCGCAGGTTTTTTAGACCAACTCAGTTAAAATATATTGATTTTTAACTAATTTTTACCTCAGACTTTAAATGTAAATTAAGTTTACCTTTATGAGAATTATGTTGAAAACCTTTTTTCATTTAACTTTGCCTGGTAAGAATGCAGCCTTAAAGTTACATTTCTAACCTTAAAGTTAATGTTTACCAAACTTTAAACACACACATAAACATGGTCTTCAATACACAAGGAGAAAAACTTTTGTTATGAAGACATGTTGTTTTAAACACAAATTTAGATATGCACTGTCTTAGTTGTTCGGGGGGTGCGTTATCTGGAGGTGGCCATGCAACTTCACTTCCAGGAATTGCAGTGGTGCCATCACTGCACGTATGTCTGCGTATTATAGCTCCTCTGCCATCAGAGCCGAGCTGGGGATCTCGGCCAGGGGGCCCAGTCCTGGCAGGGAGCCTGCGGTCTCAGGGTGGTCCGGGATCTGCCCAGACTTCATAGCAGGAGGGCGGTCAGGCTGGCCATGCAGAAGGTGTGGGCCGAGGCACTCTGGGGGGGGGCCAGAATGGGCTGCAGCCCTGTCCGCCATGCCCGCTGCCCTGCTCCCGTCTCCCGAGGCTGCAGCAGCTGCACCAGTGGTGGTGGCGGCAACATGTCTCCGAGCCCCGCCCCTCGCCCCGCAGCAGCGAACAGTCTCCTGCGAGTGGGCGGTGGGTGGAAACCAGAGTGTGGCCCAAAGCGAAATGTTCCTGAAACAGAAACTGTCTCCTGAAGAAAGGGCAGAGGCCTTTGGAAGCCTCTAAATAAGTAGAAAAGCAGCCCATAGTGGATAGGGAACCAAACATCTTCACTTATTTGGGGGAAGGGCAGGTTAGGTCCCACATTGTGGCACCATATGTCGTCAAAGTTCAGGGCACCAGTATGCCGGGCTAGCTTCGCGGCGGGAGACAGACAACCAGGGACACAAGGCTGAGCGGAGAAGCAGTATTTCTTTATTCATGAGTGAACGGTTTAAAAACTAATCTAATCTAATCTCAACCCAGTTCTGTGCTGCCTCTCTCCTCCGGCGGCAGCGTCAGGAACCCAGGAAGTATCTAGGATAGGGGGCGGGGAGAAGCAAGAAGCGTGAAAAGGCAAAGATTAAACCAAAATCTCCCGGAGGCAGGGGGAGTGAGACCAAACCAGTGTAACAGAATGATGATGTAAATAGACCACAACATCAAGCAATGTAACAGAAGGGATCCCAGAAGCAGAACTAGAAGCATACCAACACAGAAATCAATTCCTTTTACTATAGCAACAAAAACAATGGAATATCTAGGAGTAAACCTAACCAAAGAAGTGAAAGACTGAAAATTATGAGTCACTCCTCAAGGAAACTGAAAGACACGAAGAAGTAGAAAGATATTCCATGTTTATGGGTTGGAAGAATAACATCAAAATGAATATACTACCCAGAGCCATCTACAAATTTAATGCTATCCCCATCAAGATCCCAACCACATTTTTCAGAAGAATAGAACAAATGCTACAAATATTTATCTGGAACCACAAAAGACCTAGAATTGCCAAAACAATCTTGAGAAGACAGAAAATGGAGGCATCCCACTCCCAGATCTCAAATTGCATTATAGGGCCATTGTCATCAAAACTGCTTGGTACTGGAACATGAATAGACACACTAACTGGTGGAATAGAATTGAGTGCCCAGAAGTAAGGGTACTGGAACATGAATAAACACACTGACCAGTGGAATAGAATTGAGAGCCTAGAAGTAAGCCCCCACACCAATGGACATCTAATGTTTGACAAGGTTGCCCAGACTATTAAATGGGGACAGGGGAGTCTCTTCAACAAATGGTGTTGAAAAAAATGGGTTGAAATATGCAGAAGAATGAAACTGAACCACTATATTTCACCAAATACAAAAGTCAATTCCAAGGGAGTCAGGCGGTAGTGCAGTGGGTTAAGCCCACGTGGTTCCAAGCACAAGGACTGGCATAAGAATCCCAGTTCAAGCCCCTGGATACCCATTTGCAGGGGAGTCACTTCACAGGTGGTAAATCAGGTCTGCAGATGTCTGTCTTTCTCCCCCCTTCTCTGTCATCTCCTCTCTGCATTTCTCTCTGTCCTATCTAACAAGGACATCAATAACAACAACAATAATAATAACTGCAACAATAAAACAAGAGCAACAAAAGGGAAAATAAATAAACATTTATAAAAAAAGTCAAATCCAAGTGGATCAAGGACTTGGATGTTAGACCACAAACTATCAGATACCTAGAGGAAAATATTAGCAGAACTCTTTCCACATAAATTCTAAAGACATCTTCAATGAAATGAATCCAATTACAAAGAAGACTAAGGCAAACATAAACCTATGGGACTGCCAGGCTAGCATGGGGGTGCCTCTTCCCTGGCGCGTACTCTCTGGGTTGGAGAGAATGCGACCGGAGCCAGCCTGGGTTGCTACTCACTCAGCAATGTGAGGGAGATTACTAAAAACAGACTCATGGTGGTGAGATAATTAATTCTTTATTGATCAGAGAGCCCAGGCTTTTAAATGTCAGACCCAGAAGTGTCAAGTTGAAAACGGAAATGGCTAGGAAAGGGGCGGAGAAAGGCAAAAGGGGCTGGAAAGGTAGGAATTTCCTTAGCAAATGTTTCGAGGGTTTTAACTGGTCGGATTAATAATACCCTGGAGGCAGGGAGAGTCTTGAGGGTAGATAGAAGATAGATCAAAGGAATGGAATGGGTGGGGATGTTTCAAGCAAAACAATGATTATGTAGATAGGCCATCGTATCAGGAATGCAGGATGCTTTGTGAGGCTCCTCACAATTTCCCGACATCTCCCCCTTTCTTTTCATCAAATGGCCATAGTATCAGGAATTTGGGGTGCTTTGTGAGGCAGGGAGTCTGATAAGACAGGGCACACTTTTGGAGTTACTCCTGTCCCTCCTTGCTCAACCTCTCGGTAGACTGACAGGATAGACACACTCCTCAGGTCCCAGGCTCTACCACATCCTCACAATTTCGCAACATGGGACTACATCAAATTAAATTAAAAAGCTTCTGCACAGCAAAAGAAACCACTACCCAAACCAAGAGACCTCTCACAGAATGGGGACGATCTTTACATGCTATACATCAGACAAGAGGCTAATAACCAGAATATATAAAGAGCTTTCCAAACTCAACAACAAGAAAACAAATAACACCATCCACAAATGGGGGGAGGACATGGACAGAATATTCACTACAGAAGAGATCCAAAAGGCCAAGAAACACATGAAAAAATGCACCAGTCTTTGATTGTCAGAGAAATGTAATTAAAGACAACAATGAGATACCATTTCACTCCGATGAGAATGTCATACATCAGAATAGGTAACAGCAGCAAATGCTGGAGGGGTTGTGGGGTCAAAGGAACTCTCCTGCACTGCTGGTGGGAATGTCAGTTGGTCCAGCCTCTGTGGAGAGCAGCCTGGAGAACTCTCAGAAGGCTAGAAATGGACTTATCCTATGATCCTGCAATTCCTCTCCTGGGGCTATATCCTAAGGAACCCAACACCCCTATCCAAAAGGATCTGTGTGCACATATGTTCTTAGCAGCACAATTTGTAATAGCCAAAACCTAGAAGCAACCGAGGTGTCCAACAACAGATGAGTGGCTGAGCAAGTTGGGGACTATATGTATAATGGAATACTACTCAGCTATTAAAAATGGTTAATTTACTGTTTTGAGCCGATCTTGGATGGCCCTTGAAAAATTCATGTTAAGTGAAATAAGTCAGAAACAGAAGCATGAATATGGGACAATCTCACTCTCAGAAGTTGAAAAACAAGATCAGAAGAGAAAACACAAGTAGAACCTGAACTGGAATTAGCATATTGTACCAAAGTAAAAGACTCTGGGGTAGGTGGAGGGGGGTGGTGGAGAATACAGGTCCAAGAAGGATGACAGAAGACCTAATGGGGGTTGTATTGTTATATGGAAAACTGGGAAATGTTGACCCTCTTAAAAGTTTAGTCCAGAGAGAACAGAAGCTGGTGGCACAGCTCTATACAGATAATGTCAAAGGACATAAATTATGGTGATGTTGTGTATGATACAGCAAATCCTAACAAAGGGATTTTTCAAAGTTAACCCAATTGCCAAACAATGTGATTATAGCAGTAACTATCTATTGCCTTCTTAAATCCTAAGATAGCAGGAACCTCCCGCTTCCTCTACAGAGCATAAATTTTCCCCTGTCCTGGAACCTCTGGGGTGGAGCTCACTTTCCTTCATGCTTCTCTCAAGTCATACCAAATGATATTGCATCCGCCAATCCCAACCTAAGCAGTGCAACGAGTACCACCTGTGAAGCGACTCCCCTGCAGGTGGGGAGCCAGGGGCTTAAACAGGGTTCCTAAGCCTGGTCCTTGCGTTTCGCGCCACATGTGCTTAACCTGCTGTGCTACCGCCCGACTCCCAGCCATTATTTTTTTAAGTCTTCTGATCCTCACAAAAATCTTCACTTTATGGCAAGTTGACTTGGAACTGTCAAAAAGGGGATACAACAAGATGTCATTCTGTTAGTGATTAGGATGCATCATATCCTATTATAGCAGCAGTAGTCTATTAGCAAGTAAGGAATATTAGCATATGGCAGTGTAGTTTAGCTTAACAAGACATCTAGCAGCAGCAGAGAGTTAGCAAACTGTAAAAAGATATGAATGCTTTGTTTTTTTATCTTTTTTAAATTTTTATTAACAAAAAGGAAACACTGACAAAACCATAGGATAAGAGGGGTACAACTCCACACAATTCCCACCACCAGAACTCCGTATCCCATCCCCTCCCCTGACAGCTTTCCTATTCCTTATCCCTCTGGGAGTATGGACCCAGTGGATATGAATGGTTTTAAGTGAGCTCGGGTGAAAAGGAAAGGAGGGATTCCTTTTTTAGAGAGGGGACTTAATGATCTCACTTATATACAGGACTTAGTGAGTAGGAACAGGAGGAGAGAGCACAGAGTGGAACAGGATGTGGATGTGAACTATGTCACCAAAGCAAAGGATTCTGGGGAGCAAGGGGGAGGGAGGCATGCCAGAGAACTGTGGGGCCTGGTGCATAATGAAATCTTAGTCCTGTGTCAGTGACTGCCCTGTGAGACATCAACTCCTTCAATGAAAAAAAAGAAGAAAAAAAAATATATATATATATGTCTGACTCTTAAGTATTTGTTACCAACTATGAGACCCTAGTCTTTTTTTTTCTTTTTCTTTTTCTTGCTTTATTATCTCACTTGTATGATACCCTAAAAGTCCGCAGAAGTATGGGAGCTATGTAGACAGGTCAGGTTCAAGGGATGGAGGAGGGAGGAAAGGAGGGATGAGTAGGTTTTAGGACACAAAGGGTCCCTAGAGCTGTGAAACTCTGGGGCGTGATGCTGTCGTGGTGGGCTCTGCTTCGTAAGGGCGCACCTGGACAGACTCTTGAGTGTAACTGCAGATCCGTCACACTAAAGTAAGGTGTTGATGACAGTGGGAGGTGTTATGGACTAAAGACAAGAGGCGGGGCTTCTGGAACTTTTTACTCTGCCATTTTTCTGTGAACCTCAAACTTTAGAACAGGAAGCCTACTGATTATAAAGTAGTGATATGTGATTTTAAAAAGTTCTAGGGAGTCAGGCGGTAGCGCAGCGGGTAAGCGCACATGGCACAAAGTGCAAGGACCAGTGTAAGAATCCCAGTTTGAGCCCCCAGCTCCCCACCTGCAGGGGAGTCGCTTCATAGGCGGTGAAACAGTTCTACAGGTGTCTGTCTTTCTCTCCCCCTCTCTGTCTTCCCTTCCTCTCTCCATTTCTCTCTGACCTATCCAACAATGATGACATCAATAACAACAACAGTAGTAACTACAATAATAATAAAAAAAAGGGCAACAAAAAGGTGTCGCTTTGCAGCGGCAGAATGCAGAGGAGAGAGGAAAAGAGGGTCCAGAGCGGAGAGGGGACACAGTTCTTTATTCGCGCGGGCACCTCAGGGTTGGGTGAGAGCGCAGCAGTTTGGGCCACCTGGAGCTAGCCAAAAATGGCCATCCCCAACTACGCACACCACCCTTCTTCACCGAGGTCAAAAACAGGCAAGAGAGAGGGGGGCAGAAGTAGGAGGGCTTTTTATAGGGCAACAGCCAGGAGTGACGTGTTGGGACAGGATTGATTGGGAAAGGTACTTGAGAATACCGTATTAGCTCTCATGGGAAGTGGTAGAGCCTGAGAGCAAAGACTGCATCTGCATAATTCCCCAGGAAAAAGGGAATAAATAAATATTTAATTTTTTTTTTTTAAGTTCTAACTAAAAGATAATGCTGGGAGTCAGGCAGTAGCACAGTGGGTTAAGCACACATCATGCAAAGTACAAGGACCAGACTGAGGATCCCGGTTCGAGCCCCCGGCTCCCCACCTGCAGGGGGTCACTTCACAAGTGGTGAAGCAGGCCTGCAGGTGTCTCTCTTTCTCCCCCCCCCCCGTCTTCCCCTCCTCTTTTCATTTCTCTCTGTCCTATCCAATGACGATGACATCAACAACAACAACAATAACTACAACAACAATGAAACACGGGCAACAAAAAATAAATATTTTTTAAAAAAGATAATGCTAGCTGATAAAGAGTTCTTATGTACTGATCGTACAAAATAGTTACTGTGATCTTTAGTAGAATCAAGTTAAGCAGTGAAGAGGCATTCTGTAAGCAGGTCACTTTTTTGTCATTGATGGTTTAGTGTCTGTTCTCCCTCTTAGCATGTTTGAATGCTAGAAGCCATTTCTGTTCCTGTGTTTACTGTTTTTGTTTATTTGTTTCTTTTCACTTTTTCCTGTTAGGTGTGCTGGCACTCTCATGGTACCCACCTAACGCAAATGATGAGAATGGAATACCTACAGATGACCTGGTACCAACTATTTTGGATAAAGCACATAAATATAATCTGAAGGTATTTTAATTTATTTTTGCTGAGAAATGATTGATGTGTAGCATCATATTGGTCCCATATGTGCAACACAATGGCTTGATATATGTGTATATTGTTGAGAATTCATCACAGCTAGGTCTCCTTAAAGTCATAGCTATGCATAGTACAAAATGTATTATCTTCCGATAAGACTTTCAAAATTTATTGGTGACTTTCAAACATACAGGGCAGTATTGTGAACTGAAGTCATCATGCTGTTAGCTGCCTTTACTGCTTCCCCTGCCTTTACTGATGTGGTAACTGGAAATTTGTACCTTTCATCTGTATCTACCCACTCTTGAACTGAGTTCACAAGTTGGTGAGATTCTAGGGCATTTATTTAATCTGGAATATTGACCTCAGCATCCATACATAGGGTAGGGAATAGCACGTGTGTCTCTCCTTTATTTTTACAGTTGAAAAGCACACACACCACGTTTTTGGTTCTCATGCATCACTGAAGAACAACAGACACTTGATTTTTTTGGTGGATATTATAAATAATGACACAGACAAATTCCTGAAAATATTTTTGTTTATTTTCATTACTGGATAGAGACAGAGAGACATTAAGCAGGTGCACCAATGTCTGCCCCCCAGTAACTTCTCAAAGTCAATAGCTTTATTTGCCTCAGATATACGAAAATTAAATTGCTAGATCAAATGGTAATTCTCTTTTACATTTTTGGAAGAAGCTATGTATTTTTTGTTTGTTTGCTTTTTGTGTTGTTTAATGGTGAATGTACCAATTTATATTCTCATCAGTCGCGAAAAGGTTTCCCCTACAGTTTCTTTGCATTTCACCTCTAACGCACTGTGTTGGACCTGTTCACCATCTGGTTAGTATCTTGGAGAAAATGTCTATTGTGAATTTTTGACAGTGTTGTAATTCAGTTGTTTGTTTTGTGCTAATGAGTCAAGACAAAGAAAAGAGAAATTCTGCATCTGCGATTTCTGCATCCATGATCATCAAGAAGGGTCCTCGGCTTTTCAGCATTCTTGTCTGGTTGTTGACAAAGCTAACACCATCTTTGAAAACTGAATTTGCATCTGTCCCCACTTTCATGGTTGGAAGAATTTGTGCCGCTTGGCTACTATTTCTATTTTAAGTGTTTCATACAATTCCCCAGTCAAGCCACCTGTTCCTGGACGGTTTCTTGGTGGGAGGTTTTTGATAAACTGATTTCCTTTCTTTCCTTGCTTTCTCTTTTCTCGTGATTCAGTCTTAGTAGAATGTGTGCTTCTAGAAATGGATCCATCTAGTTGGTCTGCTTCATGATTCTTTATATTCCTGTAGAAGCCATGGCAATACCACCTGCTTCATTCTGACTTGTAGTTACTTGAGTTCTCTCTTCTGTTATCAGTGATTTAATAATGATTGACAAGATTATAGGATAAGGGGCTTACTTGAGTTCTGACATATTCTTGCTGAATCTGACTAGAGATTTGTTTATCTTCTCTTTTTTAAAAATAGCATCTTTTCATTACTATCTTTTTCATCTTGTTTCCAGTTTGTATTTTTCCACTCTAATTATTTCTTCCCTTCCTCTACCTTTATTTTAAACTTAAGCTTTTAGCTACGTGAACTCTAAAATTTCATTTGAGAATTTTTAAATTTATTTTTTAATCACTTCTTCAGGGTTGGGGAAGGGGGGTGATGGTTTCCAGTATAGTTGCTGACACTTAAGCCCAATCTCTCATCTCTCTGTGATGATAACTGCAGGCAACACACTTTCAACACCAACTTGGGGGTTCCTTTCCACCACCAGGCACTGTGGGGCTGGCCACTCTGGGTCCCACCTGCCTCCCCCGGCCGTTGGGGAGACAGAGGTCAGAGCGGCCACCACATACCGAGGGTGACGTGCACAGAGAGACAGGGCAGTCAGCTCTGGGAAAGCCTCAGTGGGGCAATTCGCTTATTGAAAGAAAAGGCAGGTAAATATATCCATAACTGGGGGGAAGGTTGAGGTAACCATTAACCCAAACACAGAGCAACACAATTTATAGTCACATTTTGACCAACAGACTGTTTGATCACAAGTAAAAGGTTACCATGCAAGGTTTGGTCACAGCTTTACAATGTACATTTTTCCAGAGGTAGATTGCAGGCACTTTAGGGAAGCGGGGAGGTGGCGGGGGGAGGCAGCTGAGCAAGCAGGATGTTTACTGATGGTTGTAAGGTTAACCGCACACAGTAATCCATAGCTTTTAATTAAAGAAGGAAGGGGGGAAGTGGCATGTGTAGAAAGGTGCCCATGTCTGGGTGTCCAGCCGTCATAAATTCCAGAGACTGGGGGGACCTGGCCTTGTCTTAACCCAAAGGGAGAGTTGGGGGTCAACCCACTTGGACCTCATGGAAACAATATTCTGGACTTTCTGGGACAGTGGGCCCAGTCCCCAACAAGGCATGATCACCCTCAGAATGTTTACTTCTCATTGTGGGTATTTATTTCTATGAACTTTCTTACAAATCTGTGACTGCACCACACGATTTTGCTGCCATTTCATTTTGTTTGTGTCACAAGATACATTTTAAAAAAATTTTTCCTTCAATGACTTATTGAATCCAATTCCTGTTCAGTACCATTTTCCTTAGTTATTAGTGTTTGTGAATTTTCTAGTTGTTTGATTTCTAGTTTTTAGGCCTTTGTGATCTAGAAAGGTTGATGATGGAACTCCATCTTTGAGAATGTACTGAGACATGCTTTGTGACCTATCATATTGCCTCCGAGAGAATATACCACATGTTCTTGAGAAGAATGCGCATTTTATTGTTTGTACATGAAGTACCATGTTTGTGCCTGTTGAATATTACTGGCTAAGAATGCTGTTCAAGTCCACAATGTCTCTGTTGATTTTCTGTCTGAATGAATTAACCAGTGATGGAAGTGGGCTGTTCTGTCTTACTTCCGGCTTGTTAATAGCTGACTTATGAGCACAGTGCTTCCTGTCTTTGTAATTGTCATACTATGTAGTTGAATTTATTCCTTCATTACACAGTGACTTTCTTTGTATTTTTGCATCGTTTTTTGGTTTTTTTGTTTTTGTATCGTTGTAGTTCTATCAGTTTTTCATCACTTGCTATTTGTAATGGATCTCTATTGATCCTTTACTTTCACAGTAAATGTCCTGATATCTGAAATCAGTAATTTTAGTTTTGATTTTTATTTATCTATTTTGGATAGAGACAGCAAGAAGTTAAGAGGGAAAGGAGAAGGGAGTCGGGCGGTAGTGCAGCGGGTTAAGCGCAGGTGGTGCAAAGCGCAAGGACCGGCGTAAGGATCCTGGTTCGACCCCCGGCTCCCCACCTGCAGGGGAGTCACTTCACAGGCGGTGAAGCAGGTCTGCAGGTGTCTGTCTTTCTCTCCCCCTCTCTGTCTTCCCCTCCTCTCTCCATTTCTCTCTGTCCTATCCAACAACGATGTATCCAACAACATCAATAATAACTACAACAATAAAAAAGACCAACAAAAGGAAATAAATATTAAAAAAATAAAAAGAGGGAAAGGAGATAGGGGGATTCATGAGTGAGACCCCTGCAGCCCTGCTTCACCACTCATGAAGTGTCCCCTCTGCAGGTGGGGGCCAGGGGCTTGAACTTGGGTCCTTGTGCACTCAAGTGTGTGAGCTCAGCTAGGTGTGCCACAGCCCAGCTTAGCCCAGCCCCTAACGTCAGGACTCTTTTATAGGTAAGAGATTTAAAAAAAAAAAAAAACGATTTGGTCAGTCTTTTGTTTTCTGAATGATTTCATCTGTTTATCATCTATTATCCATTTCACCCATTAATCTTGAATTATTGATCGCACTCATTGTGGTTTTAGCTTTATGATCATCCTAAGACTCGTGTAAATGTCATAACTAAACAGTTAGTCCTACCCTGCTTAGAAGGAGAAATGGAATCCATTTAAAGTCTTGTGTTCTCACTTTTTATTATATATCATGCCACTACATCTTTTTCATCTTATATATTCCTTAAAAAAATATCCTTGGATTCATAGTTGTTTTTCTACTTTGTCTTTTAACATTCATTCCATCCTTAACTGTAACCCATCATTTTTACATAGTATGCTTTCTGTTTTTGAATTTGATTATATATTCACTTTTACTTGTGAATATTTATTTTCTTGTTATAATCAGTCCCCTACTGTTCCCAATAAACATGTCCTTTCACACTGCCTATTCAGCCCCTCAGTTGGTGAACGGTCTGGCCCTGCTACCTTTAGCTTGTTTGGGAAACATATCTCCTTTCATTAGTGCTTTGAATATAAGGTGAGACTCTGACTCTTTCTCTCTCTCTTTTTCCTCCTGTGACTCCTATAATTTGAGTGTTTTTTGCTTGATGCTGTCTCACAGGTTCTTTTTTTTTTATAATTTTGTATATCTATTTTCCCTTTTGCTACCCCTTTTTTATTGTTGTTATAGTTATTGTTGTTGTTGATGTCATTGTTGCTGGATAGGACAGAGAGAAATGGAGAGAGGAGGGGAAGACAGAGAGGGGGAGAGAAAGACAGACACCTGCAGACCTGCTTCACCGCCTGTGAAGCGACTCCCCTGCAGGTGAGGAGCCGGGGACTGGAACCAGGATCTTCATTCTGGTCCTTGCGCTTTGCGTGATGTGTGCTTAACCCATTGCACTACCGCCTGACTCCCACCATTATCTTCCAAGATCAGAGGAGATCGGGCGTGTTCAGGGTGGTATGGCCATAGACAACCATTATCTTTTAGTTAGAACTTTAAAAATTTTTTTTAAATACTTATTTATTCCATTTTTGTTGCCCCCTTTTTTTTTATTATTATTGTAGTTACTACTGTTGTTATTATTGATGTCATCATTGTTGGATAGGACAGAGAGAAATGGAGAGAGGAGGGGAAGACAGAGAGAGGGGGGAGAGAAAGACAGACACCTGCAGACCTGCTTCACTGCCTGTGAAGCGACTCCCCTGCAGGTGGGGAGCCGGGGTTCGAACCAGGATCCTTATGCCGGTCCTTGTGCCTTGCACCACCTGCGCTTAACCCGCTGCGCTACAGCCCGACTCCCTAGAACTTTTTAAAATCACATATCACTACCTTATAATCAGAAGGCTTCCTGTTCTAAAGTTTGACGTTCACAGAAAAATGGCAGAGAGGGGAGTCGTGGCGCAAAGCGCAGGGACCGGCGTAAGGATCCCGGTTCGAGCCCCCGGCTTCCCACCTGCAGGGGAGTCGCTTCACAGGCGGTGAAGCAGGTCTGCAGGTGTCTGTCTTTCTCTCCCCCTCTCTGTCTTCCCCTCCTCTCTCCATTTCTCTCTGTCCTATCCAGCAACGACGACATCAATAACAACAACAATAATAACTATTAACAATAAAACAACAAAAGGGAATAAATAAATACATTTATTTTTTTAAAAAAACTAAGTAGAAACATAATAGGAAGTGAGGTGTAAACTCTCCCTCAATCTCTGAATCCATCCTGTGGGGACACTGAACTCTGTACTTTCACAAATTCTTTTTTTTTTTTTCCCATCTGTTTTGATAGACTCTGGGAGGCTGCAGGGACCCAGAGACTGTCGTGGTTTTCTGCTCTGACAGAAAACCCCCTGAACTAATGGCAGGACTTTCACTTTCACAGTCTGGATTTAATTGACCCTCTACTGCCCCTGGATTCTGCAGGACCTGAATCGCCCTTAAATGAGTGCTTGTCTCTACTTTGAAATCTTTTTTTTAATTTATATTTATTTATTTTCCCTTTTGTTGCCCTTGTTGTTTTTCATTATTGTTGTAGTTATTGTTGTTGTTGTTACTGATGTCATTGTTGTTGGATAGGACAGAGAAATGGAGAGAGGAGGGGAAGACAGAGAGGGGGAGAGAAAGACAGACACCTGCAGACCTGCTTCACCCCGTGAATCGACTCCCCTGCAGGTGGGGAACCGGGGGCTCCAACCAGGATCCTTCCGCGGGTCCTTGCGCCTTGTGCCACGTGCTACTTTGAAATCTTATGTCTTCTGTGGAAAAGTGAAACTATTTCATGAAGAGACATTTCCTCTACTGCAAAACAGTATTTCCCTCTGAATTTCCTCTTCCCTGTTAAATTTTTTTATTATGTGAATGCAAGAAAAAAAATAGTCTTTCATAGAATAACAGATTTTTCAGTAATTTTGTTATAAAGTATCTGATATAGGGGCAGAGGGAGATGTAGCATAATGGTTATGCAAAGAGACTCATGCCTGAGGCTTCAAAGTCCCGGGTCAATCCCCTGCACCACCATAGCCAGAGCTGAGCAGTGCTCTGGTAAAAAAAAAAAAAGTGGGGTGAGGAGAAATAAATAAATTCTCTGATAGTACAAATAATAGATTATTTTATAAAATGCCATAGAAGACTTTTTCATTTAAAGACATATGTTATTGACTCCCTGAACTTAATAATCACACCTAATAGTAGTTGCATTTTTTTGTAATTTGTTTTGTTTTGCCATTTTTAGTTAGGGGAAGATATGTCTGAATATAGAAGAATATATTCCTAGTAACTATTGCATAGATCCATAGGAAGAAGTACTGCACATTGGTTGAACTCAGATTACCTGCTGCTCCCCGTGTACTTGGTGACAGTTCATTCTGCAGCTTGACTTTGATCCCCTCCTTTAGATTACAGGCTTGGGCTGGGCCAATAGCGTGTGGTGCCTGTGCTAAAAGACTGCGTCCCAGGTTCACCCCCACACCTGCTCACACACCACTGCCTTAAGCCAGAGTTGAGCAGTGATGGGAGGCAGGGAGGCAGCAGATAGCATAATGGTTACGCAAAGAGACTCGTGCCTGAGGCTCTGAGGTCTTGGGTTCAGTCCCCTACACCACCACAGATCATAGCTGATAAGTGATCTGGTCAGAGAGAAAGGGGGGGTGGGGCATGGTGGGAGGAGGGGACAGAGAGGAAGGGAGAAGTTAAAGAATGAAAGAGAGTAGGAAAGAGGTAGGAAGGAAGGAGATAATGAGACTTGAGGTAAATAGTATAAAGATTTAGTATACGTTTCAACAGAGAAAGTTCTTCATAAATGTCATTCCTAGGAATCTGAGTGTTCATTATGATATCATAATCTTAATTTTAGTTTATCTGTAACCTTACTAAACTATGGGACATGCTTTTTTCTTTACATAGTAATTATTTTTCCCTAATGACTTTTTTGTTTGTCTTAGGTCACCTTTCACATTGAACCATATAACAATCGAGATGATAAGAACATGCATGAAAATGTGAAATATATTATAGACAAGTGAGTTTCCTTTCTGTTTGTAATTATTGTCTTAGGACCCAAATGACAGCTAACATTATAAAACTCCATTTAGCTTATATCTGACTTGATTTCATAAAGAATCTTTTCGATAGTTTTGAGGAACATTTCTGAACTTCTGTACAATTTCCTGTGTAGTCAGAGACCATTTTGTCTTGTTTCTTGCTACTTTGTGTATATATCAGGCTACTAATTTCTGTCCTGTATTTTCAATTGATAATATTCTCAAAAAGCTTACCAATATTCTTCTATCTTTTTAAAAAGCAGCTTCAGATTATGAACTAGAAGTCCTTCTTGGCAACAGGCTGACTCAGGTTTTCATGTATTTGGTTCCATGAAAATATTTCTGAATGCAGTTTCGTTCTGTTCAAGGACCTACTGCTCCTAGTGTGGCACATGCCGTACTCTGACAGAGAAAGCCGGCTGCAGTAGTGGAGACTGAGGCTTTTTTATATTCACAGAGAAGATGGGCTTGCTTTTATTTATTTATTTATTGTTTTGTTCTGGTTTGGTGGGTTTTGTTTCTTTTTGGAGGAGAGTGAGTCACCTTCAGGGCTTCACCATTCATTCCCAACTTAGCTTTTCAGATAAAAAAAGAAGAAGGCAGAGGCAGAAAGAGAGGGAAAGACACAGCAGCCGGGGTGGAGAAGACACAGGACAAAGCCTCATGCCGTCCCGTCCATTTGAGCTGCCCTGCTGACCCCATCGTGGTTTTTAAATTTCAGTAGAAGATAGTCAAACTCTTAGAATGTCTAAATACACCTCCCTCCCCAGTGTATAACAGTAAATGTATCTGAACGATCACACTGACAGAACGAGTGAACCGTGCGCTCAAGCTACCACAGCCGCCTTCATTTTAAATATACAGAGACAGTACCGACAGGTGGTGCAGGAGCTGGGAACACTCACTTCATTCTTACACATTTGTGTTCTAGATACGGGGGCCATCCAGCCTTTTACAGATACAAGACGAAGACCGGCAAAGCCCTTCCTATGTTTTATGTCTACGATTCCTACGTCACCAAGCCTGAGAAATGGGCCAACCTCTTAACCAGCACAGGCTCCCAGAGCATCCGCAGTTCTCCTTACGACGGGCTGTTCATCGCTCTGCTGGTAGAATACAGGCAAAGATTTGACATTCTGCGGAGCGGCTTTGATGGCATGTACACCTACTTTGCGACCAACGGCTTCACGTACGGCTCATCCTATGAAAACTGGGGTAAGCTGAAATTCTTCTGTGACCAGTTCAACCTGATGTTTATACCAAGCGTAGGCCCGGGGTACATAGACACCAGCATCCGTCCCTGGAACTCCCAGAACACCCGCAACCGAGTCAACGGGAAGTACTATGAAAACGCTCTGAGCGCCGCCCTCCAGACCCACCCCAGCCTGGTCTCCATCACGTCTTTCAATGAGTGGCACGAGGGCACTCAGATTGAAAGAGCCGTGCCCAAAAGGACAAGCCAGACTGTGTACCTGGATTACCGACCTCATAAGCCAAGTGTCTATCTCGAACTGACTCGCAAGTGGGCTGAGAAATACAGCAAGGAAAGGGCGACGTATGTGACAGCTCACCAGCCGCCCGTTTCTCAAGACGGCGTCTGAAGTCGGAGAGTGGCGAGTCTCACCCGAGGTCAGAAACGTGCCTCTGATCGTCAGTCACGGCAGAAGAACTGTCAGGAGCTGTATTCGTCATCACTGTCATCACGAATCAAGACCCTTTGCGCTTGTGATCGCCACTGCCACCCTTCAGGATGCTGCGCTCAGGAAAAGGGGCGCAGATGACATCGCCTAAGTCGGGATTTGCTGAATCTCCCACAGAAATGGAGACCCTGCTTCCGATTGTCACGTTAACATTCCAAAACGGCGCTGGGTGTGTGTTTCTGTATCTGCCGGAAGCAGAAAGGCCCACCGAAACCTTGACAGGTGTTTCCTTTTCTTACTCCCCCGTGACCAGTCAGCTTCACTGAGTGAGTAGTGAGTGAGTAGTGTTCAGACTTGCACGTCACCATGAACCATCCTGCCAGGGAGGCTTGCTTTTTACAGCACGGTGTGCAAAAAAAAAATCGTCATTTGCATACATGGTTCCTTAGAACATGCTGGATGTTTAGCATGTCTAACATTTTTGCTTTTCATATTGACTGTCAGACTGTAGAACATAAGAGGGGTATTTTTATAAGATTGATGATTCCATTGCAGTGAATAAGAAAACATTATTTGCTTGACAATAATCCCTCAAATAGTATTAGTTTTAGGATACTTTGACACTAATTGACTTGTTATTCTTATGCTTAATGCAATGTCAGTAAGAACACAGCTGTCTGGTAGGAAGAAGAAAATTGAGACTAATACTGGACTGCCTTATATTGTTTGATTTATTTTTGTCAGATGGAATAGACAAAATTTACATAGCATTTTAGGGACATGAAAGTAAAATCCATTTATACCTTAAATGTGTACATTAAGTCTAACATTTAACAATGGAAGTAATACTTCATTAGACCATAAGTTATGTAATTATCTAAGTCTAAGTAGACACTATTTCATTATGAACGTAATACTGACTCACTACAGACTTCTGTATATCATGAGAGGGGGTGGGATACGGAGTTCTGGTGGTGGGAATTGTGTGAAGTTGTACCCCTCTTATCCTATGGTTTTGCCAATGTTTCCTTTTTAGAAATAAAATTTTTGGGAGTCGGGCGGTAGTGCAGCGGGTTAAGCGCACGTGGCGCAAAGCGCAAGGACCTGCCTAAGGATCCCGGTTCGAGCCCCCGGCTCTCCACCTGCAGGGGAGTTGCTTCACAGGCGGTGAAGCAGGTCTGCAGGTGTCTGTCTTTCTCTCCCCCTCTCTGTCTTGCCCTCCTCTCTCCATTTCTCTCTGTCCTATCCAACAACGATGACAACAAGAATATCTACAACAATAAAAAACAAGGGCAACAAAAGGGAATAAATTTAAAAAAAAAAAAGAAATAAAATTTTTTTAATTATATAATTATAGCCCCATCTCAAAGCATGATATCTTTATGGTACCTGTCAGATTAAAAACTTGTCAACAGTTGTCTTATCTGACAAGTTAAATTACCTGTAAGTAATTTTAAAAAGTGGCGCAGAATAAAATGGACTCTATTCTAGTAAATCTCTACAACTAAAGCTATTTGAAAATGCCAATAGATGACGCTGCAACAGCATTTCTTAAGCTATTTCTGAGGGAGAGGCCGTGGAAATAGTAACCCACCCTGTAATACTTAGAAATGGCCTGAGACAAATCTGCAGGAGCATTTGTCATTTAAAAGCTGATCAGAAATCAAAATTATTCAAGCAGCAGTTTGAAGTAAACATGCCTTTGGAAAGCATGATTAATACTAAAATTAGTTACAGCTTACAAATTTAACACTTTGTAGAGAATGCTCAAGGCAGGGAGATTGTTAGGAACCCCGAAAGAGGCTAAGAAGATGCTCCTAGACTCAGTGCAATGATATAACCAGGCAGCATTGTAGGAACGGTCCTGCGCATATGACCTGTGGATTTTTTTTTTTTTTTAATTTAACTAGCTGCTGTTTGTGAGAGGGTAGGCCTTAAATATGCTGTGCTTATTAATCTTTTATTGCACGCATAAGGGGATGTTTGTCTTTGTTTGTACAGACTTGAACCCATGGTAACAGAAGATCAATTTTATGAACTAGTTCTGGGATTGAAGGGGGAATATATAAGAGCCGGGTCAGCAAGTCCTCAGCATGGCCCCTGGCACCAGCACCGTGTGGCCTGCCGTCCCTGCAGGCAGACAACTCACCACCGCACACTCTACCTCAGCCCTGCTGAGCTTTCCAACACACACAACTAAATGCCCAGTAGCACAAGTCAGATTTCAAAGCGGATGAATCATTTTCAGTCTTCACTGCAAGAGGAAAGTGTTTGTTATCGGATAATCCTTTGCTGATTTATAGTGCATGTATCTTTTCTCCGTTTTAACAATTTCTTTTAACAGCTATTAAGAGACAATAGCTCTTAATACTTTTGGGGACTCATAGGTAGGAATACTTTCCAAAACTTGCCCCAGGCATTCACTGGACTAATAGATGTCTTGCCCTTTATCATTAGGCGTGTAAGATTAGACCATGATGAGCACAAGTAATCGAGAGCAAAGTACTCATTTCCTAACTTAACAATAGGTTTGAATAAAATAATGTGAAATCACTGCACACACACACACACACACACATATATATATATATATATATATATATATATATATATATATATGCCATATATGATAATAGGTTTTTTTTCATGGTTTAATCAGTATAACTGTTTTCACTATATAGTATAGACCAATCCTTTCTTTTACTACTCCCTTTAAGGACTGATATTGACAAAAAAAAAATTTTTTTAGTGGTTATTTCAATAATAAATTAATTTTTTGCTGCTTGCAAATATGTAACTAAAAGTTTACTATTTTGCTGTGTGGACTAGCTAACATCTCTAATAAAACATATATGCAGTGTAGTATACTGTAAATATAAACATCAGTTCCTTTTTTGACTATTAAATGTCTTTTTTGTTTCTTTTTAACCAGACCACTGCTCAGCTCTGGTTTATGGTGGGGGGGGGGGTTGAACCTCGGATTCTGGAGCCTCAGGGATGACAGTCTCTTGCATAACCATCATGCTATCTACCCCCGCCATACTTTTATAATTAACATCAAACCAAAAAACAGTTTTTAATTTTGAAGATCTTTTCTTATTTTTTTATTCTGTGAGCAAAATAGCTGTGAAATCCTTTTGATAACAAAGCAGCCTCTAAAACAGCAAAAGAAGCAGAACAGCCTGGGCACGTGCATCACCGCACACGTTTTCATACTGACCAGCTTTCCCACTAGAGATTATCACTGTTTCTAAACTCCAGAAGTCGTCCCTAATGGTCTGTATCTAAGTTTTGAACTAAGGTCAGACAGTCTCAGATTCCACAGCACAGAAGCAATACTGTATGTGTGAACAGAATGATCTGCAATTTCAAAGTGAAAACGTGATCTGGCCACAAGCAATATTTTTGTGCCAATGCTCATGTTTAAGAATGGACTCTATATGAGATCTGGATGAGCGTGGTCGCATAAGACCTAAATGCTATTTGCATGCTTAACACAAAGTTGTTGTCCATGAGAATTCAGGCACTGCTTAAGCGTGACAACTTCAGAGACTTATTCCACCTTAGTCAAAAAAAAAGAAAAACAAACTATGCTCAGTTAGCTCTAGTGAAGGGAGAATGTTCTTTCAGTGTTTAGCTTGTTGTTGCTGTATAACTGCTATTTGATTTATGATATCAAAAACAGTAACATCTAAAAAGAAAATAAAGAAATAGATTTTCTCACGTCGAAACACAGTGGTGACTTTATACTAGGAGCACTTTTCATTCGAAAGTGTCCTACAGATTTTAAGTTTCTCAGTTTGTGGGGGGGAAATGGACTTTAAATTTACCCATTAAGTTAAAAAACAAACAAACCAGTTTTAGAAACTACCTCATTGCAATAAATATTCTGTGATACCAACATGTCCTTGGTACAGAATTGTATCAGCAAGCTTTTGTAGTTTTTTTTTTTTTTGAGCATTTGAGAAAAGTTTAAAATCTAATCCATGAGCAATGCAAAATAAAGTAGCAATCTTTAACTACTCGTTCACTTTTTCACTAAACATTTTAATTTTGTCCACGTGGAAATGTTTTCAAGTCACTTTTATATGTCCAATATCAAAGCACTGTATCATGCTCCTAATTTTCTAGTAGTGTCTAATGAAATGTGAACCTTACCCTACTCGTGAGAATGTCAAAGAATAAAACATGGTCACCACATGTCACATTGTACAAAAGCCAACTCCAGATGATTGCAGACTTGGGTGTCAGACCAGAAACCGTGCAGCATATAGCTGAAAACACTGGTAAAGCCGTTCATGGTATCTACTTAGATAGCAGAGAGTTTCTGACGTTAGGATTCAATAGGAAGGCAAAAGATGGGGGGGGGGGTTTGATGTGACAAAGCCAAAAGATATCCTACTGATTGGGAGATCTTTACAGGTCATTATCAAAGGATCAATATATAAAACTAAAATATATAAAGAACTCACACAAGGAAAATAAAATCAAAAGTATAAAAATTGGGGGGGGGGACAAGAAGCAAGTCTCCAAAGATAAGCACAGGGGGGAAAGGCTCCACATTACAGATTCTCATTGCAGTAAATGTTCTGTAACACCCAACAGTGATGCCTTTGTGGAGAGACAATACGGCAGCATGCAATCTAATTGAGGATATATGACTGTATCATCAGGCTTTTGTGGTTTTGTTTTTTGAGCTTTTGAGAAAAATCTATATAGGGATTATTTTAATGAGATATTTGTACACCTGTGTTCATAGTAACACCATTTGTAATAGCCCAAATCTGGAAATATATCCAAGGGCAGAGCAGTGGTTAGGAAGGTTGTGGTTGGGGGCCTGGCAGTAGCACAGCAGGTTAAGCGCACATGGTGCGAAGTGCAAGGACCGGCGTAAGGATCCCGGTTCGAGCCCCCGCTCTCCACCTGCAGGGGAGTCGCTTCACAGGAGGTTAGGCAGATCTGCAGGTGTCTGTCTTTCCCTTTCCTTCTCTGTCTTCCCCGCCTCTCTCCATTTCTCTCTGTCCTATCCAACAACGACAAAAATAACAAGGGCAACAAAATGGGGGGGGGGAGAAAGGCCTCCAGGAGCAGTGGATTTGTGGTGCAGGCACCGAGCCCTAGTGATAACCTTGGAGGCAAAAAAAGAAAAACCCTACACTGTGATCAGGAGCCCACGGAGGCACACTCACTGCGCACTCAGCATCAATCACCGTGCTCGAGAACCGCAGTGGAGCCCTGGTGCCCGCCTGTAGTAACAAGTCTGCAGCTGCTTCTCATTCTCTCTGACCTGCTCTCTTCTCCACCCGCTTCTCTGCCTCTCACCCTCTATAAAAAGTAAAAAAAAAAAAGTGGGGAGTCGGTGGCAGCACAGCGGGTTAAGCGCATGTGGCACTCAAAGCACAAGGACCGGCATGAGGATCCCGGTTCGAGCCCCTGGCTCCCCACCTGCAGGGGAGTCGCTTCCCAGGCGGTGAAGCAGGTCTGCAGGTGTCTGTCTTTCTCTCCCCCTCTCTGTCTTCCCCTCCTCTCTCCATTTCCCTCTCCTATCCAACAACAGCATCAATAATAACTACAACAATAAAAAAAAAAAAGGGCAACAAAAGGGAATAAAAAAATAAATAAAAATCAAAAAAGTGTCACCAGAAATGTAACAGGCAGTAAGCCCCAGTGACAAACCGGAGACAGAGGAAGGAAGGAAGGAGGGAGGGAGGGAGGCTGTGTGTATGTGCACAAGGGAATAGTCCCCGGCTGTAAGGAATGACGAGGTCTCTGCCACCTGGGCGGGACTAGGAGGAATCCAGTTAAGCCAGAGACGTCAAAGGGAGAAGGGCAGATGGCAGACGACCTCACTCAGGTGGAAGTGAAGGGCACAAACATGATGAGACCGGCAGGTCTGGGGACAAGGGGCAGCCAGTACACCCTGGTGGAGGAAGGCCACACCTGGGCTGGGAATAACGCACACAGCTGGCGTGGGGAGAGGGGGGAATCTACATATGTGACAAGTCTCTTGTAAATCATTATTTTTACCAATCCAGAAATCTGAGAACTAAGACAGTAGGACAAACTTTAAAGATATTTAGGAGAAATAAATGTGACGCATGGAGTAAATCTTTTAGAATTGTGAGCACAGTCATGTCACAATAGCATGTATTTGTATTTTTGTATTCATAAAAAATTCATATTTATGGAATGTTGGCCTACTGTGTATTTTTATTTGCCCAGACTGCTATCAACTGAATGGTGTATTCTGAAAATAATTCTGAAGTGAGGCGATCTAATGTGACTTCACGTAGAAAGTAAATTACTAGTCTTGATTGATGGGGGGCCAGGCGGCGACACACCCGATTAAGCACACATGGCACCAAGCCCAAGGATCCAGGTTCAAGCCCCGGCTTCTCCACCTGCAGGGTAGAAGCTTTACAAGCAGTGAAGCAGGCCTGCAGGAGTCTGTTTCTCTCTCCCTCTTTTTATCTCCATTTCCTCTCTCAATTTCTCGCTGTCCTAATAAAAATTAGAAAGAAAAGGGGAGTCAGACTGCAGCAGGTTAAGCGCAGGTGGCGCAAAGCGCAATGACCGGCGTAAAGATCCCGGTTCGAGCCGCCAGCTCCCCACCTGCAGGGGAGGTCACTTCACAGGTGGTGAAAACAGGTCTGCATGTGTCTCTCTCTCTCCCAGCTCTCTGTCTTCCCCTCCTCTCTCCATTTCCCTCTGTCCTGTCTAGCAATGATGACATCAATAACAATAAACAAGGGCAACAAAAAGTGAAAGTAAATTTTAAAAAGAAAAAAAAATGAAAGAAACCAGTTAGTTAATGTTGGATTAGTAGTGCTGGCACTGAGCCCCAGCAATAACCCTGGTAGCCAACAAAAGAAAATCCTGGATGAACTCTTACTTGAAAAAATTCCACAGATTTACTTCCATGTCAGGACCGAGGAATTGACTCAGCAGTGAAACACAAGCTTTACAGGGCCTGACTTTGGTCCCCAGTGTCACCTAAAATGACAGGGCTGCTCTGGTCTTAGTCTTTCTCAGTGTTTAGTTAAAAAGAAAAAAATACATCACTTTTTTTTTTTACCTCTATTTATTTATTGGATAGAGAAAGCCAGAAATTGAGAGGGAAGGGGGTGACAGAGAGACAGAGAGACACCTGCAGCCCTGCTTCACTCGCAAAGCTTTCCCCCTGCAGGTGGGGACCAGGGGCTCAAACCCAGGTCCTTACTCACTGTAACACGTGCGCTCAGCCAAGTGCGCCACCAATATCACGTATTAAAAGAAAGTAAGTTACATTCTTGAAAATCATGCTTTTGACTTCTTAATTGCCTTATAACAAAATATTTGGTGACGGCCATGATTAGTGGCTGAGTTCAACTTGTATTTTATGTTTCTTCATATGATGAGTCGTCTGGGTAGCGCACAAGACTTCATCTTCAGATAAAATATTCTGTAATGCACACTGGTTTTCTTGGTGTCATTATTAGAGATTAGGGAAAAATACACACTCTGGCATTTCACACACACAAAAAAAGCTGATATATCACAAAGCCAATCTATAAATGTTTGATAAAATCTTGGGCAGAATGTGCCTTGAGAGTCCTGGCTACTCGCACGTGGTTTGCTTAGCCGTGGTTTGGGGCTTCTGACATTTATGGAACATACACCGGAGTAAGGACTCCCACCTGCAGGGGACTCACTTCACAGGAGGTGAAGCAGGTCTGCAGGTGTCTGTCTTTCTCTCCTCCTCTCTGTCTTCCCCTCCTCTCTCCATTTCTCTCTGTCCTATCCAACAACAAATGACATCAGCAATAACAATAATAATGAGGCTACAACAACAAGGGCAACAAAAGGGGGAAAAATGGCCTCCAGGAGCAGTGGATTCATGGTGCAGGCACCAAGCCCCAGCAATGACCCTGGAGGCAAAAAAAAAAAAAAAAGAATGAGATTTGGAGTGCTGACAACACACTGAAGGGCTGTAACTACATACCCGGCTCTTTCATATTTCATAGGAAACAGAGAAGAGGAAGTGAAAATGCAGATCCCCCAACTTTACCTTTCTGTTCAGAGTTATCATTTTCGTCTTTTAGTTTCTCAGTTTTTTTGAAAAATAAAACTCATTTCCCATTTGATGCGAGATTCTTAAGAGAATTTCTCAACATTGGATTTTATGCTGGTTACATTTGACAGAAAAAATAGTAAATCACAGCATGTTGCCTGGGCTGATGGGTACGTCAGTTTCCCAGAGCTGCCACGTAAAAGTCCCAGCTCGGTTCTTCAAATCAACAGAAAGATTTTATTTCACAATTTAGAGGCCAGAGATCTGAAATCAATATGTAATATGTGGGTGGGGAAGGGTCCTTCTGAAACTGACACATCTGAGGTTTCTTTACAGGAACACGCTGTAATTTAACAATAACACTTGGGTACTTGCTTTTAAACAGTATGTGTCTGAAAATGTCTTACAAAAGCGAAAAGTTTACTCTACGGGATCCTTGTTTATAAAAATTCCTACACAATTCCCAAGCAAGTCCAAAGTCCCCAACGCCCTGGAAAGCCGCAGTGACTGCAAAGAACGAGCAGTCCAGCTTCCCTGCTAGGCCTGAGCAGCTGGGCACAGAGGCGCACCCGCGATCCCGTGCGGATGAACGTGCTTTTGGAAGTCGGCATGTCTGTAGACTGGAGATAAGGTCAGGTTCTGGCCACAGACTGTACTCATTGCTTACTAGTTTCTGGGTTCTCACAGTTTGTGGTAAAGTCCGTAGCTGTTTCTACCTGTCAGGTCATATATTCTCGTGGGTCGAGGACAACACGGGGACACTTGACTCAGCAGGGCCGCCGCCGCCGCCGCCGTCTCCAGTCCCAGAAGTTCACGGGGGGGGGGGGGCAGTCTTTCATCACAACAGTTTAAGGTTTCTGACGTTCCTTTTTCCGGACTTTTGATTTGGGTGCTGTGAAAAGAACAGAGACACATGAGGAGGCTGGCCAAGGCTGGGCTCTCTTCATCCAGTTTGCTGTCAATGAGGCGAGGGACTGACACACAGCAGGGGAAACTGACCGTTCGGATTTTCCTGCTTGTAGAAGTCCTTCAACATCTCCACGGCTTCCTCAGCCCGGTACCCAGGGAGGCACTGATGAGGAAATGGAGACACACGGAGGGTGAGGGAAGGACAAAGCACACGTGCTGGGTGCAGAACAACAGTGTTGGGGCGCACACCACAGATCTGTTCTCAGGAAATCTTACCCCCCGCCCATATACAAATGTTTTTTATTTGTAAAATGGAACCGCTGGCAAGACTATCGGGTAAGAGGGGTCCGTTTGCACATGACGCCCATCGCCAGAACGCATATGTGTCTTTTCAGTCCTCCAGCTAAGTCTGATACGCAGCCTGTGATAAGAAGATTCGTGCCTCATAGCCAAGGAGCCGTCTCTGTTCTCCCTGGAAGTTTTGAGGTCGTCCTTAGAGCTTTCTCGGAAGTGAAGTCCGGAGCAAGAGATTCCTTCGCCAAGAGTTACGAGCAGAAGTCAAGTTGCTGACCTCTGTGCCTGCTGGGAAAACCAAGCTACGTGGCAGGTTCAGCGCCTCTCCCCACCCCCAGCCCCAGGAAGATGAAGTCGGGGCCTTGGGCACGCACGATGCCTCGGCTGGATGGCCTCCCCGGCGTGACTTTAAAAACCGAGGACAGGGAGTCGGGTGGCAGCACAGTGGGTTAAGCGCAGGTGGCGCAAAGCGCAAGGAGTGGCTCTAGGATCCAGGTTCAAGCCCCCGGCTCCCCACCTGCAGGGGAGTCGCTTCACAGGCAGTGAAGCAGGTCTGCAGGTGTCTGTCTCTCTCCTCCTCTGTCTTGCCCTCCTCTCTCCATTTCTCTCTGTCCTATCCAACACCACCACCAATAATAATAACTATAACGATAAAGCAACAAGGGCAACAAAAGAGAAAATAAACAAAATCTTTAAAAAAAAAAAGAGTCAAGGAGAGAGGGACACGGGAAGGGGGGAGAGATGCAGGACCAGCACCGAGCACTTGCAACGCCCCTGGTAAAATATCTTTAAACATCTTTAAAACTGGGAGACGTGCGCTCTGGCCCCTGGCCCCTCCTCTGCAGACTGGCTGTTAAACGTCCGTCCTTGCGACTGTCCTGCGCACTCGTCACACTGTTGCACCTTTGCTTCTGCTTTCTTGTCAAGAGTCATCTGCTCTGACGCACTCGGGAGTTATGGGAGAGCCAGTCTGCAGCTCGAGAAGCTCACAATGTTCTAAAGCTCGTTCACAGAGAGGTTCCTTCAGATTTAGTCCTTCAAGGTACTTAAACTTCTCCAAGGAATATGCAGGGTCTTTGAAGTTGACCACCTCTCGTGTTCGGCGTTTCTTAAACCCTGATAATTTCACTGTATTACTTTTAAGATTGCTATTACATCTTGAAAAGAAAGATATTCAAACCAGTTCATGCAAGCTGCTGTGTCTACAGGCCAAAGTCTGAAAGGAAGACATTCCTAGAGACTTCGTTGCCTGGCAGAGCAGGTCACCTGTCCTGCTGTGCTGAGGCCTAAGTGAGCTCAGCCAAGGGGTCCAGGAGCGGGTCTGCTTTGATCACGGCTTCCTGGAACACGAATCACCCACTACTTTGAAGTTCACAAGATCCAGATATTGGAAAGCAACAACAAAACAGACGGCGGTGCGATCACATTACCTGAAACGGTCTCCCTGTGTTTGGCAAGTCAGCAGAGGCGATGTCAAGAACAGAACCGCAGCCACCGAACCGCTCGTTCTGACAGCCGTACACCACCAGCGGGACTTCTGGCCAAGAGTTAAGGGGCTTGTCTGTTAAGTGCAGATGGTGACCGAACCAGGCTGTTTACACCAGCCATCCTGAAGAAGAGCTCACGCCACGGGGCCCGGTGGTGGCGCACCTGGTTGAGCGCACGTCACAGGGGACAAGGACCTGCGTTCAAGCCCCCGGTCCCCACCCACAAAGGAAAAGCTTCTCGAGTGGCGAAGCAGGGCTGCAGGTGTCTCTCTGGCTTTCTACCACTCCCTTCCCTCTCAATTTTTAGCTGTTTCTATCCAATATACAAAAAGAAAAAAAAAGTTCATGCCTGTTAGAAGCAGTGGACTGTAGGTTTAGTCTTTAAAATCATACAGTCTAGGGGCCAGAGAGATAGCCCACCGGGCACAGCACCTGCATTGCCCTGTGCATGGTCCCCGGTACCCCCCACAGGAACACTGCGGCACTACAGAAACCTGGGTCTTGTGTTCTCTCTCTGTCCATCTGAAAAAGTCAGCCCAGAGCAGTGAAGGGCCAGTGGGAAAAAAACATACATCTATAATGATAAAAAAAAAAAAAAAAAAGACAGACGTTTTAAAATATTTTTGGCCAAAGGAATACGATACTTTCTAAAGTTTCCTAGAATTTTTTCCCCTTCAGTCTCTGTTTAGTTAGCAGTGGGACGTGTGCGGTCATTTTTAAGATCACGAGAATGGTTCTGCACGCGAAGCCACGGTGTCAAAGGATACTCACGAGACGGAGAGCGGCCGCACACATGATGCAGGGCTCCACCGTGACGTACAGCACTGCGCGCTCAAACACCTCCGACGAGTCCCTGCCGTTCCGCCGACACCAGGCTAAGGCCTGGTCGATGGCCACCAACTCTGCGTGGCGAGTAGCCTGGAAAGAACCGCACTGTTGGCTGCAGGTGACTGGGCTTTTACAAATATCCAGAAACACACGCACACACACACATTTCTCTTCTGCTTCTGCCAACAACTTAGTAAAAGTTTCTAGATGCTCTTAAATTGACAATGCCTGGCACTGCGTGCTCTCCACCAGGTGCACCTCTGCCTGGCCCTGATCTCCGTGAGATAACTCCAGGCAGAGCAATCTCTACCACCTGCAATGTCGTAAATGTCCGAGGCAAGCTTAACAGCCCCTGTGGCCTTTAACTCACTGCGTAGGCTGAGAACTGGAGGGGTTAAGGTAACACATGTGGAACGTGCTATCAAAACACTATTTCACAATTGGTGTGAATTAAATGCCAATTTACTTCACAAAACAAAACCTCACCAATGAAAAGAACACCTAACCTGAAATATCACACAAAGTCTGATCTATTTTTACTTGAGTACTTATGTGCCTTATGAAGTTCCCCTTCCACCCCCCCCAAAAAAAAAAAAACTTTTTTTTGTTTCCAGGAGTATTGCTGGGGCTCTGTGCCTGCATTATAGCATTACAAATCCACTGCTCCTAGAGGCCATCTTTTTTCCACTGTTGTTGCTGCTGCTTCTGCTGTTGCTGGAGAGGACAGAGAGAAATGGAGAGAGGAGGGGAAGACAGAGAAGAGGAGAGAAAGACAGACACCTGCAGACCTGTGAAGCGACTCCCCTGCAGGTGGGGAGCCGGGGGCTTGAACCGGGATCCTTTGCTTCACAAAGTCCGTGGGAATGGTCTTCCAAAGACCAAAGTCCGTGGGAATGGTCCAATAAAGACCAAAGTCTGTGGAAATGATCTCACAGTGACAAAGTCTGCTTCAGGGCCCCTAGTCCCCCTTGCAACATACAAGTTGGCATTTAATTCACACCAATTGTGAAATAGTGTTTTGATAGCACGTTCCACAGGTGTTACCTTAACCCCTCCAGTTCTCAGCCTAGGCAGTGAGTTAAAGGTCACAGGGGCTGTTAAGCTTGCCTCAGACATTTACGTGCAAGGGAGCAGGTGGTAGAGATTGCTCTGTCTGGAGTTATCTCACGGAGATCAGGGCCAGGCAGCCCAGGCAGCGGCGCACCTGGCGGAGAGCACGCAGTGCCATGCAGAAGAACCTGGGTTCAAGGCCCTGGTCCCCACTTGCAGGTGGAAGCTTTAGGAGTGGGGAAGTAATGCTACAGGTGTTTCTCTTTCTCTACCCTTATCTTCTCTCCCCCTCTCGATTGCTCTCTGTCCTATCAAATAAATAAATGTTGGATTATTTGACAGAGGAATAGTTTCCTTCACATAATTCTTTTCTCACTGAGTTTAAATTTGAGGATGAGACTATGTTATTTAAAAGGACATAAGCGTGAGACATGAGTTGAATTGATGTGTGCTTAGTAAGATGTAACTTCCATATATTAGATTTGTTTAAATAGACGTAAACTTGTTTCTGGCAAACCAACAACACGATCATGTAATATAGCCCCCCCCACACACACACACCCTTGGGTTTTACTCAACTAAAACTCCATGAAGAGAAGATTCATCTCAATGATTCTACTGCTTCATTAAAGTTTTATGAATTATCCAAATTCAAAAGAACTCACATGTTCCACCTTAATAATAATACATATAAAATATTGTTTAAGGCACTCATAAGCCTTTAAGAGTAACAATCATTCCTTTATACCCACAGGACTCTACACAGCACCACCCTCTCGCCATCTGTAGCGAGGCCACTCCACTCCCACCATGACCGCTGTAAGTTCGCCATTAATTAGACCCTGCAACTCACGTACATTTTTGGTTTGGTTAACTTCATTTCTCCCCTTCCCCACGACTTCGTCGTTATAGACCATAAGGCAGCCAACAGGAACTTCACTACTCTCCAGGGCATCTCTGGCCTGAAGGACAAAGTGGGAAGTCAAAGAGTCAAAGACGGGGGGCTGATGAAGGCGTTCACAGGACTTACACTCAGCACTTCCCAGGGGCGAGTCCCAGCACCGCCAACGGCCAGAGCTGATCTGTGCTCTGGTAAAGACACAAGGGCGGCACACCCCCAAGGACCCTGGGTTAAGTCCCTGGTCACACATGGTGGAGCACAGTCGCAGATGTCTCTCATTTTTCTCTGTCTCGCCCTCTATCAGAGAAAAAGAAATAAACAAAAAGCCGTTTGGTTGTTGGGGAGTCAGCATGCAGGCACCGAGCCCTAGTGACAGCAAAGCAAAATAAGTAAATAAAAGATAAGAAAGGAATGGAGGTGGATGTAACAATAACCTAATATATGTACTGTATATATATTTTAAAGGCCATCTGAGATATGATGTTGACTCCTTGAGAAGACTCAAGAGGAGCTGGAAGACAGTCTGGCCGGGCCAGAGCAGCACACACCCCACACCCCCAGAGCGTGGGAGCGCTATGCCAGTACCGGGGGACACTTCACCAAGGGTGGAACAGTGTTGAGGTGTCTGTCTTTCTTTCTACTTCTCTGTCTCTATTTAAATAAAAAAGAGCAGAAAGAGACCTCCAGGAGTGGTGGAATCACAAAAACAGAAAGCCCCAGAGCAAGACAAATAAATAAATGGCAAACCCTTGGAAAGCAGTCATAAGCAAAATGCATACACACAAACACTAGAACAAAAAATAATGCTGAATTTCCTCTTTCAAATGGTTCAGGATTTGGTGCCTTTTTTTTTTTTTTTCCCTCAGTGACACCAAAGTAAGAAAGACCCTTTGACTACATCAAATTAAAAAGCTTCTGCACAGCAAAAGAAGCCACCTCCCCCCAAAGAGACCCCCTCACAGAATGGGAGATCTTTACATGCCATAAATCAGAAATGAGGCCAGTAACCAAAGTATATAAACAGCTCACCCAACTCACCAACAAGAAAACAAATGACCCCATCCAAAAATTAGGAGAGGACATGGACAGAATATTCACTACAGAAGAGATCCAAAAGGCCAACAAACATGAGAAAATGCTCCAAGTCTCTGATTGCCAGAGAAATGCAAAAAAGACAACAATGAGATATCACTTCACTCCTGTGAGAATGTCACACATCAGAAAAGGTAACAGCAGCAAATGCTGGAGAGGGTGTGGGGTCAAAGGAACCCTCCTGCACTGCTGGTGGGAATGTCAATGGGTCCAACCTCTGTGGAGAACAGTCTGGAGACTCTCAGAAGGCTAGAAATGCACCTACCCTATGATCCTGCAATTCCTCTCCTGGGGATAGATCCTAAGGAACCCAACACATCCATCCAAAAAGATCTGTGTGCACATATGTTCATAGCAGCACAATTTGTAATAGCCAAAACCTGGTGTCCAACCACAGATGAGTGGCTGAGCCAAGTTGTGGTCTACATACACAATGGAATACTACGCAGCTGTAAAACATGGTGACTTCATCTTCCTTATCTCATTTTGGATGGATTTTGAAGGAATCATGTGAAGCGAGATAAGCCAGAAACAGAAGGTTGAATATGGGATGATCTCACTCATAGACAGAAGTTGAGAAATAAGAGCAGAAGGGAAAACACACAGCAGACCTGGGACTGGAGCTGGTGTCCTGCACCCAAGGAAAGGGCTGGGGTGCAGGGGGTGGTGCTTGGAAGAGGGACTTTTAGGTCTGGTGTAGAGGTTAGAGTGTTTCGCAGAAAACTGAGAAGTGTTACACACATACCAACTACAGTACTTTACTGTCGACTGTAAACCAATAATTCCCCCCCAATAAGAAATAAGTAAAATAAAAAAGGCCCATGAAAACATTCTCTTCGTGGGCCAAGTCCCAGACGTTTTTCTTCTCATTGTTAACAGATGAGATTACAAAAGCAAACGAAAAAGCATACTGACTTGCATTCTGAAACCACCTAAGTGTGCGATTTTCAGGGACGGTGCACGTATTTGTGAAGAAGTAGGTTATTAATGAGGCGTTTATAAAACCCTTCAGTAAGATCTACTTGATTTTTTTTTTTTTTTTTTTTTGCTTTACTTTTCTAAACACCATAGGAAACAGCCTCTCAAGCTCCAACAGCATCAGGTGAATGACAAGATGTCTTCTTTGTGCCCGTAATTTCTGCTCTGACGGAAACAGAAGTCTAGGAGCTTGCTGTGTCAAGACTGCACAATGAAAAGGGGGGGGGGGGGAAGGGGAAGAAGAGAGAAACAAAAACAAAATGACAAAAAAAAAGCTGAACGTTCCATTCACTTAAAAGACGTTTGCCAGCGTTCCTCTATTATCTTCAAGTTTCACCGGTACTGTTGGAGAGTTTGACGACCTTTTAATTCTCATTACTGTCTACGTGACTGCTGTCGCTCAACATTCTGAATGACGCGTGTGTTTCGAAAGATGATAATAATAATAATAATAATAATAATAATAATAATAATAATAATAACTGCAGAGCCCCCAAGCGGAGCGTTCTGCACACCCCTCTGCGAGGAACACGCGCTTGCAGGCAGCCATGCCCAGATACAGAGACGACAACGAGCATCTCGTGGCTGTGCCGGGACCCGGGGCGGAAGCACGGACGGAACCAGACGGAAGCACGGACAGGACTCGGCTGCACGGGGGTCAGCGTGCCGGCGCCCCACACGAAAGACACCCCAGGGTCGCCCAACAAACGCCCCTAACGAGGAACTCGCAGCGGCCGCCGGTGCAAACGCAGAGCCCGGGCGCAGAAAGCACCCCCGGGCGAGTGTCCGTCCGCCCCGGAAGTGGCGCCGGAAGCGGTCCCTCAGCAAAAGCCGCCCGGACTCCGGCGACCGAAACGTACACACGGGACGTCAGGTCCCACGGCTCGCGCCGCGCGAACATCGGCCTCCAGGGCCCCTCACCATCTGCATGGCCGCTTCCATCCACTTGGCGACGTCCGGCGCCGACGCCCCGCAAGCACCGTCCGCTCCGGGCGCGCAGGCGGCCCTCCCCGCCATGCCGCGCCCCAGCCGTACGCGCGCCACCCGGCGGCGGAACTCGGCGGATGCGCCGCCCCCGGCGCAGGGAGGACCGACCCGCGACGCACCCCGGGAGCGCGTACAGGACGCAGGCGCGACGGGGCGGGACCGGAAATGGGGGCGGGACCGGAAGTGGGGGGGCGGGCCGCGGCGGGTTCGGTCCGAGCTCGGCCTGGAGCTGCGTCCCCGCCGCCGCCGTGGCCGCAACCGCAACATGCTGCGCGCCCTGTGCGGCTTCCTGCGCCGCCACAAGAAGAAATGCGTCTTCCTGGGCGCCGCGCTCGGAGGTGGGTGCCGGGGGCGGGGGCGCAGACCGACGGACGGTCCTGTCCTTCCGGGGCGGCTTGGGGGGGACCCGGGGCGGCTGGGGGGGGACCCGGGGCAGGTGGGGGGACCCGGTGTGGGGGGGACCCGGGGCAGGTGGGGGGACCCGGGGCAGCTGGGGGGACCCGGGGCAGGTGGGGGGGGACCCGGGGCAGGTGGGGGGGACCCGGGGCAGCTGGGGGGACCCGGGGCAGGTGGGGGGGACCCGGGGCAGGTGGGGGGGACCCGGGGCAGGTGGGGGGGACCCGGGGCAGGTGGGGGGGACCCGGGGCAGGTGGGGGGACCCGGGGCAGGTGGGGGGACCCGGGGCAGGTGGGGGGAACCCGGGGCAGCTGGGGGGACCCGGGGCAGGTGGGGGGGACCCGGGGCAGGTGGGGGGGACCCGGGGCAGGTGGGGGGGACCCGGGGCAGGTGGGGGGGACCCGGGGCAGGTGGGGGGACCCGGGGCAGGTGGGGGGACCCGGGGCAGGTGGGGGGACCCGGGGCAGGTGGGGGGGGGACCCGGGGCAGATGGGGGGGACCCGGGGCAGATGGGGGGGGACCCGGGGCAGGTGGGGGGGACCCGGGGCAGGTGGGGGGGACCCGGGGCAGGTGGAGGGGGGACCCGGGGCAGGTGGGGGGACCCGGTGTGTGGGGGGGACCCGGGACGGGTGCAGAAGACGTTGGCACTCAGCTGGGGGCTGGCTGTCCGGTTGACTCCGGGGCTTATTGCGCTGTGCAGTCGTGCTGTTCCCGTGTGTCCTGTCTGTAGGTTTATTTCTCTAAAAGCGTGACTTTGCCTGCTGGCTAGAGCAAGCCGAGAGGGGGAGACAGAGGGACCCCGCGGCCCTGCTCCGCCACTGGTGAAGCTTCCCCCCTGCAGGTGGGCACGGGGGCTCGAACCCGGTTCCGCGTGCACCAGCACCCGCCCTGAGCCAGGGCGTCCGTGCTCTCTGTCCGGCTCTGGGGCCCCTGTCCGTCTCTCCCATCCGGTCGCTGGAGCCTCGGCCGCCCTCCTGCCTGCTCTGTGCAGAGTCGCAGCCGGCACAGCCGCGCTGCCCGGGTGGCGACGCCAGAGCCCAGGCAATCTGGAGAGACTGTGTCCCGTGGGATCTGGAGAGTCTGTGTCCCCGTGGGATCTGGACAGTCTGTCCCCGTGGGATCTGGAGAGTCTGTCCCCGTGGGATCTGGAGAGTCTGTCCCCGTGGGATCTGGAGAGTCTGTCCCCGTGGGATCTGGGGAGTCTGTGTCCCCGTGGGATCTGGAGAGTCTGTGTCCCCGTGGGATCTGGAGAGTCTGTCCCCGAGGGATCTGGAGAGTCTGTCACCGTGGGATCTGGAGAGTCTGTGTCCCCGTGGGATCTGGAGAGTCTGTGTCCCCGTGGGATCTGGAGAGTCTGTCCCCGTGGGATCTGGAGAGTCTGTCCCCGTGGGATCTGGGGAGTCTGTCCCCGTGGGATCTGGGGAGTCTGTGTCCCCGTGGGATCTGGAGAGTCTGTGTCCCCGTGGGATCTGGGGAGTCTGTCCCCCTGGGATCTGGGGAGTCTGTCCCCCTGGGATCTGGGGAGTCTGTGTCCCCGTGGGATCTGGGGAGTCTGTCCCCGTGGGATCTGGAGAGTCTGTGTCCCGTGGGATCTGGAGAGTCTGTGTCGCCGTGGGATCTGGAGAGTCTCTGTCCCCGTGGGATCTGGAGAGTCTGTGTCCCCGTGGGATCTGGAGAGTCTGTGTCCCCGTGGGATCTGGAGAGTCTGTGTCCCCGTGGGATCTGGAGAGTCTGTGTCCCCGTGGGATCTGGAGAGTCTGTCCCCGTGGGATCTGGAGAGTCTGTCCCCGTGGGATCTGGAGAGTCTGTCCCCGTGGGATCTGGGGAGTCTGTGTCCCCGTGGGATCTGGAGAGTCTGTGTCCCCGTGGGATCTGGAGAGTCTGTCCCCGAGGGATCTGGAGAGTCTGTCCCCGTGGGATCTGGAGAGTCTGTGTCGCCGTGGGATCTGGAGAGTCTGTGTCCCCGTGGGATCTGGAGAGTCTTTGTCCCCGTGGGATCTGGAGAGTCTGTGTCCCCGTGGGATCTGGAGAGTCTGTGTCCCCGTGGGATCTGGAGAGTCTGTGTCCCCGTGGGATCTGGAGAGTCTGTGTCCCCGTGGGATCTGGAGAGTCTGTCCCCATGGGATCTGGAGAGTCTGTCCCCGTGGGATCTGGAGAGTGTGTCCCCGTGGGATCTGGAGAGTCTGTCCCCGTGGGATCTGGAGAGTCTGTCCCCGTGGGATCTGGAGAGTCTGTCCCCGTGGGATCTGGAGAGTCTGTCCCCGTGGGATCTGGGGAGTCTGTGTCCCCGTGGGATCTGGAGAGTCTGTGTCCCCGTGGGATCTGGAGAGTCTGTCCCCGAGGGATCTGGAGAGTCTGTCACCGTGGGATCTGGAGAGTCTGTGTCCCCGTGGGATCTGGAGAGTCTGTGTCCCCGTGGGATCTGGAGAGTCTGTCCCCGTGGGATCTGGAGAGTCTGTCCCCGTGGGATCTGGGGAGTCTGTCCCCGTGGGATCTGGGGAGTCTGTGTCCCCGTGGGATCTGGAGAGTCTGTGTCCCCGTGGGATCTGGGGAGTCTGTCCCCCTGGGATCTGGGGAGTCTGTCCCCCTGGGATCTGGGGAGTCTGTGTCCCCGTGGGATCTGGGGAGTCTGTCCCCGTGGGATCTGGAGAGTCTGTGTCCCGTGGGATCTGGAGAGTCTGTGTCGCCGTGGGATCTGGAGAGTCTCTGTCCCCGTGGGATCTGGAGAGTCTGTGTCCCCGTGGGATCTGGAGAGTCTGTGTCCCCGTGGGATCTGGAGAGTCTGTGTCCCCATGGGATCTGGAGAGTCTGTCCCCGTGGGATCTGAAGAGTCTGTCCCCGTGGGATCTGGAGAGTCTGTCCCCGTGGGATCTGGGGAGTCTGTGTCCCCGTGGGATCTGGAGAGTCTGTGTCCCCGTGGGATCTGGAGAGTCTGTCCCCGAGGGATCTGGAGAGTCTGTCCCCGTGGGATCTGGAGAGTCTGTGTCGCCGTGGGATCTGGAGAGTCTGTGTCCCCGTGGGATCTGGAGAGTCTGTCCCCGTGGGATCTGGAGAGTCTGTGTCCCCGTGGGATCTGGAGAGTCTGTGTCCCCGTGGGATCTGGAGAGTCTGTGTCCCCGTGGGATCTGGAGAGTCTGTCCCCGTGGGATCTGGAGAGTCTGTCCCCGTGGGATCTGGAGAGTCTGTGTCCCCGTGGGATGTAGAGAGTCTGTCCCCGTGGGATCTGGAGAGTCTGTCCCCGTGGGATCTGGAGAGTCTGTCCCCGTGGGATCTGGGGAGTCTGTGTCCCCGTGGGATCTGGGGAGTCTGTGTCCCCGTGGGATCTGGAGAGTCTGTCCCCGAGGGATCTGGAGAGTCTGTCACCGTGGGATCTGGAGAGTCTGTCCCCGTGGGATCTGGAGAGTCTGTGTCCCCGTGGGATCTAGAGAGTCTGTCCCCGTGGGATCTGGAGAGTCTGTCCCCGTGGGATCTGGGGAGTCTGTCCCCGTGGGATCTGGGGAGTCTGTGTCCCCGTGGGATCTGGGGAGTCTGTGTCCCCGTGGGATCTGGGGAGTCTGTCCCCCTGGGATCTGGGGAGTCTGTCCCCCTGGGATCTGGAGAGTCTGTCCCCCTGGGATCTGGGGAGTCTGTGTCCCCCTGGGATCTGGGGAGTCTGTCCCCGTGGGATCTGGAGAGTCTGTGTCCCGTGGGATCTGGAGAGTCTGTGTCCCCGTGGGATCTGGAGAGTCTGTGTCGCCGTGGGATCTGGAGAGTCTCTGTCCCCGTGGGATCTGGAGAGTCTGTGTCCCCGTGGGATCTGGAGAGTCTGTGTCCCCGTGGGATCTGGAGAGTCTGTGTCCCCGTGGGATCTGGAGAGTCTGTCCCCGTGGGATCTGGAGAGTCTGTCCCCGTGGGATCTGGAGAGTCTGTCCCCGTGGGATCTGGGGAGTCTGTGTCCCCGTGGGATCTGGAGAGTCTGTGTCCCCGTGGGATCTGGAGAGTCTGTCCCCGAGGGATCTGGAGAGTCTGTCCCCGTGGGATCTGGAGAGTCTGTGTCCCCGTGGGATCTGGAGAGTCTGTGTCCCCGTGGGATCTGGAGAGTCTGTCCCCGTGGGATCTGGAGAGTCTGTGTCCCCGTGGGATCTGGAGAGTCTTTGTCCCCGTGGGATCTGGAGAGTCTTTGTCCCCGTGGGATCTGGAGAGTCTGTGTCCCCGTGGGATCTGGAGAGTCTGTCCCCGTGGGATCTGGAGAGTCTGTCCCCGTGGGATCTGGAGAGTCTGTCCCCGTGGGATCTGGGGAGTCTGTGTCCCCGTGGGATCTGGAGAGTCTGTGTCCCCGTGGGATCTGGAGAGTCTGTCCCCGAGGGATCTGGAGAGTCTGTCACCGTGGGATCTGGAGAGTCTGTCCCCGTGGGATCTGGAGAGTCTGTGTCCCCGTGGGATCTGGAGAGTCTGTCCCCGTGGGATCTGGGGAGTCTGTCCCCGTGGGATCTGGGGAGTCTGTGTCCCCGTGGGATCTGGAGAGTCTGTGTCCCCGTGGGATCTGGGGAGTCTGTCCCCCTGGGATCTGGGGAGTCTGTCCCCCTGGGATCTGGAGAGTCTGTCCCCCTGGGATCTAGGGAGTCTGTGTCCCCGTGGGATCTGGGGAGTCTGTGTCCCCGTGGGATCTGGGGAGTCTGTCCCCGTGGGATCTGGAGAGTCTGTGTCCCGTGGGATCTGGAGAGTCTGTGTCCCCGTGGGATCTGGAGAGTCTGTGTCGCCGTGGGATCTGGAGAGTCTCTGTCGCCGTGGGATCTGGAGAGTCTGTGTCCCCGTGGGATCTGGAGAGTCTGTGTCCCCGTGGGATCTGGAGAGTCTGTGTCCCCGTGGGATCTGGAGAGTCTGTCCCCGTGGGATCTGGAGAGTCTGTCCCCGTGGGATCTGGAGAGTCTGTCCCCGTGGGATCTGGAGAGTCTGTCCCCGTGGGATCTGGAGAGTCTGTCCCCGTGGGATCTGGAGAGTCTGTGTCCCCGTGGGATCTGGAGAGTCTGTCCCCGAGGGATCTGGAGAGTCTGTCCCCGAGGGATCTGGAGAGTCTGTCCCGCCGTGGGATCTGGAGAGTCTGTGTCGCCGTGGGATCTGGAGAGTCTGTGTCCCCGTGGGATCTGGAGAGTCTGTGTCCCCGTGGGATCTGGAGAGTCTGTCCCCGTGGGATCTGGAGAGTCTCTGTCCCCGTGGGATCTGGAGAGTCTTTGTCCCCGTGGGATCTGGAGAGTCTGTGTCCCCGTGGGATCTGGAGAGTCTGTGTCCCCGTGGGATCTGGAGAGTCTGTGTCCCCGTGGGATCTGGAGAGTCTGTGTCCCCGTGGGATCTGGAGAGTCTGTCACCGTGGGATCTGGAGAGTCTGTGTCGCCGTGGGATCTGGAGAGTCTGTGTCCCCGTGGGATCTGGAGAGTCTGTGTCCCCGTGGGATTTGGAGAGTCTGTCCCCGTGGGATCTGGGGAGTCTGTCCCCGTGGGATCTGGGGAGTCTGTCCCCGTGGGATCTGGGGAGTCTGTGTCCCCGTGGGATCTGGAGAGTCTGTGTCCCCGTGGGATCTGGGGAGTCTGTCCCCCTGGGATCTGGGGAGTCTGTCCCCCTGGGATCTGGGGAGTCTGTGTCCCCGTGGGATCTGGGGAGTCTGTCCCCGTGGGATCTGGAGAGTCTGTGTCCCGTGGGATCTGGAGAGTCTGTGTCGCCGTGGGATCTGGAGAGTCTCTGTCCCCGTGGGATCTGGAGAGTCTGTGTCCCCGTGGGATCTGGAGAGTCTGTGTCCCCGTGGGATCTGGAGAGTCTGTGTCCCCATGGGATCTGGAGAGTCTGTCCCCGTGGGATCTGGAGAGTCTGTCCCCGTGGGATCTGGAGAGTCTGTCCCCGTGGGATCTGGGGAGTCTGTGTCCCCGTGGGATCTGGGGAGTCTGTGTCCCCGTGGGATCTGGAGAGTCTGTGTCCCCGTGGGATCTGGAGAGTCTGTCCCCGAGGGATCTGGAGAGTCTGTCCCCGTGGGATCTGGAGAGTCTGTGTCGCCGTGGGATCTGGAGAGTCTGTGTCCCCGTGGGATCTGGAGAGTCTTTGTCCCCGTGGGATCTGGAGAGTCTGTGTCCCCGTGGGATCTGGAGAGTCTGTGTCCCCGTGGGATCTGGAGAGTCTGTGTCCCCGTGGGATCTGGAGAGTCTGTCCCCATGGGATCTGGAGAGTCTGTCCCCGTGGGATCTGGAGAGTGTGTCCCCGTGGGATCTGGAGAGTCTGTCCCCGTGGGATCTGGAGAGTCTGTCCCCGTGGGATCTGGAGAGTCTGTCCCCGTGGGATCTGGAGAGTCTGTCCCCGTGGGATCTGGGGAGTCTGTGTCCCCGTGGGATCTGGAGAGTCTGTGTCCCCGTGGGATCTGGAGAGTCTGTCCCCGAGGGATCTGGAGAGTCTGTCACCGTGGGATCTGGAGAGTCTGTGTCCCCGTGGGATCTGGAGAGTCTGTGTCCCTGTGGGATCTGGAGAGTCTGTCCCCGTGGGATCTGGAGAGTCTGTCCCCGTGGGATCTGGGGAGTCTGTCCCCGTGGGATCTGGGGAGTCTGTGTCCCCGTGGGATCTGGGGAGTCTGTCCCCCTGGGATCTGGGGAGTCTGTCCCCCTGGGATCTGGGGAGTCTGTGTCCCCGTGGGATCTGGGGAGTCTGTCCCCGTGGGATCTGGAGAGTCTGTGTCCCGTGGGATCTGGAGAGTCTGTGTCGCCGTGGGATCTGGAGAGTCTCTGTCCCCGTGGGATCTGGAGAGTCTCTGTCCCCGTGGGATCTGGAGAGTCTGTGTCCCCGTGGGATCTGGAGAGTCTGTGTCCCCATGGGATCTGGAGAGTCTGTCCCCGTGGGATCTGAAGAGTCTGTCCCCGTGGGATCTGGAGAGTCTGTCCCCGTGGGATCTGGGGAGTCTGTGTCCCCGTGGGATCTGGAGAGTCTGTGTCCCCGTGGGATCTGGAGAGTCTGTCCCCGAGGGATCTGGAGAGTCTGTCCCCGTGGGATCTGGAGAGTCTGTGTCGCCGTGGGATCTGGAGAGTCTGTGTCCCCGTGGGATCTGGAGAGTCTGTCCCCGTGGGATCTGGAGAGTCTGTGTCCCCGTGGGATCTGGAGAGTCTGTGTCCCCGTGGGATCTGGAGAGTCTGTGTCCCCGTGGGATCTGGAGAGTCTGTCCCCGTGGGATCTGGAGAGTCTGTCCCCGTGGGATCTGGAGAGTCTGTCCCCGTGGGATCTGGAGAGTCTGTGTCCCCGTGGGATCTAGAGAGTCTGTCCCCGTGGGATCTGGAGAGTCTGTCCCCGTGGGATCTGGAGAGTCTGTCCCCGTGGGATCTGGGGAGTCTGTGTCCCCGTGGGATCTGGGGAGTCTGTGTCCCCGTGGGATCTGGAGAGTCTGTCCCCGAGGGATCTGGAGAGTCTGTCACCGTGGGATCTGGAGAGTCTGTCCCCGTGGGATCTGGAGAGTCTGTGTCCCCGTGGGATCTAGAGAGTCTGTCCCCGTGGGATCTGGAGAGTCTGTCCCCGTGGGATCTGGGGAGTCTGTCCCCGTGGGATCTGGGGAGTCTGTGTCCCCGTGGGATCTGGGGAGTCTGTGTCCCCGTGGGATCTGGGGAGTCTGTGTCCCCGTGGGATCTGGGGAGTCTGTCCCCCTGGGATCTGGGGAGTCTGTCCCCCTGGGATCTGGAGAGTCTGTCCCCCTGGGATCTGGGGAGTCTGTGTCCCCCTGGGATCTGGGGAGTCTGTCCCCGTGGGATCTGGAGAGTCTGTGTCCCGTGGGATCTGGAGAGTCTGTGTCGCCGTGGGATCTGGAGAGTCTCTGTCCCCGTGGGATCTGGAGAGTCTGTGTCCCCGTGGGATCTGGAGAGTCTGTGTCCCCGTGGGATCTGGAGAGTCTGTGTCCCCGTGGGATCTGGAGAGTCTGTGTCCCCGTGGGATCTGGAGAGTCTGTCCCCGTGGGATCTGGAGAGTCTGTCCCCGTGGGATCTGGAGAGTCTGTCCCCGTGGGATCTGGGGAGTCTGTGTCCCCGTGGGATCTGGAGAGTCTGTGTCCCCGTGGGATCTGGAGAGTCTGTCCCCGAGGGATCTGGAGAGTCTGTCCCCGTGGGATCTGGAGAGTCTGTGTCGCCGTGGGATCTGGAGAGTCTGTGTCCCCGTGGGATCTGGAGAGTCTGTCCCCGTGGGATCTGGAGAGTCTGTGTCCCCGTGGGATCTGGAGAGTCTGTGTCCCCGTGGGATCTGGAGAGTCTGTCCCCGTGGGATCTGGAGAGTCTGTCCCCGTGGGATCTGGAGAGTCTTTGTCCCCGTGGGATCTGGAGAGTCTTTGTCCCCGTGGGATCTGGAGAGTCTGTGTCCCCGTGGGATCTGGAGAGTCTGTCCCCGTGGGATCTGGAGAGTCTGTCCCCGTGGGATCTGGGGAGTCTGTGTCCCCGTGGGATCTGGAGAGTCTGTGTCCCCGTGGGATCTGGAGAGTCTGTCCCCGAGGGATCTGGAGAGTCTGTCACCGTGGGATCTGGAGAGTCTGTCCCCGTGGGATCTGGAGAGTCTGTGTCCCCGTGGGATCTGGAGAGTCTGTCCCCGTGGGATCTGGGGAGTCTGTCCCCGTGGGATCTGGGGAGTCTGTGTCCCCGTGGGATCTGGAGAGTCTGTGTCCCCGTGGGATCTGGGGAGTCTGTCCCCCTGGGATCTGGGGAGTCTGTCCCCCTGGGATCTGGAGAGTCTGTCCCCCTGGGATCTAGGGAGTCTGTGTCCCCGTGGGATCTGGGGAGTCTGTGTCCCCGTGGGATCTGGGGAGTCTGTCCCCGTGGGATCTGGAGAGTCTGTGTCCCGTGGGATCTGGAGAGTCTGTGTCCCCGTGGGATCTGGAGAGTCTGTGTCGCCGTGGGATCTGGAGAGTCTCTGTCGCCGTGGGATCTGGAGAGTCTGTGTCCCCGTGGGATCTGGAGAGTCTGTGTCCCCGTGGGATCTGGAGAGTCTGTGTCCCCGTGGGATCTGGAGAGTCTGTCCCCGTGGGATCTGGAGAGTCTGTCCCCGTGGGATCTGGAGAGTCTGTCCCCGTGGGATCTGGAGAGTCTGTCCCCGTGGGATCTGGAGAGTCTGTCCCCGTGGGATCTGGGGAGTCTGTGTCCCCGTGGGATCTGGAGAGTCTGTGTCCCCGTGGGATCTGGAGAGTCTGTCCCCGAGGGATCTGGAGAGTCTGTCCCCGTGGGATCTGGAGAGTCTGTGTCGCCGTGGGATCTGGAGAGTCTGTGTCCCCGTGGGATCTGGAGAGTCTGTCCCCGTGGGATCTGGAGAGTCTGTGTCCCCGTGGGATCTGGAGAGTCTGTCCCCGTGGGATCTGGAGAGTCTTTGTCCCCGTGGGATCTGGAGAGTCTGTGTCCCCGTGGGATCTGGAGAGTCTGTGTCCCCGTGGGATCTGGAGAGTCTGTGTCCCCGTGGGATCTGGAGAGTCTGTGTCCCCGTGGGATCTGGAGAGTCTGTCACCGTGGGATCTGGAGAGTCTGTGTCGCCGTGGGATCTGGAGAGTCTCTGTCCCCGTGGGATCTGGAGAGTCTGTGTCCCCGTGGGATCTGGAGAGTCTGTGTCCCCGTGGGATCTGGAGAGTCTGTGTCCCCGTGGGATCTGGAGAGACTGTGTCCCCGTGGGATCTGGAGAGTCTGTCCCCGTGGGATCTGGAGAGTCTGTCCCCGTGGGATCTGGGGAGTCTGTGTCCCCGTGGGATCTGGGGAGTCTGTGTCCCCGTGGGATCTGGAGAGTCTGTGTCCCCGTGGGATCTGGAGAGTCTGTGTCCCCGTGGGATCTGGGGAGTCTGTCCCCCTGGGATCTGGGGAGTCTGTCCCCCTGGGATCTGGGGAGTCTGTCCCCCTGGGATCTGGGGAGTCTGTCCCCCTGGGATCTGGGGAGTCTGTGTCCCCGTGGGATCTGGGGAGTCTGTGTCCCGTGGGATCTGGAGAGTCTGTGTCCCGTGGGATCTGGAGAGTCTGTGTCCCGTGGGATCTGGAGAGTCTGTGTCCCCGTGGGATCTGGAGAGTCTGTGTCCCCGTGGGATCTGGAGAGTCTGTGTCCCCGTGGGATCTGGAGAGTCTGTGTCCCCGTGGGATCTGGAGAGTCTGTGTCCCCGTGGGATCTGGAGAGTCTGTGTCCCCGTGGGATCTGGAGAGTCTGTGTCCCCGTGGGATCTGGAGAGTCTGTGTCCCCGTGGGATCTGGAGAGTCTGTCCCCGTGGGATCTGGAGAGTCTGTCCCCGTGGGATCTGGAGAGTCTGTCCCCGTGGGATCTGGAGAGTCTGTCCCCGAGGTATCTGGAGAGTCTCTGTCCCCGTGGGATCTGGAGAGTCTCTGTCCCCGTGGGATCTGGAGAGTCTGTCCCCGTGGGATCTGGAGAGTCTGTCCCGTGGGATCTGGAGAGTCTGTCCCCGTGGGATCTGGAGAGTCTGTGTCCCCGTGGGATCTGGGGAGTCTGTGTCCCCGTGGGATCTGGAGAGTCTGTGTCCCCGTGGGATCTGGAGAGTCTGTGTCCCCGTGGGATCTGGAGAGTCTGTCCCCGTGGGATCTGGAGAGTCTGTGTCGCCGTGGGATCTGGAGAGTCTGTCCCCGTGGCATCTGGAGAGTCTGTGTCCCCGTGGGATCTGGAGAGTCTGTGTCCCCGTGGGATCTGGAGAGTCTGTGTCCTCGTGGGATCTGGAGAGTCTGTCCCCCTGGGATCTGTAGAGCCCGTGTCCCCCTGGGATCTGGAGAGTCTGTGTCCCCGTGGGATCTGGAGAGCCTGTCCCCGTGGGATCTTAAGAGCCTGTCCCCGTGGGATCTGGAGAGTCTGTGTCCCCGTGGCATCTGGAGAGCCCGTGTCCCCGTGGGATCTGGAGAGTCTGTGTCCCCGTGGGATCTGGAGAGTCTGTGTCCGTGGGATCTGGAGAGTCTGTGTCCCCGTGGGATCTGGAGAGTCTGTGTCCCCGTGGGATCTGGAGAGTCTGTCCCCGTGGCATCTGGAGAGCCTGGTTCCCCGTGGCATCTGGAGAGCCTGGGTCCCCGTGGCATCTGGAGAGTCTGTGTCCCCATGGGATCTGGAGAGTCTGTGTCCCGTGGGATCTGGAGAGCCTGGGTCCCCGTGGGATCTGGAGAGTCTGTGTCCCCATGGGATCTGGGGAGTCTGTGTCCCCGTGGGATCTGGAGAGTCTGTGTCCCCGTGGGATCTGGAGAGTCTGTGTCCCCGTGGGATCTGGAGAGTCTGTCCCCGTGGGATCTGGAGAGTCTGTGTCGCCGTGGGATCTGGAGAGTCTGTCCCCGTGGCATCTGGAGAGTCTGTGTCCCCGTGGGATCTGGAGAGTCTGTGTCCCCGTGGGATCTGGAGAGTCTGTGTCCTCGTGGGATCTGGAGAGTCTGTCCCCCTGGGATCTGTAGAGCCCGTGTCCCCGTGGGATCTGGAGAGTCTGTGTCCCCGTGGGATCTGGAGAGTCTGTCCCCGTGGGATCTGGAGAGTCTGTGTCCCCATGGGATCTGGAGAGTCTGTGTCCCCATGGGATCTGGAGAGTCTGTCCCCGTGGCATCTGGAGAGTCTGTCCCCGTGGCATCTGGAGAGTGTCCCCGTGGGATCTGGAGAGTCTGTCCCCGTGGCATCTGGAGAGTCTGTCCCCGTGGGATCTGGAGAGCCTGGGTCCCCGTGGGATCTGGAGAGCCTGGGTCCCCGTGGCATCTGGAGAGTCTGTGTCCCCGTGGGATCTGGAGAGTCTGTGTCCCTTGGGATCTGGAGAGTCTGTGTCCCCGTGGGATCTGGAGAGTCTGTGTCCCCATGGGATCTGGAGAGTCTGTGTCCCCGTGGGATCTGGAGAGTCTGTGTCCCCGTGGGATCTGGAGAGTCTGTGTCCCCGTGGGATCTGGAGAGTCTGTGTCCCCGTGGGATCTGGAGAGTCTGTCCCCGTGGGATCTGGAGAGTCTGTGTCCCCGTGGTATCTGGAGAGCCTGGATCCCCGTGGCATCTGGAGAGCCTGGGTCCCCGTGGCGTCTGGAGAGCCTGGGTCCCCGTGGCATCTGGAGAGTCTGTGTCCCCGTGGTATCTGGAGAGTCTGTGTCCCGTGGGATCTGGAGAGCCTGGGTCCCCATGGCATCTGGAGAGTCTGTCCCCCTGGGATCTGGAGAGCCCGTGTCCCCGTGGGATCTGGAGAGTCTGTGTCCCCGTGGGATCTGGAGAATCTGTGTCCCCATGGGATCTGGAGAGTCTGTGTCCCCGTGGGATCTGGAGAGTGTCCCCGTGGGATCTGGAGAGTCTGTCCCCATGGGATCTGGAGAGTCTGTCCCCGTGGCATCTGGAGAGTGTTCCCCGTTGGATCTGGAGAGTCTGTCCCCATGGGATCTGGAGAGTCTGTGCCCCCGTGGGATCTGGAGAGTCTGTGTCCCCGTGGGATCTGGAGAGTCTGTCCCCTTGGGATCTGGAGATTCTGTCCCCCTGGGATCTGGAGAGCCCATGTCCCCGTGGGATCTGGAGAGTCTGTGTCCTCGTGGGATCTGGAGAGTCTGTCCCCCTGGGATCTGGAGAGCCCGTGTCCCCGTGGGATCTGGAGAGTCTGTGTCCCCGTGGGATCTGGAGAGTCTGTCCCCGTGGGATCTGGAGAGTCTGTGTCCCCATGGGATCTGGAGAGTCTGTGTCCCCGTGGGATCTGGAGAGTCTGTCCCCGTGGCATCTGCAGAGTCTGTCCCCGTGGCATCTGGAGAGTGTCCCCGTGGGATCTGGAGAGTGTCCCCGTGGGATCTGGAGAGTCTGTCCCCGTGGCATCTGGAGAGTCTGTGTCCCCGTGGGATCTGGAGAGTCTGTGTCCCGTGGGATCTGGAGAGTCTGTGTCCCCGTGGGATCTGGAGAGTCTGTGTCTCCGTGGGATCTGGAGAGTCTGTGTCCCCGTGGGATCTGGAGAGTCTGTGTCCCCGTGGGATCTGGAGAGTCTGTGTCCCCGTGGGATCTGGAGAGTCTGTGTCCCCGTGGGATCTGGAGAGTCTGTGTCCCCGTGGGATCTGGAGAGTCTGTCCCCGTGGGATCTGGAGAGTTTGTCCCCGTGGGATCTGGAGAGTCTGTGTCCCCGTGGGATCTGGAGAGCCTGGGTCCCCGTGGCATCTGGAGAGCCTGGGTCCCCGTGGCATCTGGAGAGCCTGGGTCCCCGTGGCATCTGGAGAGTCTGTGTCCCCGTGGTATCTGGAGAGTCTGTGTCCCGTGGGATCTGGAGAGCCTGGGTCCCCATGGCATCTGGAGAGTCTGTCCCCCTGGGATCTGGAGAGCCCGTGTCCCCGTGGGATCTGGAGAGTCTGTGTCCCCGTGGGATCTGGAGAATCTGTGTCCCCATGGGATCTGGAGAGTCTGTGTCCCCGTGGGATCTGGAGAGTGTCCCCGTGGGATCTGGAGAGTCTGTCCCCATGGGATCTGGAGAGTCTGTCCCTGTGGCATCTGGAGAGTGTTACCCGTTGGATCTGGAGAGTCTGTCCCCATGGGATCTGGAGAGTCTGTGTCCCCGTGGGATCTGGAGAGTCTGTGTCCCCATGGGATCTGGAGAGTCTGTCCCCTTGGGATCTGGAGAGTCTGTCCCCCTGGGATCTGGAGAGCCCGTGTCCCCGTGGGATCTGGAGAGTCTGTGTCCTCGTGGGATCTGGAGAGTCTGTCCCCCTGGGATCTGGAGAGCCCGTGTCCCCGTGGGATCTGGAGAGTCTGTGTCCCCGTGGGATCTGGAGAGTCTGTCCCCGTGGGATCTGGAGAGTCTGTCCCCGTGGGATCTGGAGAGTCTGTGTCCCCATGGGATCTGGAGAGTCTGTGTCCCCGTGGGATCTGGAGAGTCTGTCCCCGTGGGATCTGGAGAGTCTGTGTCCCCATGGGATCTGGAGAGTCTGTGTCCCCATGGGATCTGGAGAGTCTGTCCCCGTGGCATCTGGAGAGTCTGTCCCCGTGGCATCTGGAGAGTGTCCCCGTGGGATCTGGAGAGTGTCCCCGTGGCATCTGGAGAGTCTGTCCCCGTGGCATCTGGAGAGCCTGGGTCCCCGTGGCATCTGGAGAGCCTGGGTCCCCGTGGCATCTGGAGAGCCTGGGTCCCCGTGGCATCTGGAGAGTCTGTGTCCCCGTGGGATCTGGAGAGTCTGTGTCTTGTGGGATCTGGAGAGCCTGGGTCCCCATGGCATCTGGAGAGTCTGTGTTGCCGTGGGATCTGGAGAGTCTGTGTCGCCGTGGGATCTGGAGAGTCTGTGTCCCCGTGGGATCTGGAGAGTCTGTGTCCCCGTGGGATCTGGAGAGTCTGTGTCCCCGTGGGATCTGGAGAGTCTGTCCCCGTGGGATCTGGAGAGTCTGTCCCCGTGGGATCTGGAGAGTTTGTGTCCCGTGGGATCTGGAGAGTCTGTGTCCCGTGGGATCTGGAGAGTCTGTGTCCCCGTGGGATCTGGAGAGTCTGTGTCCCCGTGGCATCTGGAGAGTCTGTGTCGCCGTGGGATCTGGAGAGTCTGTGTCCCCGTGGGATCTGGAGAGTGTCCCCATGGGATCTGGAGAGTCTGTCCCCGTGGCATCTGGAGAGCCTGGGTCCCCGTGGCATCTGGAGAGCCTGGGTTCCGTCGGATTTGGAGAGCCTGTGTCCCCGTGGCGGCCGGGCAGAGGCCGCAGGAGAAGGCAGTGGGCGAGGGGCTGGGTCGCTTTCCGGGACTCGGGACGTTGAGAAATCCTCTGAGCAGACACTCCAGGCTTCGCCCACAGCAGCGGCGTCTCCCAGAGGACTTTGTCGCTCTCCTCTCCCGTGGCCCTTCGTTCTCCCCAGCCGTCGCAGCCGACGCGCTCTCTCTCAGACGGCGGGTGATTCAGGCTGGTGGCGTCTTGAAAAGTCGGGGCGGGCTCTTTTCGGCTGAGGGAGGGCGACGGCTCCGTGGCTTTGGAGCGTGGCAAGTCAGTGAGCACGTGGCAGTTACCACTGTGTTCTGGATCCGGACATTAATATAGATTTAAAGTACTTCAGGACTACTGGCAAGATCGTATTTGTAGAAGCTAAATGCGTATGATGGGATAAATATAAACAAAACGTCCATATCATCGTCGACGGGAAGAAAGTAGTGTTTCTCTAGCCGTCCTCCTTGAGACGTGCGGGACAAGCCTGGGTACGGCGAGGCTGAGCACAGGCCGTCCGTCATCAAGCAGCACAGCTTGCAGAGCGCCCGCCGCCCGGGCTCCCGGGCCACAGAGGGCAGGGCAGGGCAGCGGGTCTCTCGCTCTCTCCTTCTTTCTCCTGGTCTGTATCTGACATTTTAAAATAATGGAGAAGAATCTGCTTAGGTAGGGAGAATTGCACAGCTGCGATGCCCTGGCACCACACACGTCACGGGAAGCAAGAACATACTGAAAGGTGATCACAGGTTTCTGTAAGGCCTAGTGAGGGCTTCCTATTAGAGGGCCGCCAAGAGGGAAAGGTTCGGAGGAACAGGAAGAAGACGATGCGGGTGTTTTCAACGGGGCTCCTCTTGTGCAGGTCTCGTACTCTACCTGCTAAGCCACCTGCCAGCCCACAGCAAAGATTTGGAAGAACAAGGATACTCAGTCTGGGGTGCTGGCCATGCTAGGCACAGTGCTCGGCTTTTCTGTCTTGGGAGCGTGACAAACTGGGTGTTCTTGTCCCCGTTCGGAAATGTGGGAACTAGATCCTTCACCGTTTAGGAGGCCTGCCCCGCACGTCAGAGTCGGCAGAGGAAGCTGAGACGCACACCTGCACGCCCAGGCGTGTCAGACCTCAGTACATGTCTCCCTCACCTGGTCGTCGTGCCTTCATGGCCGAGAAGCTGCGGCCGGGGAGGTAGCACGCAGGCCCCAGCGCCAACATAAACCAGAGCCGAGCGGGGCTCTGGTAAAAAGTTAAATGGGTGCTATTTTTTAAGTAATGGTGATGACAGAAAACGGTTATCTGACCACCTGGAGCTGCTGTAAGAAAACACTACTGAGTGGGCCGGGAGGTGGCACAGTGATGACGCTTCAGGCTCGCGAGCATGGGGTCCCGAGTTCTATCCCCGGCCGCACATGTGTCAGATTGATGTCTGGTTCTTTCTCATAAATAAATAAAACTTGAAGAAGAAAGAAAGGAAAGAAAAATAAGAGAATGCAGTCATACATTTAAAAAAGAAAGAAAGAAAGGAAAACACTACTGATTCTGACCTTTGAAGCAGTTATTTCTCAGCTGTGAAGCCTGGAAGCCCAAGCGAGGGTGATGGGGTGATGAGGTATTATCTCGAGGGTGATGGGGTATTATCTCGAGGTTGGTAGGGTATTATCTCGAGGGTGGTGGGGTATTATCTCGAGGGTGATGGGGTATTATCACGAGGATGGCAGGGTATTATGGCGAGGGTGAGGGGGTAGTATCACGAGGGTGAGGGGGTATTATGGCGAGGGTGAGGGGGTATTATCACGAGGGTGAGGGGGTATTATGGCGAGGGTGAGGGGGTATTATGGCGAGGGTGAGGGGGTATTATGGCGAGGGTGAGGGGCTATTATGGCGAGGGTGAGGGGTATTATGGCGAGGGTGAGGGGGTATTATGGCGAGGGTGAGGGGGTGTGAGGGTGAGGGGGTATTATGGTGAGGGTGAGGGGTATTATGATGAGGATGAGGGGTATTATTGTGAGGGTGAGGGGTATTATGGTGAGGATGAGGGAGTATTATGGCGAGGGTGAGGGGTATTGTGAGGGTGAGGGGTATTATGGCGAGGGTGAAGGGGGTATTATGGTGAGGGTGAAGGGGGTATTATGGTGAGGATGAGGGGGTATTATGGCGAGGGTGAGGGGGTATTATGGTGAGGGTGAGGGGGTATTATGGCGAGGGTGAGGGGTATTATGGTGAGGGTGAGGGGGTATTATGGTGAGGGTGAAGGGGGTATTATGGTGAGGGTGAAGGGGGTATTATGGTGAGGGTGAAGGGGGTATTATGGCGAGGATGAGGGGGTATTATGGCGAGGGTGAGGGGGTATTATGGTGAGGGTGAGGGGGTATTATGGCGAGGGTGAGGGGTATTATGGTGAGGGTGAAGGGGGTATTATGGTGAGGGTGAAGGGGGTATTATGGTGAGGGTGAGGGGGGTATTATGGTGAGGGTGAGGGGGGTATTATGGTGAGGGTGAGGGGTATTATGGCGAGGGTGAAGGGGGTATTATGGTGAGGGTGAGGGGTATTATGGCGAGGGTGAGGGGTATTATGGTGAGGGTGAGGGGGGTATTATGGCGAGGGTGAAGGGGGTATTATGGTGAGGGTGAGGGGTATTATGGTGAGGGTGAGGAGGTATTATGGTGAGGGTGAGGGGTATTATGGTGAGGGTGAGGGGGTATTATGGTGAGGGTGAGGGGGTATTATGCTGCACCCTTGTGCATGCCTGTTTGCCCTGGATGCCGCATCTGCCCCCCGCCCTCAGTCTGTTCTGTCCCAGGAGCCAGGCGGCCGCACAGTTGTGGAGAAAAAGCCTCAGTCAAAACAGAGCTGCTTGCGTTTTGGGCGAGTAACTGCTGTATCCTGTTCAGTTTGGCGTACTTGGGAGAAGGGGAGGGCCGTGGCCCCCACCCCCTCCCCCTTTGACTTCAGTTCTTCTTTGTACTTTTTTTCTTTAACTTTTATTTATAAAAAGGAGGCACTGGGAGTCAGACAGTAGCACAGCAGGTGAAGCGCATGTGGCAACGAAACACAGGGACTGACATAAGGATCCTGGTTCACCTGCAGGGGAGTCTCTTCCCAGGCGGTGAAGCAGGTCTGCAGGTGTCTATCTTTCTCTCCCCCTCTCTGTCTTCCCCTCCTCTCTCCATTTCTCTCTGTCGTATCCAACAACGACAACATCAATAATTACAACGACAATAAAAAACGAGGACAGCAAAGTGGGAAATAAAGAAAGAATGAAAGAAATCAGTCTGGGCGCACTTAAAAAAAAAAAAAAAACACTGACTAAACCATAGGATAAGAGGGGCACAACTCCACACAGTTCCCACCACCAGAACTCCGTATCCCACCCCCTCCCCTGATAGCCTCCCTATTCTTTATCCCTCTGGGAGTATGGACCCAGGGTCACTGTGGGGTGCAGAAGGTGGAAGGTCTGGCTTCTGGAACTACTTCCCTGCTAAACATGGAATTTAGCAGGTTGATCCATACTCCCAGCCTGTGTCTTTCTCGTACTTTTAAAAGTTAAGTTGTAAAGCCAGCAAAGTAGAAATCGGCACGACAGGGAAAGGGGTTGCAGCAAGTCCCGAGACATGAGGTTAAGGAGCAGGTGTGCAGCCCCAGCGTTTCAGGACAGGTGTACATGGGGCGATGCTGGGGCTCACGCGGGTGACTCAGCCAGGAAGGTAAGCTACCAAGCTACCGGTTCTCCCTCGCTAGCTCGAGGACTCAGCGATGCAGACAAGAGACATCGGGGAGAATTGGAACACTTACATTTATTAGAAGGTGGGCTTGGGTTTATATAGGGATGCAGACAAAGAACATTTTTCAAATACGACAGAAATTACAGGTTTCTTAAAGGTCAGCTTGCCCCTGTGGTAGGGGGCTGGTATGACAAGAATTGATGAGATACATAAAGGCCAAGATAATTAGTCTCCTGATGCAGGCATTTAATTACCCAGAGGCATTTGAGAGGAGAATAGGGGTTGAGCCAGTTAAGGCGAGATAGAGAGAAGATAAGCAAGGCTTGGTGCACATCGAGGACATCAAAGGGCGCTGCTAGGAGTGTGTGATAAGCTGTGTTCTCCTCTGTGATCAGAAGGTGAGGTGAACTTGGAGTGAATGAACCTTAAAGCAGACAGCCATGTGGCCTGCAGCTAGGGGAGAAGCTGAGATCTCTGTGGGCTTGAGAGTCTGATAAGGGGAAATTGAGTCTGAGAGACATTTTCCCCTTCACTCATTCGGTGAGAGAGGCTAACAAGCCCGGTGTCTTTCCAGACCTCCATCCAAGGATGGGAGAGCTCCCCCTAGCTCTACCAAGCTTTCACATAGTCCCACAGGGAGGGGCTAGCGGTGCCCTGGGAGAGCTCCTTAAAATGCAGATTGCCAGGCGCGCTCCTTGTCAGAACGCCACAGAGTTTAGACACATGCCGATGTCTGCCCTTCTAAGCACAAGCGCATCAGGGCATTTTTGACTCTAATATGGCTTAAAACCACTTGAGGGACTTTATAAAAATACAGAATTTTGGGAGCCGGGCGGTAACGCAGCGGGTTAAGCGCAGGTGGCGCAAAGCGCAAGGACCGCCATAAGGATCCCGGTTCGAATCCCGGCTCCCTACCTGCAGGGGAGTCGCCTCACAGGTGATGAAGCAGTTCTGCAGGTGTCTGTCTTTCTCTCCTCCTCTCTGTCTTCCCCTTCTCTCTCCATTTCTCCTGTCCTATCCAACAATGACAACAACAATAATAACTACAACAATAAAACAACAAGGGCAACAAAAGGGAATAAATAAATAAAATAAATATAAAAAAAGAAAAAAAATGCAGAATTTTTCCCAGATGCTGTTCCGGCCCACAGTCCATTAATTCATCTGGTGAACATTGAGTCCCTGTTATGCTCCAGGGTTGTGTGCTGGAAGGTAGCATCATACAAAAGAGAACATTTGGGAATTTTTCAAGGAACTTGATATGTAACCTTGGAGGCTACATTTTTACCCAGTACCCCAATTTATGCTCACTTAAGTCGGACAGGAAATCCACATGAAGAGACCTGACAGGGTACTGGAGAATTCTGCATGCAGGACTGACTGACAATCTCCCAGCATGTTAGAATATGGGTCAGAAGGTTGCAAGACCAGAAACGGAGGAGAGTTAGGAAGTTGTCGAGCCAGTTAGTCAGTGTCTGGGTGAAGACAGAGGGAAAAGAGTGGGGTGAAGCGACAAACAGAAAATGATTCTTAAAGAAGATCAGAGGAATGCAGGGTTTGGCGACATGGTGGATTGAAAATTATCTTGATAGTTTTTCAAGTCTTATTGAAATGATTAACCTTTTAAAAAGTCACATGTAGGGGCCAGGCAGTAGCGCAGCAGGCTAAGCGCAGGTGGCACAAAGCACAAGGACTGGTGTAAGGACCCCAGTTCGAGCCCCCAGCTCCCCTCCTGCAGGGGAGTCGCTTCACAGACACTGAAGCAGGTCTGCAGGTGTCTTTCTGTCTGCCTTTCTGTCTTCCCCTCCTCTCTCCGTTTCTCTCTGTCCTATCCAACAACAACAACATCAATAAGATTAACAACAACAATAGACAACAAGGGCAACAAAAGGGAAAAGGTGGCCTCCAGGAGCGGTGGATTCGTGGTGCTCACCGAGTCCCAGCAACAACCCTGGAGGCAAAAAAAAAAAACAACTCACATGCAAGATTTTCCATCTAGGAAGAGAAAACAAAGTGACAGTTTTTAAGAAACTGACTTGATAAATTGGAAGGACTGGCAGGGCAGGTAAAGTAGCTCTCTGAGATAGTGTGCTGCTTCACCGCATCTGTGCCTCGGGCTGGGGCCCATGAGGCTGAAGGAAGCTTCAGTGCTGTGGTGTCTCTTCACACACACACACACACACACACACACACACACATATACATTCATACACACACATTCACACACACACATATACACACACACACACACACACATATACACACTCACACACATATTCACACACATACACACACACACACACACACACATAAACACCCTCTCAAAAAAAAAATTCAACTTCTGAAAATATATTTTTGCCTCTCCAGTCATGTTCTAAAAGGTAAACATAAAAACGCCTTACATTCACTTCTTCAGATATTGAATGAATCATTTGATTGTTCATAAAGTCATACTTTGAGAAGAAACTCTAAATTCTTGTGATTACACCTTTTCGTTTTATAAATGAAGAAATAAGAGTCCTAGTGAGGAAGGAAGGGACTTGCCTGGAGCTCTAGCGAGGGGTTCTCTGCCCTGAGTGTTACTGCTCTAGGTCAGCAGGTCTGACAAACCCAGACTCAGTGAATTCAAGGTCTGAGAGCTTAGGTCAACTGAGCCTTGCCATAGAATCCCATGAAGTGTTAACACAAGAAAAAGCATCGATTTTTGGAATCTTAGCCTAACTCCTTGTGTTGGTTTGCTGGGCTTGGCATAAGAATATGACAGGTTGCCTGATGTCCGCAGCAGAGGGGGCAGTCCCACACATCTGGGAACTTGACGCCCAAGATCCAGACGTCGGGGCAAGGTTTGTACTGTCTGCGGGCAACACAGAAATCCCTGCCAGTGCCTTTTCCCCGGTTGTAGTTGGCTGTCCACTCCTTGTGTCTTCATCTCTTCTCTCTGTGCCTGTGTGTTGCTGGATTCCGCCATTCTTTAAAGGTTCATTTTATTGATTACAAATCAGGGAGAGTTTCACACGAGACGGAAGAGAAAAAGAAGCGAGGGCCCACTGTGGTCTGCAGTCCTGGGAGTGAGTGGGAGGCCGGGGGCTGCAGTCATGCAAGCCAAGCCTTCTACAGGTGAGCCCGATGCTCCTCCCTTCCTCCTCCTCCTCCTCCTCGCCTTCCTCTTCCTCGTCCTCCTCCTCCTCCTCGTTGTTTTGAGCACTGCTGAGACCTAGTTTCTTTCATTTTTATTCCTTCAGGGGCCAGCACTATGAATCCACTGCTCCTGGCGGACCTTTTTTATTGGACAAGACAGAAATAGAGAGAGAGAGAGAGACACCTGCAGAGCTGCTTCACCACTTGTGAATCAAGCCCCCTGCAGATGGGGAGCCGGGGGCTCGAACTGGGGTCCTTGCCATGGCCCTTGAGCTTCACACTCTGCGCGCTTGACCTGGTGCGCCCCGCCTGGACCCCTGATATGCTTTATGGTTGTGCCGGGCGGACCTGGGCATCCGTTCACAGCCGCCCAAGTCTTCTGTGTGCCCTTTGCCCTGTCTCCCTGACCCCAAGTTTCCTTTTTTTTTTATTTTTTTTTATTTTTATTTATTTATTCTTTTTGTTGCCCTTGTTGTTGTTTTTATTGTTGTAGTTATTATTGAAGTCATCGTTGTTGGATAGGACAGAGAGAAATGGAGAGAGGAGGGGAAGACAGAGAGGGGGAGAGAAAGACAGACACCTGCAGACCTGCTTCACCGCCTGTGAAGCGACTCCCCTGCAGGTGGGGAGCCGGGGGCTCGAACCGGGATCCTTCCGCTGGTCCTTGTGCTTAGCGCCACCTGCGCTTAACCCGCCGCGCTACCGCCCGACTCCCCCCAAGTTTCCTTTTATTGACACCAGTCCTGTTGGGTTAGGATCTAGCCTGCGGACCTACTTTCAGTTCTATTTACATTAAATCGTACAGTTAATTAGAGTCTGAGAAGACACTGTTCCTCTGTCCCGCATTTTCCACCCATGTCTCTAACGGCTTACGTCCGTTTAGCTGTCTGCCTTTCTTTCTGCCTCTCTGCACGTGCGTGTTGCGCCGGACATCTATGCGAACAGATACCGGGTAGGGGGCTTGGCACAGTAGCCGAAGGGTCAGATGTGCTGGCGTGGCCCCTCAGTGCAGCCCCAGCACGTGCCACAGTGGCGCTGCCTGCCTCTGATTCTCCCCTCTGCCTTCATTTCTCTCGCTCTCTTTTATAAGTCTTGGGGTGGGAGAGAGAGCTAGTGGCTATACAGAAAGATGCTGCCTCCAGCAGCATCGGGTGGCGGTGCACTGGCTTAAGCACATAGTATGAAGCGGAAGGATCCTGGTTTGAGCCCCCAGCGCCCCACCTGCAGGGGTCGCTTCACAGGCAACAATACAGTTCTGCAGGTGTGTCTGTCTGTCTTTTTCCCCCTCCCCCCTCCCTCCCTCTCTGTCCCCCCCTCCTCTCTCTGTTTCTCTCTGTCCCATGAAAAAAAAGTGGCCTCCAGGAGCAATGGATTCGTAGTTCAGACACTGAGCTCCAGCAGTAACTCTGGAGACAAAAAAAAAAAAAGAGAAAAAAGACTTTCATGCCTGAGGCTCCAAGGTCCCAGGTTCAGTCCTGCACTGCTTTAAGCCAGAGCTGAATAGTGCTCTGGTAAATCATTTAAAGAAAATGAAATATATAATTAATAAATAAATATTAAGTGGGGGGGACAGACAACTTGGTGGTGTGCATGGTATGACATTATGCCCCTGTTTTAAATGATGTTGTAAATCAGTAATACAAAATAAATAATGCAGAAAACCTCCAGAAGCGGCATAAGAGATCACTTGCCATTTCACCGGTCAGCAGTGATCATTACTTCTCACACGGCAGAAACCTAAGTCCATGTTCTTTTCTGTGCCTGCTTCTACTAGCAAGCAAAATTTACAGGATCATAGTTTAATCATATAACAATATAACACATTTTTTGACGTCATTAACTACTCGGCATTGTGACTTTTAACAGCCACATAAGCTTAAATGGTACGGCTGCCCCAAAGACGCTGGCTGCAGTGCAGAATGTTGATTGCCCAGGCTTGACGTCCCAAGAGCCAGAGCTAGGCTCTCTGTGTGTCTCCCCTCCTCTCTCTCTCTCTCTCTCCATCTCTCTCTCTCTCTGTCTCTCTCTCTCACACACACACACCTAATAAAAAGATTGTGTGAGTAGCCTACAATTTATTTAAATGACTTCCTGCCATTGAACTTTTAGACCATGGCCAGTTGACTATAAAAGGTTTTACAGAGGGAGTCGGGTGGTAGCACAGTGGGTTAAGAGCAGGTGGCACAAAGCGCAAGGGCCAGCGTAAGGATCCCAATTCGAGCCCCCGGCTCCGCACCTGCAGGGGAGTCGCTTCACAGGCGGTGAAGCGGGTCTGCAGGTGTCTGTCTTTCTCTCCCCCTCTCTGTCTTCCCCTCCTCTCTCCATTTCTCTCTGTCCTATCCAACTACAAGGACAACATCAATAATAACCACAGTAGCCATAAAACAACCAGGGCAACAAAAGGGAAAAAACTGGCCTGCAGGAGCAGTGGATTCATGGTGCAGGCACAGAGCCCCGGCAGTAACCCTGGAGGCAAAAAACATATGAAAAGGTTTTACAGACTTTGAGAGCATTTTTTTTCTGTCTCTTCGAATCTAGTCTTTATTAACCCACCTGTCACTGGCTTTTAAATACCAAGTCCTGCCCCCCCATTTGTGTCATGTTATTTATTTTTAGCATTTAGTTGACTTTTTAAGGTCATGATTTACACACAATTCTATAAGGTTTTCAATTTTTTACTTTTCACTACATTATATTTGGATACAACAGGTTAAATGTCGCTTGTAGTCTTTAATCCTCTAGCTGTACTAATACAGTATATTGTTTGTAAAAATTATTTTAGGAATATACGTTTTGGGGAAGTACGGACAGAAGAAAATGAGAGAAATCCAGGAAAGGGAGGCCGCAGAGTACGTTGCTCAAGCACGCCGCCAGTATCACTTTGAAAGTAACCAGAGGACGTGCAATATGACAGGTAAGGCTCCTCCACGTCCTCCTCGTTCAGCCCCAGCGGCATGTGTGTGGGAAGGACAAGGGGAGGGAGAGTGGTGGGTCTGGCCATAGTCGTATTATCTGCGGAAACACATCATGTAATGTGGGTTCAAAACCAGTACAGGCTGACAGACGATGTCCACGCCTGTTCACTCATTTTATTTATCTTTGTGTACTATATTTATTCATTTATTTACTGGATAGAGACAGCCAGAAATCAAGAGGGAAGGGAGAGAGACACCCGCAGCCCTGCTTCACCACTCAGAAAGCTTTCCACGTGCAGGGACTGGGGGGCGGACTCAAACCCGGGCCCTTGCGCACTATAACATGGGTGCTGAACCATCACCCGGCGCCTCGCTTTATTTATTCAGCAAACAGATGCAGTGCTCAACACTAGAAAGAGGACAATTAAAAAAAATTTTTAAAAACCTCACTTTCAGAGTTTGTATGTCAGTGAAAGAAAAAAATGTCAAACAACAAGTGAAGTGAAGCTCTGTGACGGGGGTGACGTTCTGTCGGGACATTCAGGAGAGGCAGGTCTCTGAAGAGGTGACGGGTCTGTGGGACAGGAAGAAGCCTGACACGTTCTGAAACCAGCAAAAAACTCGGGCTGAGGAGACCGTACAGTGGTTTGTGTACCACGCTCTTAGGTCTGAGGCCTCAAAGGTGCCAGGTTCAATCCTTGTCACCACTGTGAGACAACTGAATAGCTGAACAGAGCTCCAGTGTCTCTGTTTCTGTCTCTGTCTCTCTGCCCCCCCTCCGTGTGTGTGTGTGTGTATGTGTGTGTGTGTGTGTATATATATGTGTGTGTGTGTGTGTGTGTGTGTAGATACACATACCTCATTACAATAAAATACTTAGTCTGTGTGGCTAGAGCCGAATGAGCAAAAAGACAGGAAGCAGACCTCATGCTTTGGGGCCTTGTAAACCATTGTGGGTGGGTTGACTTGGATCCGTCTTAGAATATGGCCTGTATACAATTTCACTAAAAGGGCAGGGGAGACAGCATGACAGTTTATAAAAAAGACTTTCAAGCTTGAGACGCCAAGAAAGAAAAAGAAAAGGGAGAAAAGTTTACTTAGCTCATGCTCCGTTTGTAGCTAAAAAGACCGAGGGTCTCTGAGCATGTAGACTTCTTTCTTTGATCGTGCCCGAGAAGCTACTGGAAGCAGCGTGGCAGGCTGCTCTCTTGCCGTGCGCCCGCCGGACTCCCAGTGCAGGATACTGCTCCACGCGAGTGGGTGCCCTGAGGGTGTCACGTCCCTTATCAGGCCCGAGGCTTCCCATGCGAAGCGTCTCCTCACTCCGAGCTATGCCTGTGCTCTGTGTCCTTTCCACTCGTATATGTCCCCAGACGAAGTCCGTTTCTCCATGCCGGCAGTCACGTCACCGGCGGCTCTTCCGTTGTGTTTGTGTCACAGTGCTGTCCATGCTCCCGGCGCTGAGAGAGACCCTGATGCAGCGGCTCAGTTCCGAGAGCCTCACGGCCCTGCTCAAAAACAGGTAACCCCAGTCTCGGCACCCCGTCTGCACTGCACTGCACTAGGTCGCTGCCCTCTGCCAGCTTCAGATTCTCTTGTTCATGAGCGCTCAGTGGCTGACTGTGAATGATGCAAGAGTTAAGGTAAACGTTGTGCCATTTAGAGAATTCACACTGTGTATGTGAAGCGCACGTTTTTACTTGCTTAGTCTGCAAGGGGGGGAGACTTAGAAACAGTGACCAAATGGCGGTGAATGTGTCGGTGAAGCTTTAATATCTGAAGACGCATTCCCCCAGATGAGGGGCCAGAGTTCAGAGAGTCAGGTGACTAGGGTTCTGCTTCGAGACTTGAACACGATGAGCCCAAAGAACTTTTTGTATCAAAAAAGTAGATCCAGAGCAAGGACTGCAAGGGCTGGATAAGGGCAGGAAACTGGCAGACTTTCACGATGACTCTTTAGTCACTATCAGGCCACCCCATCAGCTGAGGCCCTAATTGGGGAGTCCTGAGATTCCCAAACAGACGTGATGGGCCTAAACCTCGAATAAATCCCTCTCTCCATTGTTACTGGTCATTCCTATCAGGAACAACACAATAGACCCCTTTGTGGGCCCTATAGGACCTTGCCCTCAACTTGGATCAACAACAGTAGAGAGTGTTCCAATCCTCCAAAGGGAGGCTGGACAACATACTCTATGCTTCACCTGAGGAAGATGGGTCCTGATATTGGGGCAGCTTGGAATGTCAGTTGGTCCAGCCTGTGTGGAGAGCAGTCTGGAGAACTCTCACAAGGCTAGACATGGACCTTCCATATGACCCAGTAATTCCTCTCCTGGGGTTATACCCCAAGGACTCCATAACACCCAACCAAAAAGAGGTGTGTACTCCTATGTTCATAGCAGCACAATTCATAGTAGCTAAAACCTGGAAGCAACCCAGGTGCCCAACAACAGATGAGTGGCTGAGAAAGCTGTGGTACATATACACAATGGAATACTACGCAGCTATGAAGAAAAACTGACCTTGCCTTCTCTGACCCATCTTGGATGAAGCTAGAAGGAATTATGTTAAGTGAGCTAAGTCTTTTCCCTTTTTTAATGACAGACGTTTTCTACTCCTCTAGGAGCATGAAGCTAGGCTTTCCTCATTCTCAGCATCACAACCACACTCTGCCTTTTGTCTAGATAGATAAATCTAGTTTCTGCTAAAAAACAAACAAACAAACAAAAAAACGGAAGGTTACATGAGAATATAACAGTAAAAATTGTGACTGGCCACTGAAATGACACTTTTTTTTATTTACCTTTTATGGGATTTTTCTGCAGTTATCCTATAATAAAATATTAAATGTAGAGCTTCAAGTTTAAAGTTTTTGTTTAATTATCATGGTTGATGTTTTTTTCCTTTTAATTTTCTGATATTTTTTCTTTAGGCCTTCCAACAAGATAGAAATCTGGGAGGATCTGAAGATAATAAGTAAGCTGGCATAGTCTTCTTAACAGATTTATGGAGGACTTGATGCTCTGAGACGTCACTGACTCTTTTTCAGCCACCTCAGGAAGTTGTTGCCCAAAACTTTTCTGCGTCGAAAAAGCACTAGGGACAGTCCCCACGGCTTTGTCTTTGATGAGGAGAGGTGTCGGCTTCCTTCCCATCACTCCCACTCACCCCATGACATACTGACTGCAGTCTGACGCCCACTCTGTCCGCCCCAGCTCACCTCACAGGGATCCTCAGTAGCTTCTGTGTTGCCCCGTACCTTCTGCCAGACTCATAAATCCACATCTTTATTCTCTCCTATATTTTAAACACCGCCCTAGAGGCTGCGACTCTTACTCTGGGGTTTTCCCCTTCCTAGGCCGTTCCCCACCCCTGTGCTAGGCCCATCCTCTCCTGCCACTGAAGCCTGGAGCTCAGCGATCAGCCCTTTCATTCATTCTGAACAAGCTCTTAGTTCTGAGTTGTAAGACTGCTACCCTAAGATCCTCAGTCCTTTCTTTGTTGACACTATATGACCCTTCACTCAGGATACTTAACTGGTAATTGTTTCCATTGGTTTCTGTTTCAGTTAAGAAATACCCGGGCCAGGGAGAGAGTATAATGATTATGCCTTTTGTTTAAATCTTTTACTTTCATACCTGAGGTCTCAGGGTTCCAGGTTTAATCACTGGCACCACTGTAATACAGAAGTGCACGGTGCTCTGGTTAAAAAAAAAAAAAAAAAAGTGAGGTAGCATAGTGGTTATGCAAAGAGACTCTCAGGCCTGGGGTTCCAGAGTCCCAGGTTCAGTCCCTGCGTTAGCATAAACTACAACTAAGCAGTGCTTTGGCAAATAGACTAGAAATAAAATATTTTAAATAAGAAAAGATGCTTGTTACTTACTGGGTCTTGCAAAGGACAAGTATTCCAGTTTTTATTAAAGCTGTTCTAAGGCAATCAATCATAAAAATGGCAGTGAACGTGTATGAAAGCATCTGTGGATGTATTTTGAAGTCATGCCATCAGAGCGCAGCCCCGGGGTGGTGCGGGCTCTGCTGCTCACTGCGACGGCACCGACCCCGCGTGCCTGTGCTCCCGCAGGCTTCACCAGAAGCATAGTGGCCGTGTACAGCACGTGCATGCTCGCCGTGCTCCTGCGGGTGCAGCTCAACATCATTGGCGGCTACATCTACCTGGACAACGCGGCAGGCGGCAGCAGCGGCACAGTACGTCTCGCGGCCAGCAGCCTTGGTCTCTGTTGAGCTGATGCTCTGTCTCTGTCTGGTGTGGGCTGTGTTCACATGTCATGTTTCTGCCATCCTAGGTCCTGAGAGCCTCAGCTTAAGTTATACTGAAAGTACTGTTCACTGAACTAAGAACATTGGGTGATTTAATTCATTTCTGGGTGGTTGTTTTTTTTTATATATAATTTATTATTTTCTTGTTGTTGCTATTGATGTCGTCGTCGTTGGATAGGACAGAGAGAAATGGAGAGAGGAGGGGAAGACAGAGGGGGAGAGAAAGACAGACACCTGCAGACCTGCTTCACCGCCTGTGAAGCGACTCCCCTGCAGGTGGGGAGCCGGGGGCTTGAACCAGGATCCTTAACACCCTTATCCACCTGCGCTAAACTTGCTGCGCTGCTGCCCGACTCCCTATTCGTTTGTGTTTTGTGCAGACAATCCTGGCCCCTCCTGACGTCCAGCAGCAATATTTATCAAGTATCCAGCATCTGCTTGGAGATGGTGAGGTTTTTCCATAGGACCAATAAATAAGTTTTCTTTCATTCATTTTACTACTGAGGAATTCCCAAAGTGAACAAGCCTTTTTTTTACTGTGTCTTTCCCATAACAGGCCTGACCGAATTGATCACTGTCAGTAAACTGGCGGTGCAGAAGATCCTAGGCAGGTAAGGCATCTTGCTCTGCTTTCTCTGACTGCCCGATTCTGATGACTAAAGGTGGTCAGAATCGTCTCCGGGAACCTACTGACTTGACAAATGGTGGTGTGTGAAGTCTCGTCCAGGTGAAGACAGTCATGGCCCTGAGTATTGATCTGTATAGTCCCATTCTCTTCACTAGTGCCGCCTACTGCCTTTTGTTACCAAGGAAAAAGTTAATGTTTCATCACTTAGTGGCTGATTTCAAAATAAATCAGAGGCATTGCAGTGCTAAGATAGATAAACAGCCTGTTTGACAATTTCTCTGTGGCGTTTATCTCCTGTTTGGACTAGTAATAGCTATAACTACTGTGGAAATTTCCTTGTGAGCCTTGCAGCAGGATTTCTCTTAGCTCTGTGACGATGACTCTTACCTAGCAGCTGATTTCATAGTCTTACAAGAGTGTGCACAGGTGTGTGTGTGTGTGTGTGTGTGTGTGTGTGTGTGTGTGTGTAGTCTTGACTTAACCCCAATTCCCTTTGCTCTATTTCTAGTGTTTCCCTTAAACACTCTCTGTCCCTTTTGGACTTGGAGCAGAAACTGAAAGAGATCAGAAGCCTGGTGGAGCAGCACACACCCTCTTGGGCCGGCCAAGACGAATCCAGGTCTTTCCTGTGCTCCTATTTGCTGCCCGACGAAGAGACTCCGTTAGCTGTTCAGGTACCCGACCAGATCTGTTGCTCTGCTCTCATCATCTCTGGGTATTTCTGAATCTCTTAAGTGACTGACAGTGTAGTTCTATAGTTGAAGCAATAAATCATAAAGCAGATATGGCTGATTTCCACTTTAAAGCACGTATAGTTTTAGATAGCAAACTTGTTTTAGTTTTCTTTTTCGCTCCTCCTTTGGAAGCTCAGCCAAAAAAAAAAAAAACTGTTTTGAATGTAGTTATGTCACACTGTGTGTAAGTGTGGTTGGGATATAAGAGGAATAAGTCCACCTTAGGGAACTCGGAAGACATTCCGCTTGTGTGGGTAGGACTTGCCTCCATGCATGAGACCAGGTCGCAGAAGACAGCTGACATTTGTGTCAGGACCCTGCAGTACTCGGACGCCGAGATGAAGAGCCCTAAGTTTGCCTGCGAGGCAGAAAGGCTCACCCTAGCCAGGTCTGCACTGCAGTCATACGTTCTTCCTGATGATGCCATGGCTGGGGCTTCACCACTGTAAGATGAGACAGGCAGAGAGGCGGAGAGAGACCAAAGCATCAAGGCTTCCTCCAGTGTGGTGCGGCCAGGTCAGGCACACAACAGAGCGGCTCAGGGTCCCAGTGAGTCACCTTGTCAGCCCTTACTTCTGTTGTTAAAGAGAAACCAGTGCTGAGACTGGGAGAAGTTGGTACTGTCAGTAGTTGAGACAGAGAAAACCTAACAGTTACCAGCCCAGCTGTGACTGTAGGCTTCTGTGATGTCGGTTATTCATTGGTTCGGAAAGAAAGAAACTCAATCTCAACAGGAACAACAACAAAAACCAAACGGCCCCTCCCAGAAACGGGGAGACAATATGAACCAAATATTCACCAAAGAAGAGATCCAAAAGGTCAACAAACATGGAAAAAATGCTCCAAGTCATTCACTGTCAGAGAAATGCAAATAAAGACAACAGTGAGATGCCATATCAAAAAATAGAAACAAATAGTGGAGGTTCCTAGTTATAGGCCTGTTTTTAAAGGATTACTGGTCTTCTGATTCATAAGTAGAGTAGAACCCATTCTTGGTTATTGAGAGGTTACCTTTCAGTTGACAACTAGGGAACCATTAGGCTGGAGGCTGGGGCCTGTGCTGTACGTCAGCATGGAGAACCCATCAACACAGACGGTACCATGTTTGACCCTGCAGGCATGAGTTACCCGCCCCCCCCACCCACACACACACACCAAACTCTGAAGATGGGCCTGTTTAGGAGGTAAGAGGCCCTGCATTCATAATTCTCATGAAAAAAAAAAGTTTCAACCAATTTAAGGAAACTCTGACTTCCAGATTGTAAATTAAACATAAAAAGTAGAATAGGACAGAATTAATGAAAAAAATAGAAGAAAACGTACAAAATATGATCTGAAGGAGATACACAGAGAATCTCTCTAGAAGGAAAAAAAAATCCAGATTTTGATATTGAGCAGTGGAGCTAGAAATGAAAATGATTCCCCAGAACAGGCTAAGAGAGAAATGATGAACACACTTTCCGTCAACTAAAAAGACCTGAAGCATGAGGTTTAAAAGATATGGAGAACCCCAGGTGAAGTTAATGTAAAAAAAAAACATCTGTCCTGACCGGAAGATGTAGTGCTGAAAAGAGAGAGAAAAAGTTGACGTAAATCACAAGGCCAGTTTTTTTTTCTTTATAAAGATGTTCTGAAATTGTGCCTGAGAGGCCAGAAAGATAACTTACAAAGATTGGTGTGACTTGTATTTTAAATAATATTTCCCTATGCACATGAACCTTCATAGTTTTTTTTTTTTTAAGTTTGATATTTTTTACTAGCAGAATTTAGTCTTTGTTTCCCAAACTCTTGAATTTACTGACATTCTTATCTCAGTACCCCTGTGCTAATATCTGAAATCCTAACGGATGACATTTTAACGTTCCAGGCCTGCGGGCTTTCTTCTAAAGATGTCACGACTATTAAGCTGCTCAATGAAACGCGGGACATGTTGGAAAGGTATGTGGCACCATCTGCCATAACACAGGCTTTTATGTGTACTTACGCTTTTTTTTTCCCAGTTTTGAATAATATATTAAATGTAGTGTTTTCTTGCAATTAGAATTTGAACCTGTTTCTCTGCCTTTACATAGGATTTCCTCCCTAAACTAGTCATTGTCTTGCTTGAGTGAGAAGACAGTGTCTTTGAAGATACCCGTTTCTTGTCCTCCTACTGCCTGACGTAGTTGAGTCCTTCCTCACCTGGCGCAGTGGGGTGCCTGGGAGATGGAGTACGCCAAGGGCGTCACTTCCTCTGTGGCCACAGCAGAGCCGGCTCCCTCCTGTGCCGGCCTCCAGGGTGGACACCCCTTTGGCTGAACGTCCCACTCCCCACGCGGCGCTCTGCAGCTCACCAGTCACGTCCAGACTCGGGCCCTCTCCTCTCTGTAAGGGACTAAATTTAGCCTTTTCTGATTTAGTCAGCCTTACGGGTGGAGATCAAAGTTCTTGGCATTTCTCAAGATCAAGCCCACACTCCGCCTGTTGCCGTGTTGTGTGCCTTCGCTCAATCAGTCGATGCTGCTTGGCAAAACAAGAGATGAATGAGTAAATGATAACATGTTCCCACTACCAACATGAAGTGTTTCATGCTGACCCGGGAAGAGGGGCTCTCGGAAAGAGAGCCATGGGAGCCAGCTCCAACATATCTGTCTGTCTGTCTGCCTGGCTGTCTGTCTGCATATATTTTGCTGCTGCTGAGGTGTGTACACACACAGTTTGAACAACTAGCCCCCTAACCATTTCAGGATAGATTAGAACGCTCCTAAAACTTTAAGGAAGCCAGGTGATAGTGCACCTGATAGGCGCACACAGGTCATGTGCAGGGACCCAGGTTCGAGCCCCAGCCCCTCATGCTCAGGGAGGATGTTTCATAAATGGTGAAACAGTACTGCAGGTGTCTCTCCTTCTCTCTCTCTCTCTCTCTCTCTCTGTCTCACCTTCTATCAAAAGAAAAATGGGAAATGGTTGCCAGGAACAATAACCTTGTAGCCTCCAACCTCAGAGAAAATCTCGGGGGCAAAAAAATAAAAATAAAATCTTAAAATTTTTTCTGTTTTCAAGGAGTTGGATGGTAGCGCAGCGGGTTAAGCGCAGGTGGTGCAAAGCCAAGGACCGGCTTAAGGATCCTGGTTCGAGCCCCCGGCTCCCCACCTGCAAGGGGAATCGCTTCATAGGCGGTGAAGCAGGTCTGCAGGTGTCCATCTTTCTCTCCCCCTCTGTCTTCCCCTCCTCTCTCCATTTCTCTCTGTCCTATCCAACAACAACGACGTCAATAACTACAATAATAAAACAACAAGGGCAACAAAAGGGAATAAATAAATATATTTTTTTAAATGTTCTATCTTCTGTTACATTGAATAGCACTATATGAAATCAGCCAGAACAGCAGTGACCAGGGTGTGAAGAACGGAAAAAGCACCAAGCAAGGGAATGGGAAATGAGAGGGCCTAGATGCGGGGGCAGTGCTGCCGTGGTCAAGACGCGTGATCTCTTCAGCCTTGTGAAATCTCAGTTATGCCAGTTACACCAGTCCTACATACTTCAGCCAACTCTTTAAAGAGAACTTAGCCCCACTTCCCCTAGTTTGTTTCCTGCTTCTATTTTTATGATCTTAAAGAAGAACCAGCAAATGTCTAGGTTACCGCAGCTCCTGAGTTCTCCTGAAGCAGCAGTTGCCAGTCTTCTTACTCGGATTTCCACCAGATCACCCCTTGAGCCCCTTAAAGCTCTGGTGCAGGCCATCAGGATCTACTCAGCCCGTGATCCTGATCTTAGCTTATGATAATCCACAGTCGGTCACACCTTTCTTGAAATTCTTTGATCATGTGGCTAGACTTCCCCAGCTGTGTCAGTTCCTGATTTCTGTTGGAGTTCTTAAAGAATTCCTTCTTGGGTTCCTCTGTCTGTTGACTTTGTTTCCAAGGCCTGTGTGTTCCAGCTGTTTCTCCTCATTTCATCCTTAGCTAACATAGCTGCTCTACACCTCCCCCAGATGTGTCAGCTGCTGTCTGTACAGTAATTCTCAGCTGGACAGCTCTGACCCGCCCCTTTCGGGAGCTCTTCTGGATTGAGACTATGGTGTATGAAAAGGTAGAAATAATTCATACAGCAACCATTTCAGGGTTATCGCTGGGGCTCGGTGCCTTATCTATGAATACACTGCCCCTGTGGTCACTTTTCCAATTTTTTGGATAGGACAGAAAAATTGAGAGAGGAGGGGAAGACGGGGGAGAGAAAGACAGACACCTACAGACCTGCTTCACCGCCTGTGAGGCGACCGCCCTGCAGGTGGGGAGCCGGGGGCTCAGATGGGATCCTCTTGTGGGTCCTTGCGCTTCCTACTCTGTGTGCTTCACCTGGTGCACCACCTTGAGGCCCCCACAGCCATTTTTTAACTCCTACACACACTTTTATTCTTTACATCAGAAAAATTTAGTGGGGAGTTGGGTGGTAGCGCAGCAGGTTAAGCGCACGTGGCGCAAAGCACAAGGACCTGAGTAAGGATGCCAGTTCAAGCCCCCGGCTCCCCACCTGCAGGGGAGTCACTTCACAGGCGGTGAAGCAGGTCTGTAGGTGTCTGTCTTTCTCTCCCCCTCTCTGTCTTCCCCTCCTCTCTCCATTTCTCTCTGTCCTATCCAACAACAATAACATCAGTAACAACAATAATAATAACTACAATAAAACAAAAGGGAAAATAAAGATTGAAAAAAAGGTAGTGAGGTTATTTAACATAGTATAATGACAGGAGCTTGAGCTTTAAATCGGAAAGGCCTGGATTCAAATTCTAACTCCTCACGAACTAATACATGATAGTGACATGCTGTGTCTCACTGGGTCGTCATAAAGTATGTGAAGCGAACCATCAAACGAAGTACGAGAGAGTGCTCCAAGAACTTTGCTTGCTTCTCTGCGGAGACTAAAATGTGACTCGTGCTTGTGCTTTCGTGTAGTCCAGATTTCAGCACCGTTCTGAACACCTGCTTAAACCGCGGCTTCAGCAGGCTGCTAGACAACATGGCAGAGTTCTTCCGGCCGACCGAGGAGGAGCTGCGACATGGAAACTCCATGAGCAGGTAAGACGACAAGCAGACCGCCGTCAGGGAAGCGGGCGCCCCTAAGAAAGAGCAGTGCTGGGGCCGGGCGGCAGCGCAGCGGGTTCAGCGCACGTGGCGCAGAGCACGAGGACCGGGGAAGGGATCCCAGTTCGAGCCCCCGGCTCCCCACCTGCAGGGGAGTCGCTTCACAGGCGGTGAAGCGGGTCTGCAGGTGTCTGTCTTTCTCTCCCTCTCTCTGTCTTCCCCTCCTCTCTCCATTTCTCTCTGTCCTGTCCAACAACCATGACAGCAGACAACCACAGTAATACAGCGACAGCAATGATAAACAACAAGGGCAACAAAAGGGAAAAAATGGCCCCCAGGAGCTGTGGATTCGTAGTGCAGGCAACGAGCCCAGCGATAACCCTCAAGGCAGAAATAAGAAAAAGAAAGAGTAGTGCTGGGGATGTGGCCATGGAGTTACAGGGCTGTAGCTCCACACTGCAGCCACCCCAGGAGAACCCCATCGTTTAGTTTAGAAACATTTTGGCTACTCTTTATTTTATATGATTTTTTTTTTTTTTTATGATTTCATGTGCTTGAATTCTTCATATTGCACATATGAGTTTGTCAGAAGTACAGGTCGTTTGGTAACAAATAGCAATAGCAATAAAAGTCTTGAACACAAAAAAACTAAACGGTCTGACTCTGTGGCTTGACCTCCCCGCCCTTACGTTTTGGGAAGGGAGCACAGTCATCATGCAAAAGATTTTCAAAACACAGCACAACTTGGGCAGGATTGGTGCCTTGCACCAAAGTACAGGGAAGGGAGGGTTCGGGTCCTGGAACATGATGGAGGGGGACATAGTAGGAGGCTAGAGTGGTATGTGGAAAATTGAGAAATGTCATACATGTACTAATTACTGTATTTTTCTTTTTTTGTTATTGGATAGGACAAAAATTGAGAGAGCAGAGGAAGAGAGAGGAGAGAGAAAGACACCTGCAGACCTGCTTCACCACTTGTGAAGTGAACCCCCTGCAGGTGGGCAGCCGGAGGCTCAAACCGGGATCCTTACAAGGATCTTTGTGCTTCGTACTATGTGCACTTAACCTGCTGCATCACGGTGTGAACCTCCGCCACAACTATTATGTTGCTGTCTGTCGACTGTCAACCATTGGTCCCCCCCTGTTAAAAAAAAAAAAAAAAAAAAGTCTGAGGCTCCAGGGTCTCAGGTTCAATCCCAGTCATCACCATAAGCCAGAGTTGATCTGTACTCCATTGCAAAGAAGGGAAGAGCAGGGCAGGGGCAGGGACAAAGAGGAGGAGGAGGAGGAAAATAAGAGTCGGGATGAACGCGTATCAGATACATATATCGCGTCGTATGTATAGACGTTCTGAGATGAGGTAAACCGTGGTAACTACAGTTACTTCTAGGTGGTAGAACACTGTTTTTTATGAATCCATGTCTCTGAGTGCCCGGTGGTGACTGTCTGTTCACCAGCTGAGGTGCTGCCTCCCTGTAAGGTCATCTGGAAGCTAACTCGCTGCTGTGACGGTTTTGCAGCCTGTCCAGCGTCAGCCTGCCTCTAGCCAAGATCATCCCCATAGTGAACGGGCAGATCCATTCAGTCTGCAGCGAAACGCCCAGCCACTTTGTTCAGGTAAGAGGGGAACTTGGCTGGGGGCATGATAAAAAAAAAAGTTCGTGTTAAGTTCTGGTTTTGTTTGTCTAACATAAAATTGTTTTCTCCTGTGGAGTTTGGTCCAGCAAACCCCAGGCTTGATCACACCTTGAGTGTGACAGGTCCTTGTAAACGAAAGCGTGCAGCCATTGCTAGTCAGAAGGAAGGAAGACTGGGGGCTGGGCGGTGGTGCAGCGGGTTAAGCGCACGTGGCACAAAGCTCAGGGACCAGCAGAAGGATCCCGGTTCAAGCCCCCGGCTCCCCACCTGCAGGAGAGTCGCTTCACAGGCAGTGAAGCAGGTCTGCAGGTGTCTGTCTTTCCCCATCTCTGTCTTCCCCCCTCTCTCCATTTCTCTCTGTCCTACCCAACAACATCAATAACAACAATAATAACCACCACAACAATGAAAAACAAGGGCAACAAAAGGGAAAATCAATGTAAAAAAGAAAAAAAAGAAGGACCTCAGGCAGCGTGTTGGAGACTTCAGTGCAGATCCAGCTGAGTGAGCAGCTGCCACACATAGGCAGCGTGTTGGAGACTTCAGTGCAGATCCAGCTGAGTGAGCAGCTGCCACACAGACTTGATTTTCCTGAAGAGCTTTGCAAAATATTTTCTTCTGTACATTGAAATATAAATATTCTGCTGTACTTGGGGTTTCTTCTAAAGATATTATTGCTCCTTTTTTTTTTTTTTTTTTTGCTGTTATTCAAGAACACCAATGCATGTTTTTTTTTGTTGTTGTTTGGTTTGGTTTTTACCGGAACGACCAGCTCTGGTTTTTGGTGGTACAGGGGATTGAACCTGGGACTTTGAAGCCTCAGGTATGAGAGTCTCTTAGATAACCATTATGCTGTCTATCTACCCCTGCCCACCAATGTATGTTTTAATGAATACTGCAAATGTACTTTCTTAACTAGAATAAAATTAAGCTCTAGTTTTTTCATTTCTAGGGTATTAACTTGAGGATATTTAAACTATTATTTCTATTAAGAGTATAGGTATTTATTATTTTTTTGTTTGTTTAGGAATTGGTGATTTTGTTCATCTTTATTTTTCCTTTAGATAGAGGCTGAGGCAACGGGAGAGGAGAGGGAGAGAGAGGCAGCCGCAGCATTGCTCCAGAGCTCATAAAGCTCCCCCTTTGCATGAGGGTCCGCAGCTTGGACTTCGGTCCTCGGGCACCGTGATGTCAGCCGGCCCCAGCAGTGTGTGAGCAAAGTAATCCCGTGCTAGTGGGAGCGCTAAGCAGAGCTGGCCTGACGTTTGAGCTTGAAGCACATCAATGATTTCAGTTCCTCAGGTTTGAGAGAAAACTGAAGAAAACATTTTGTGAAGGAGGAAAATACTTTCGTCGCTAATCAAGTAGCACTGTGGACAGCTGTCACTAATCTTCTCACTAGATCGATTACCTATAAACACCATCCCCCTTGGGGAAGCATTTTGGAGTGCAGTGAGACTGATGTTATTCAAGTGAGAATATGGAATCCACATAAGTTCCTTTTTTGATTTGCAAATTTGGGAATTCTATAATTAACATTTAAAAAAAGGCTTAAAGCTCAGTCCTGCACCACTACAATAATATCCGGTGAGAAGAAATGCTGTGGTGTGGTCACAAAGGCAGCATCTTCTCCTCTTGATGCTGCTGCTCTCAGAGGAGCTGGGTCTCCTGCCTGTGGGCTGGCTACTGGCGAGTTGAAGAGCACAGATGAGGAATTGCATTTCTCCCATTTCTGAAGTCTCACACTTATGCCTATGTGGGGGGGAAAAGGTGTAATCTCTGACATTTATGCCTTTAACCCTCTCTGCTTTTATGAAAGTCTTTGGCTTCATTTTTTGGGCATTTATCTTACGAGCCAAGTAGTGAAGAAATAAGTTTTGATTAGGTAACCTACGTGCTGCATGAATTAAAATATAGAATAATGAAAATAGAAATCTTTAGTGAATTTCTCAACTGTAATTTATAAATTAATTAAATATTAATATTTAATAAATATTCATTTCTAAATTAATTAATAAATACCAAGTGGTCGTCAGAGAATCAGACGAAGAATTTTTGGCTTCAAGACTTGTATAAAACTCACTTGCGCTTTCTGATATTCAATGAGAAGGAACACGGAGGAGAGGCTCACTTCCTCATCCTCTCACCTCCCAGGCGCACAGCACCCCACTTCTGGGGCTTCCACAACTTGACACAGGGCCCGTGGGCCTCTCACAATGACCTGCAATGCAGCCAGTTTCCAGGATATACAGGTGTTTTGTTCAGTCTTGTTTTAATAAAGAGGAAAAAAAATGATTTGGGCTGGGGAAGGAATAGTTCACAAGTGACAAAATTAAGTCAGTGTCATTTGTACGGATAGTCTTATTTAGGAACAAAATCTTCCTTCAGATGATTTAGAAATATTTCGCCACCTGCAGGGTGGGAGATTCAGGAGCGGCAAAGCAGTGCTGCAGGTCTCTCTCACTCTCTCTCCATCTCTCTTGCTCTCTCTCGCTGTCTCCCCTTTCTCTCTCTTGATCTCTCTGTCTCTACCCAATAAGTAAGTAAATAAATAAATAAAATATTAAATGTCTTAAAGATAAAACATTTCATGATCACAACAGAAACACAACTTAAAGTTTCTAAAGTTGCAGCACCTGACGTAATAAAAATCACCCCGTAGCGTCTCCTGTTTTCCTCCCCCCACAGCGGCCATTGTGCAGGAGGATAGCAGAGGGTCTCTTGCTCCAGGGCTTGCTGAGATCAGCAAGAAACCCGGGGCAAATCAGATGCTGGGGGCTCGGGACAGCCACTTCTCGGGTCCTGGACTAACCACCCTTCGACATCCCTGTCACTTGTTAGGTTGACATCATGTTTTAGACAAGATGGTCTTCCAACTAGATGTATTTTCCAAGTCCTTGATTGAAACTGGAAAGTTGTTCTTTAAATATTCCTGTTAATATTTTCAGATGACTTTCCAGTGTGCTTTCCTGGTGCTTTCAGAGAATATGAAGCACGATACCTGCTTCTTTTCTTTTTATTGCCACCAGGGTTATTGCTGGGCCTTAGTGCCTGCACGTGACTTTACCCATGCCAGCTGCCATTTTTCCTTTTTTTTTTTTTTTTTTTTTTTCCTTCTCTATTTGACAGGAGAAGAATTGAAAGGGATGGGGAAGATAGAGGGAGAGAGACAAACACCTGCAACCCTGCTTCACCTCTGGTGAAGCTTTTCCCTTGCGGGTGGGGAGTGGGGGCTTGAGCCCGAGTCCTTGCACTTGTGGGTTGTGTGTGCGTTTAACCGGGCGCCATCGCCCGGCCCCCAAAGTCTCCGTCTTCTGCTTGTCCTCTGACAAAGCACATTCGAAGGCGCTTCTGACCGGTCTAACCTCCCATAGCCACTTTGTCTCCTAATTGTGCTTCTAATCGCACCACACCTTGTCAGGAGTTTGCTTCTCCTGGCCTTAAATATCTGACCTTGCTGTAATTAAGAAACAAAACCAAAAGATCTGTTACTTTTATAAATGCGGTATTATCATTATCACTTTTTTTTTTTTTTTTTTCCTCCAGGGTCATTGCTGGGCTCGGTGCCTGCACCATGAATCCACCGCTCCTGGAGGCCATTTTCCCCCCCTTCTGTGGCCCTTGTTGTTGCAGCCTTGTTGTGGTTATTATTGTTGTTGATGTCATTCGTTGTTGGATCGGACAGAGAGAAATGGAGACAGGAGGGGGAGAGAAAGACCTTAACATTTCCATTCTACAAATCATAAACATATTCCAGGTGTTTTGTGCATGATACTGGCTTAGATCCATGGAGAACTAGTCATCACATCTTTTTGCAATAAGTACTCCTAGAGCTAAAATAACGCGTGTGCAGGCTCAGGGGTGGCTGCTGTCACCCTTACAGGCAGCTGTTTTCTGGTCTTCACTTGAGTCTGCTCACTGGTAAACGCAGAGCTCACCGTCCTAGGGTTGTAATCACTAAATAAAGGATGGCAGAACTCCAAAAACAGGGCTGAACTAGCTAACTAGTGTTAAGAGATTAGGGGGCCGGGTGGTAGCACAGCAGGTTAAGCACGCATGGCACAAAGCGCAAGGACCAGCATAAGGATCCGGGTTCGAGCCCCCGGCTCCTCACCTGCAGGGGGGGGGGGTCGCTTCAGAAACGGTGAAGCAGGTCTGCAGACGTCTATCCTTCTGTCTTCCTCTCCTCTCTCCATTTCTGTCTGTCCTATCCAACAACAACAGCAATAACAAGGGCAACAAAATGGAAAAAATGGCCTCCAGGAGCAGTGGATTTGTATTTCAGGCACCGAGCCCCAGTGAAAAACCCTGGAGGCAAAAAGGGAAAAAAAAGAAAGAAGATATTTTAAAGGAGTTAATGGCATGTTTGAAGCATTCTCACAAGCGAGTTGAGGTTGCTGCTCCATCCTGTGATGCTGGGGTCAAGCTCGGGCCTCACGGCAGCAGGTGGCCCTGAGCTCTGCTGCTCAGAGGCTTCTAGCCCCCAGGTGCTCTGCACACCTGCTCGGTCATTGAATAGTGAGCTAGCATTCGCCGCCCGTGTAACTCCCACAGCTATTTCATGATCTCTGTTGAAGGCCAATCCAGAGGCTCAGCCAATACTACGTTTGCTGCTACTTTCTCTAGTAGAAAAACAATCCTAGACTTTAAAAAGTAATAGAATAAAAGTGTCACTTTTTCCATACTTTCTGTTCACAAAGTCCCTTAAGATCCCTCACTCTAAGCTAGCTCACTGGTGCAGCACACGCGTCAGTCGCCATGTGTGAGTGTGAGGACCCAGGTTCAAGCCCCCGTGCCTCACTGGCAGAAGAGGAAGCCTCACAGGTGGTGGAGTAGTGCTGCAGAGGCCTCTTTCTCTTTGTCTCTCCTCCTCTGTGTCACTCTGTCTCTCTAAGAAAAGAAAACACCAGGAACAGCGGTAGAGTCATGCAGGCACCAGATCCCAGCAGTGATGCTTACGGGAAAATCATTCTAGGGGGCCGGGCGGTAGAGTCATGCAAGCACCAGATCCCAGCAGTGATGCTTACGGGAAAATCATTCTAGGGGGCCGGGCGGTAGAGTCATGCAAGCACCAGATCCCAGCAGTGATGCTTACGGGAAAATCATTCTAGGGGGCCGGGCGGTAGAGTCATGCAAGCACCAGATCCCAGCAGTGATGCTTACGGGAAAATCATTCTAGGGGGCCGGGCGGTAGAGTCATGCAAGCACCAGATCCCAGCAGTGATGCTTACGGGAAAATCATTCTAGGGGGCCGGGCGGTAGAGTCATGCAAGCACCAGATCCCAGCAGTGATGCTTACGGGAAAATCATTCTAGGGGGCCGGGCGGTAGAGTCATGCAAGCACCAGATCCCAGCAGTGATGCTTACGGGAAAATCATTCTAGGGGGCCGGGCGGTAGAGTCATGCAAGCACCAGATCCCAGCAGTGATGCTTACGGGAAAATCATTCTAGGGGGCCGGGCGGTAGAGTCATGCAAGCACCAGATCCCAGCAGTGATGCTTACAGGAAAAATCATTCTAGGGGGCCGGGCGGTGGCGCAGCGGGCTGAGCGCAGGGACCGGCATGAGGATCCCGGTTCGAGCCCCCGGCTCCCCAACTGCAGGGGAGTCGCTTCACAGGCGGTGAAGCAGGTCTGCAGGTGTCTGTCTTTCTCTCCCCCTCTCTGTCTTCCCTCCTCTCTCCATTTCTCTCTGTCCTATCCAACAACAACGACATCAACTACAACAACAATAAAAAGACAACAAGGGCAACAAAAGGGAAGATAAATAAATAAAAATTACAAAAATAATTTTTTTTAAATCATTCTAAAGTAGCATCTATGTGAGATATAGATATATATATTTATATATGACATACTATGTTTATCCCAATAACTCATCGGTATTCTGTCTGCGCGCGTGCCCGCACACACACACACACACACACACACACACACGCACTGCACTGCATTGTGGGGCGTCTTCTCGACATCACACTTGAATACTTAGCACGCCTGCCATCCCTTGTATAAGAATCTAACACTGTCTCCTATAATTGTTATTTTTCAAAAACCACTTACTAAATTCTTTACTTTGGGGACGTTTACCACAAATTTGCAAGCTCAATGTATTGTTTGGCTATAAAGATGAACTATTTGTCTCTTTCACAAACTGAAACGCTGTGTGTCACTCCCACTAGGAACTGCTGATGGCGGATCAAGTGAAAGACTTTGCCGCTAACGTGTACGAAGCTTTCAGCACTCCTCAGCAGCTCGAGAAGTGACTGCTTCCTCCAAGGAAGACGGTGGAATCCTACTGCTTACAAAATAGACTGAGTAAATCAAATATAATTAGGGTGATGATTCGTTACCAAGATTCTAATAAAAATATTAATCAAGATCTTCAGCGAATAATAAAGCAGACTCGTTTGGCATCTGAATATATCTCTAAAGTCACCAACAGACTGGTTTTTGTGGACATACCTGAATATCTGCGTTTACAAAGTACGAATAGCTGAATGATCAGTAATTTGTTACACTCTGGGTAGCAGTTCCAAAATGACTAACCATTAGTGTAGATATTTTTGATAGAACACGACGTGCAGCGTACTCCTGACGTCAATAGTGAGGGAAAAAATCCATTCAGGAAGTATTTTCAAAAATACACTATTCACTTATATTAACTGCTCTTAACTTTGGTCCAGTGGACACCAGTATGCGAGCGAATCGGGCTTTTCAATTATTCTTCAAAGAACTAAATCATTCATCTCTAATATAAGTCGATGATGGACTTTTTTTATGGGAATGAGCAACTCTAATGACCACGACCAGCCAGTGTTTCTCTTGTACAGCCAACGAGCCTGAGCAAACTCCTCTGTCGGTTCAGAGGCTGAGACGCTGTCCGCACTACCCCCAGCGGTGGCTGAACACATGGCCCCACTGTAAGTAAAGCATTTTAATGACTCACTTTGTATTGCTCTTGACCACAGCAAATACACCACTACAGTAAAATATTCGGATAAGAAAAGTGTGGCTTTGTTTTAGTTATGTTATTCGTCCCGTAGCCTTTCTTACTGTTATTTGGGGACCTACTGGTGTTCAAACATTATTTAGACCAGTGATGTAGCTGAGACTTTTCACTTAGCTGTTTAAGCAGGTGAGTAGCAGGGCCAGCTGGTGGCACATTTGCATGTGTGAGGACCTGAGTTCAAGCCACTGGTCCCCGCCTACAGGGGAGAAGCTTTACAGGCAGTGAAAACAGAGCTAGAGGTAGATCTCTCTCCCTTCCTATGAATGTCTCTGTATCTAAAATAAATAAGTAAATACAAATAGCATTTACTCATGAAAAAAATAATTCACTTTCCCTAGTTGTCTAATTATAAGAGCAGTTAAGGCAAAAAAAAAAAAAAAAATCATGTATCAGCATAGTAGGGGTCTTCTCCAATATCAAATACTTCCAGTAACATCACTTTTTTATCAGTGATTTAATAATGATTGACAAAATTGTGGGATAAGAGGGGGACATTCCACACAGCTCCCATTACCAGAGTTCCCTGTCCCCCTCCATGGGAAGTGTCCCTGTTCTTTATCCCTCTGGGAGTCTGGACCAGAGATCTTTGTGGGGAGCAGAAGGTGGGAGTTCTGGCTTCTGTCATTGCTTCTCCGTTGGACATGGTTGTTGGCAGGTGGATTCACACCCCCAGCCTGTTTTTTTTTAAAAATATTTCTTATATTTATTTTTCCCTTTTGTTGCCCTTGTTGTTATTGATATCGTCATGGTTAAATAGGAAAGAGAGAAATGGAGAGAGGAGGGGAAGACGGGAGAGAAAGACAGACACCTGCAGACCTGCTTCACCGCCTGTGAAGCGACTCCTCTGCGGGTGGGGGGCCGGTGGCTCAAACTGGAATCTTTACGGTGGTCCTTGCTCTTCGCGCCACATACACTTAACCCGCTGCGCTACCGCCTGACTCCCTCCCAACCTGTTTTCTGTCTTTCCCTAGTGGGGCAGGGCTCTGGGGAGGTGGGGTGAGGTCGTCTGCCCAGGGAGGTCAGGGTGGTGTCATGGTAGCATCTGCATCTTGGTGGCTGAAAAGCATTAAAGATATAAAGCAGAACAAACTGCTAAATAATCAGGAAGCTAAAGATAAGAATAGAACAGGTGAAGTTTGAGGTCTTTATGTTGGAAGAAGCTAGGAAGCCTATTTTAGATGTATTCCAAGGAGCCCCTGACTTTACTCATTTTTGTCTGAGCCCGATAGTTAGCATGCAGGTGAGCTAAAGGTACTGTCTGAGACCTTCAGATAAAGTAGATCTACAATAGCTGGATAAAGGCAAGAGACCGGCACAATCTAAGGATGCCCTTTTGGTCACGGCCAGGCCACCCCATCATCCGGGGCCCTAGTCAGGGAGTCCTGGAATTCCCACATAGACATGATGGGCCTAGACCTCTAACAGATCCCTCTCTCCACCATCACTGGTCACCTCCATCAGCAACAAAAATTCCGTAGGATAAGGGGTGCGATTCCACACAATTGCCGCTATCAGAGTGTTCTGTATGTCCATCCCCAGATCAATGGGATTTACAGTTAATACCATTTATAGACTTGCCCCATATCTGGGAGCTACTCTCTGCCCTGATCCAGCTTTCTAGTCCTATTCCCAACTCTGACACCATCTCCCCAGACAATACCCTGCATGTGAGCTGTCAGGCTCAAGCAAGAATTAGTGAAAGTCATGGGCCCCATGGAATATACCTAAAATAGACTTCTTAAATTACCCCAAAATGGATAGTCCAATCATCTATATTCTTACCTTTAGGTTCCTGATTATTAAACAGTTTGTTCTGCTTTATAGCTTACTGCCTTTCAGCCATCAAGTTACAGATGCTACTATGACGCCATCCTGACTTAACCTGGGCAGACGACCTCACCCATGTGTCCTGGAACCCCACCTCCCCAGAGCCTTGCCCCACTAGGGAAAGACAGAGACAGGCTGGGGGTGAGGATCCACCTGCCAACACCCATGTCCAGTGGAGAAGCAATTACGGAAGCCAGACCTCCCACCTTCTGCTCCCCATAAAGATCTTGGTCCATACTCCTAGGGGGAAAAAGTATATGGAAGCTTGAAGCTTCCACATTGAGAGCAAAGTCCTAGAGAGGGCTAAGCCCTCTTGTGGGCCTCTCCAGGACCTTGCTCTCAGTGTAGAGCAGCAGTGGTAGAAATGGCCCCACTCTCTGAAGGGAGGCTGGGTCAACACACTCTGCCCCTCGAGGAAGACGGGTCCTGAAATGAGCACAGCCCAGAATGTCCCCAGCTGTGACTGTGGACTGTGAGCTCAGACCTGCAGGGATGCAGAGGTCACACAGGCTCCGGTGCTGAATGTGAACAGATGTGGCTCCCAGATCAGATCAGTGGAGTTGACAGTTAATGCCATCTGTATACTTTTTCCATATTTGGGAGCTACTCTGCCCTGATCCAGCTTTCTGGTGCTGTCTCCAACTCTGACACCATCCTCGCAGTAACATCACTTTATATCACTCCAAAGTGAAGCTAAATATCAGAAGATACAAAATGAACTATTTACTACCCCATCACTTGGGGCTCCAGTCAGGGAGTCCTGGGATTCCCACACAGACACGATGAGCAGACCCCTCTCTCCATCACTGGTCACTTCCATCAGGAACAGCATCATAAGCCCTTTTGAAAGCCTCTCCAGGACCTTGCCCTCAGTGTAGAGCAGCAGTGGTAGAATCTGCCCCTATTCTCCAATGGGAGGCTGGTCAGCCTGCTCTGGCCCTGGAGGAAGACGGGTCCTGACATGAGAGCAGCCTAGAATGTTCCCAGCTGTGACCATGGGCTGTGAGCTCAGACTGACAGGGACTCAGAAGTCACACAGGCTCCTGCACTAAATAAAATAAAATATATATATATATATATATATATATATATATATATATATAATGTCAGGTGGATGGGATAAACAGTTAAGTATATAGATTTTCTTCAAGATTGGCAGTTATCTCTGCCCTAGTGCAACTTCCTAGACCTATACTCTTGAGAGCATCTTCCCAGACAATATTTTTGTTCAACTCCATGTTGGCTATCAAACTCTAGCAGAAGCTGCAATAGTCCCGGGCCCCTAAGAACATTCGTAAGACACTGCTCACTGCTTTATACCCTAAGATCTCTGTTCTCGTCTGCTGTATTCGCACCTTGGGGTTCCTGTTCATTAATACATTTTTCTTGCTTTGTATCTTACTGCCTTTCAGCTACCAAGTTTCAGATGCTACTCTGATTCCACCCTGACTTCCCTGGACAGACAACCTCACCCATGCGTCCTGGACCCCCACCTCCCCAGAGCCCTGCCCCACTGGGCAAGAAAGAGACAGGCTGGGGGTGTGGATCCACCTACCAACACCCTTGTCCAGTGGAGAAGCAATGACAGAAGCCAGAACTCCCACCTTCTGCTCCCCATAAAGAATTTTGCTCCATACTCCCAGAGGGGGAGAAATCTTAAGGGAAGATGCCTACAGGCATCTAAACTCCAACTCCATCAGGCCCCAAAAGAAAGAGAAAAAAGGGAGGGACATTTGGATGTAGTAATAGGTGTAAGTGTAACTTGGAAAGGAAGAGAAGATGGGACCATGGGAAAATATATGCAAATAGAGACAGCTAATTGTATGTATGGATAGATGCAGAAATAATAGTCAACCCGTATTTACAGCCGAGGGAGGGAGAAGTGCTGTCGCTTCCAGTGGAGGGAATGGGGACACAGAACTCTGGTGGTGGGAGTGTGTGGAGTTAGACCTGTTATAATTTTGTCACTCAATATTAAGTCAGTAATATAAAAAATAAAGGGGGTCGGGCGGTGGCGCAGCCAGTTAAGCACATGGGGCGCCAAGCGCAAGGACCAGCGTAAGGATCCCGGTTTGAGCCCCCGGCTCCCCACCTGCAGGGGAGTCGCTTCACAGGCGGTGAAGCAGGTCTGCAGGTGTCTGTCTTTCTCTCCCCCTCTCTGTCTTCCCCTCCTCTCTGTCCTACAACAATGGCATCAATAACAACAATAATAGTACCTACAACAATAAAATGACAAGGGCAACAAAAGGGAAAAAAAATAGCCTCCACTGGATTGGAGCAGTGGATTCGTGGTGCACCCCAGCAGTATCCCTGGAGATAGAGAGAGAGAGAAAATGAATTGTGAAGTCTCTTGTAAAGATAGGTTAAACTCAGTGGTCTATACATGGAATATTACAAAACAGCAAAACAAAAGATACAAGGAGAGATCAGAAAGCAAATTTTTTTTTTTTCAAAACGACAGTATAATTGATATTATTTCTAGTAGGGTAGCAGGAGAGCTGAATTTTGGAAATGTAGTGAATATGTGTCTATGTAACAGGGAATGCACCTCTCCCAGCGACATTAGCCCACAAGTTCAACCCAGGGAAGTTTAAGACTGAACATCAGGGGAACAGGAAGGACAGAAAGTGAGATGCACGTTAACACTCGAGGGCCAGAAGGGGGCGCACCCGCTTGCGTGCACACATCCCCACATCCCGAGTGAGGCGCCGGCTTCAGCCCCTTGCCGGCAGGTGTCGCTCTTTCTCCCTTATCTTCTCTCCCCAATGTCCGTCTGTCCTAGCAAATAAATAAATAAAAGGGAAATGGCCGCCTGGCGCGGTGGATTCACTACAGGCACAGAGCCCTGGTGATAGGATAACCCTGGGGGCAGGCGGTAAAAACAGAAAAACTGAAATTCCTTGCCCCTGGAAAGTTGCAGCAGTTGCACCGACGGCTAGGCCCACAGGCGTGTGCTTAACTGGCTGAGACAGACAGCATGCTTCGCCTTGTGAAGGCAGGAGCCTTCTTGTGGGGTTCATTTAAAAAAACAATTTAAAGTAAGGTGGCATCAACGTGGCCCGTGTATTATTCTTGGGTAGGCTTTCTGTTGTTGTTTTATTTCTACCTATTTTGACAGGACAGAGAGAAACCGAGTGAGGAAGGGGAGATAGAAGAGGGAGAGAGGCAGAGACACCTGCACGCACTACCTCACCGTCATGGATCGCTGCCCCTGCGGGGGCGGATCTCGAACCCAGAACCTCAGCTAAGTGTACAGTTACCGTGCACAAGCACCTGGGTACCCAGCCCCACGTCCCTACCTGCAGGAGGGACACTTGATGGTGAAATAATGCCGTAGGTGTCTCTTTCCTTTTCTATCTTCTCTGTTTTAAAATCTTCTTAGTGTTTAATGTTACAGAATTACAAATAACGGGGCTATAATTCAGCACCGTTCCCACCACCAGAGTTCTGGATCCCCAGTCCCTCCACTGGAAGCTACCGCAGTTCTCCCAAGGCTGCAGATATGGGCTGACTATTATTTCTACAGCTACCTGTCTATCTTTGTGTCTATTTGTCCATTTTTATATAAAGTTCAGCTAAGAAGTCTTATTTATTTATTTTCATACTTATTGGAATAGAGACAGAGAGAAATTGAGCGGGATGGGGAGATAGACAGACAGACACCTGCAGCCCTGCTTCACCATTCCTGAAGCTTTCTCCCTTGCAGGTAGGGAGCAGGGCCTGGAACCCGGGTCCTTGTTCACTGTAGTGTGTGTGCTCAAACAGGTGCGCCACTGCCCGGACCCCCATATTTGTCCATTTTTTTTCCATGGTCCCGTCTTCTTTTCGAAGACACACCTACACCCAACTGTTTCTTTTTCCTCTTTTCTCTCTGGGTCCTGATGGAGTTGAAGTTCAGAGTCCTCTGGTCATCTTCCCCTAGCATTTCTCCCCCACTGGGAATATGGACCAAAATTATTTCAAGGGGTGCAGAAGATGGGAGTCTCTCCTCTTTCCATTTCGATTTCTGTCCCTAATAAAATAAATATGAAACATAGGAATATTCTGTACTTGTCAGTTCATATAAGACCTGGGCCCTTCATACCTTTTGAACACCAGCCTGGATACAGGTGTTTCCTAAGTGTGTTTCTTGTACAAATCATGTGTGTTACATACATGTAAAACGAGAGGCATGATCAATCCAGTAGTTTTTTTACTTTATTTTCTCCCTCTTTTAGAATTGGTTTGCTCACAATTAATTCACCAATACTTTTTTTATTATATTTATTTGTTTGATAGAGACAGCCGGATATTGAGAGGGGAAGGGAAGACAGTGAGAGAGAGACACCTGCAGCCCAGCTTCACCGCACATGAAGCTTCTCCCTGTAGGTGAGGACCGGGGGTTTGAACCCGGGTCCCTTACGCATTGCAACATGTGCACTCAACCAGGTGCGCCACCACCCGGCCCCCTGAGACCTTTTTTAGCAATACGTTTTTACCAGGCTCATCAAAGCCTTCCACTTGGCTTTCACAGCACAGAGCCATAATCTTGCTGTCCAATTTGAATCGACAAAGCTGTTTCTAAAACTTACGTCAAAGAGAGTCCTGCCAACGTTCCCCTCCAAGTGTCTGACAGTTTCCAGCCTGGCATCTAAATCTTTGGTCCATTAAGAGTTTGCTTCGGGACAAGGTGGAAGGTGGTGGCCCAGTTTCACTCTTGTGCCCAGTTTTCCCAACACCCATGCAGAATACTCTCCTTTCTCAGTGTGATGCTTTCACACCCCCATCAAAGATCAGGTGTCCGTAGCTGTGGGGGTTCATTTCTGAGCTCTCGGTTCCATTCTCCTGGTCTGTGTGTCTGTTTTGGCTCCAGTACCAGGCAACTGTGACGACCGTGGCTCTGTGATAGGCACTGAGGTCAAGAAGCGGGGTGCCTCCATTCTTGCTCTTTTCTCTCCGGATGCTTCGGCTACTGACCTCGCTCATAGATGGAACTGAGTTCAGGACACGAGGTGAAACTCGGACTGGGTGTGGTCCAGACAAAGGACTCTGGGCAGGGGAGAATGGGATTCAAGGGACTCTATGTGATGGGGGAGAGAGCCCTAAGTTGAGGGAATGGCTGGATAGCTGTCAAGGAGTAGATGAAGGGTTGTGCATATGTCCCTGGGCAGACGCCCTCACCAGTGAGTGCTGGAGCCCCAGCTCCCCAGAGCCCTGCCCCACTAGGGAAAGACAGAGACAGGCTGGGGGTATGGGTCGATTGACTTGTCAACACCCATGTCCAGCAGAGAAGCAATGACAGAAGCCAGACCTCCCACCTTCTGCATCCCATGATGATCCTTGGGTCCATGCTCCCAGAGGGATAAAAAAAGAAGAGGAAATCTTCCAGTGGAGGGGATGGGACACGGAATGGTGGTAGCAGGAACTGTATGGAATTGTATGCCTATTACATACATTGTATGCCTATTACATACAATTACATACGACTGTAAAATCTGTTAATCATTATTAAATCACTAGTAAAAAAATTATAAAGACTGTACTACCATTTACACTATGGAAATAATCCATATAAATTTAATAATAATAATCCAATAAAATTTTTAAAAATATAAAGGCATAATCTGGGAACCGTACTAGGTTCCTTGGATGATTATAACACATTTCCACTAACTGGACGACTTAGAACAATATAAATTATCTCACGGGTGGGGGTAGATAACATAATGGTTTTGCAAAAAGGCTCTCATGCCTGAGGCTTCAAAGACCAAGGTTCAATCCCCCCGTACCACTGTAAGCCAGAGCTGCACAGAGCTCTGGTTAAAATAAATAAATAAATAAATATTACCTCACCACCGTGGCCCTTACTAGCCTAAAATCTGAGTGGACAGTCCAAAGGGGAGATGAGCAGATCATGCACTGACTGGACTGTCCTCCCTGAAGCTTCCGAGAGTCCATATTCAATCCCCAGCACCAGCCTCTCTCCCTTCTCTGTTGCTGGCGAAAAGAAATGTAAATACCTGTGTTTAAACAGTTCAAAATCCAAGCTTCCCTAGGGTCTTGCTCCCGCAGGTAGCTTCAGTCCTTGCTGGATTTACAGCTTCTGACCCCTTGATCCCTGGCTTCAGCTTCCGTCCACCCTGCCTGTCCTCACAGGGACTTCTGTCTGGCTTCTTTCCCGTCTCTAAAAGACACTCACTCAGGACCTACCACATCCAGAATGCCAGGTATGCCTCCATACCTGGCACCTCAGTGACCTCTTCAGAGATACTGTGTACAACTAAGATCACATCCTGGGGGTTGGGCTGTAGCGCAGCGGGTTAAGCGCACATGGCGCAAAGCGCAGGGACCGGCACAAGGATCCTGGTTTGAGCCCCCGGCTCCCCACCTGCAGGGGAGTCGCTTCACAGGCAGTGAAGCAGGTCTGCAGGTGTCTATCTTTCTCTCTGCCTCTCTCCATTTCTCTGTCCTGTCCAACAACAATGACATCAATAACAACGATAATAATAACCACAACAATGGTAAAACAACCAGGGTAACAAAAAGGAAAAAGAAAGAAAGAAAGGAAAAAAGACCACATCCTACTGGTCTTCTGGGGGAGATGAAAGCACACCCAAGGGTCCCAGGGAGTTGGGGTGGGGGAGCAGAAGGAGTGCAGGGTCTTGGCGGCCTATGGTGGCAGTTACCTGTGCATCTGTCTTGGGGCAATGAGCGACTGTGTCCACTATTATAGCAGCACTTCCTGAAAAACAAAAATCAGGTCTCCCCGACTAGGGCCCCAGCTGATGGGGTGGCCTGATAGTGACTAAAGAGTCATCGTTCAAGTCTGCCCGTCTCTTGCTTTTATTCAGCTTTTGCAGTCCTTGCCTTGCTAAGGTTAGCTTTGGAGTGAGTGGGGGAAGTGGAATAGGAAGTAGGTGAGGAGGGTGTCTAGGTCTTATTATAAACTATTTCATTAGATACTTTAAAGTGTCGATTTAGGTCTTTCTACTTGCTTGCTTCATTGACTGACTCGCTGCAAACTATCGCACACTTTTACTTTCAGGTCTATATTTTCCCCTAACTTATGGAGACATGTGTACATGTGCCCTGTCTCATGGGCCCTGGTCTACATCTAGGTTGTGAGGCCTTGTTAGGAAGTGAACCGTCCAAAATGGGACTGAGGAGTCCTATGAGCTAGGAAACGTCTCACCAGAGTGAAGAATGAAGCTGGAGGGTTGATATTCCACGCCTGACAGATTCCCACACAGACACGATGGGCCTAGTCCTCTAACAGTCCTAGTCCTCTATCCCTTTCTCCGCTGTCACTGGTCATCTCCATCAGGAACAACATAATGGACCCCTCTGGGGGCCCCTACAGGACCTTGCCCGCAATGTGGATCAATGGTCAGGAATGTTCCATTCTCCGAAGGGAAGTATGTTGGGCAACATACTCTACTTACCACCCAAGAGGAAGATGGGTCTGGAAATAAGTGCAGCCTGGAATGTTCCTAGCCGTGACCACAGAATGCGAGCTCAGACCTGCAGCACTCATGCCTGAGGCTCCAGGTTCAATCTCCTGCACCACTATAAGCTAGTGCTAAGCAGTGCTCTGGCAAAAATTAATTAATTAATTAACTAATTTAAAATGGCAGACTAAAAAAAATCATATTCTAAGGTGAATGGACATGAATCGTAACGGAATGCACATCCCATTTAAAATGTATTCGACCCACTGCAGTTAACAAGCTCAACTAGCCCTTGGTAGATGTGCGTGGCGGCCAGTACAAATCCAGGAGTAAGGAATGTTATGCAGAAACTGTTAACCTGTAAACCTGCCCTCGTCATGGACACGCCAGTCTCCGAGCTTTTCCAAAGAAATAGGTCAGTCAACCTAGTAAGTTGATTAAAGTGAAGATTACTTAACACATCTCAATTTTTCCTCCTTCAAAACTGTCTAAAGTATTCATTGATTAAGTTTATATACAAATCAAATATATATTATGTAAGCATTTTATTTCGAAGTTAGGCAGGATGATTTTTGTCAGGCTGAGCTTCACTGACGGGAGACAGACAACCAGGGACTCATGGTTGAGCTGTAGGCAGTATCTCTTTATTCATTTACAATCTATACCAAGCTAGACTAAACTAACAACTAACTAAAACGAACAATGTTGTCTTTATATATACTTCCCAAGTAGGGTGTGAACAGGATGTGATGCAGAGAGGGTGGAGAGAAAAGTGACTGGTGAAAATCAGGGTGTGACAAGGAGAGGATCAGGGTGTGACAAGGAGAGGATCAGGGTGTGACAAGGAGAGGGGGTGGAGCAGGTGAGAACTCTACCACTAAACCACCAATGCCCTGGAGGGAAGGTGGTGCTTTATGTAAATGTAAAAGTGATTTATGTAAATAGATGGCAGTGGTTATGTAAATAGAATGCAGTGTTGAGCAGGGGGGATTTAAACCAAATGAAACAGAAGGGATTTTTAAAAGCAGAATTAGAAGATACCAACAGATTTTTACCTTGTCGGATCTTTTACTTACAAAATCAGAATGCTCAGAAGACAAAAATACCTGCCTTGTTTTCTGCTGTTCCATTTCATATTTATTTGAATATTCTGACTTTCTAGAATAACTGTTTTTGCTTGAGTATGACACTCATAAAAAAAAGAGTATCTTACTAAAGAAAAATAAAACCCATATTTTAAATAACACCAATGTTTAGACTGTCCATTCTAATAATATAGTTTGATTTTTCCTGTGGGACTGTGTGAAAGCTTGGTAGAGCTTGGGGAAAACTCCCCCCATCCTTGGATGGAGGTCTGGAAAGACACCAGGCTTGTTAGCCTCTCTCACCGAATGAGTGAAGGGGAAAGTCTCTCAGACTCAATTTGCCCTTATCAGACTCTCAAGCCCACAGAGATCTCAGCTTCTCCCCTAGCTGCAGGCCACATGGCCGCCTGCTTTAAGGTTCATTCACTCCAAGTTCACCTCACCTTCTGATCACAGAGGAGAACACAGCTTATCACACACTCCTAGCAGCCCTTTGATGTCCTCGATGTGCACCAAGCCTTGCTTATCTTCTCTCTATCTCGCCTTAACTGGCTCAACCCCTATTCTCCTCTCAAACGCCTCTTGGTAATTAAATGCCTGCATCAGGAGACTAATTATCTTGGCCTTTATGTATCTCATCAATTCTTGTCATACCAGCCCCCTACCACAGGGGCAAGTCGACCTTTAAGAAACCTGTAATTTCTGTTGTATTTGAAAAATGTTCTTTGTCTGCATCCCTATATAAACCCAAACCCACCTTCTAATAAATGTGAGTGTTCCAATTCTCCCCGATGTCTCTTGTCTGCATCGCTGAGTCCTCGAGCTAGCGAGGGAGAACCGGTAGCTTACCTTCTTGGCTGAGAGTTACCCTGCGTGCTGTATTTTGTCACTGGACACCCTCAAAGCTAGTCATAACATTAAATGAACCCTGTAATTATAGTTTACTTAACCATTTTCTTTTTTCACCTTTATTCTCAATTCATGGAAGTAAAGGATGGGCAGGCTAGGGGGTTGGACAGTGGCAAACCAGCTGACCACTCATGCTTGGACGTGCAAGGACCCAGTCCCCGCCTACAAGTGGAAGCTTCATGAACACTGAAGCAGGTCTCTCTCTCTCTCTCTCTGAAGCAGGTCTCTCCCTGTCTCTCTAAAGCAAGTCTCCCTCTCTGAAGCAGGTCTCTCCCTCTCTCTTTTTTACATTTTTATCATTCAGAAAGAGGGAAGGGCAGAGATACCACATCACCAAAGCCTCCCCCCCAGTGCTGTGCTGTGGAAGCTTCCACGTGATGTCGAGACTCAGATCTGGTCCGCGTGTGTGATAAGACAAGCCTCCTTCCAGGTGAAATAGCTCTGTGGTCACTATTCACTTTTTCTTAGTCATGTACCATTTCATTCTTTCTTCTGTGTGATTTCATTCACAATTTCTGCCCCAATATAATGTCCAATTAATATAAAAAATAGTTTAGGGTCCTATTATCTAGAATGAGTGAATCTTGATAAAAGTGAGAGAAATAAGATCTCAATGGCTATCCCTTTCACCTGGAGCTTTATGAAGTTCTCAGCTTTGTTGGCATAAAGTCACACACCATATTCCATTCTTCTCTTCCTGGCCTAACTTTTGATTTTTCTTCTTTTCTCTCTTGACTCTTGTTTCTTACTTTACTGATTTCCAGTCTCTCCTTCTTATTCCTTTTTTAATTTACAGTTTATAATATATGTTTCACTTGTTCATCTTTTTCTAGTTCCTTATGACGAAACTGGTTATATTAAGATTCTTCTTTGGGGGCCGGCCGGTAGCACAGCGGGTTAAGCGCACATGGTGCAAAGCGCAGGACCGGCGTAAGGATCTTGGTTCGAGCCCCCGGCTCCGCACCTGCAGGGGAGTCGCTTCACAGGCGGTGAAGCAGGTCTGCAGGTGTCTGTCTTTCTCTCCCCCTCTGTCTTCCCTCCCTCTCTCCATTTCTCTCTGTCCTATCCAATAACAACAGCATCAATAACAACAACAACAACAAGGGCAACAAAAATGGGGGGAAAAAATAGCCTCCATGAGCAGTGGATTCACAGTGCCAGCACTGAGTCCCAACAATAACCCCGGAGGCAAAAAAAAAAAAAATAAAGATTCTTCTTCTCCTTCTTCTTTTTGCCTCCAATGTTACTGCAGCTGAGTGCCAGCGCTATGAATCCACTGTTCCTGGGGGCCGTTTTTCCATTTTATTGGTTAGGACAGAGAGAAATTGAGAGGAGGGGGAGAGAGAAAGATGGACACCTGTAGACCTGCTTCACCACCTGTGAAGTGTCACCCTGCAGGTGTCTCTCTTTCTCCCTCTCTGTCTCCCCCTTCCCTCTCCATTTCTCTCTGTCCTATACAATAAATATTTTTAAATGAACAGAATAGGAATTTAAGTGACTGACAAATATTATTCTCAAATTCTGTCTTCACATAGACAACCCTACTTTTATATTAAGCTTCCTGTCACATCCTTGGTTGGCTGTTTGCGTTTTTGTTTGTTCTTTCTTTCCCTTGATTTTCTATTTGTAATCAACCATGTGATTCTATCCACTTTGGGTCTTTAATAAAATGCTGATCAAAACCTGAAACTATTATTTAGCTTCCTGGTTTCGAAATTAGGATGTTAAAAAGTCTGTAATGAATATTTTAAAATTTAATTTATCACTCTTGTTATTATTTATTTGCTGTCAGGGTTATCACTGGGGCTCAGTGTTAACACAATGATCCACCACTTCTGGAAGACATCCCCCCCCTTTTTTTTCTAATTTTTACTAGATGGAACAGAGAGAGAATGAGAGGACAGGCAGATAGGAAGAGAGACAGACACCTGCAGACCTGCTTCACTGCTCATGAAGTGTCCACCATGCAGGTGGGGAGCAGGGGCTTGAACCGGGGTCCTTGAGCTTGCTATGATGTGTGCTTAAATGGGTGCACCCCTGCCCGGCCCGGCCCGCGTAATGAGTAATTTTCAGGTTTAGCATAATTTTAATAAATATGAATTGTTTTATTTCACTCATTCAAAGCATCTTTTAAACAGAGCATTTGATTTATATAACAAAATGAATCCTATAGCACTTCAAATAAGAGACAGGCCAGACTTAAACACCTTTCCTCAGGAGGAAGAGTTTTTGAATCAGTATTTTCTTAAGTTTACATCAAATTCATTGGTACTTTCATTCCATTATTATTTTGCTTCATTTTTAGAGATCTGATTAGACCTCCCAATTGTCAGCTGGGTCTTCAACTTTAATATTCTTTTTTAAATTTTTTTATTTATTTAAAAAAGGAGAAATTAACAAAACCATAGGATAAGAGGGGTACAACTCCACACAGTTCCCACCACCAGCCCTCTGTATCCCATCCCCTCCCCTGACAGCTTTCCTATTCTTTATCCCTCTGGGAGCATGGATCCAGGGTCATTGTGGGATGCAGAAGGTGGAAGGTCTGGCTTCTGTAATTGCTTCCCCGCTGAACATGGGCGTTGACTGGTCGATCCATACTCCCATAACTTTAATATTCTTGAAGGTGAAGACAACAAGTCAATCGGTTAATCCAGCCACAAAAACTAAATCCACATCTCTAATCCCACTTTCTCTCTCCAGCCCGGGGGGTGGGGGGTTGGGCACCAAACAAGTGTGTACTAAGTGTGTGCTAAGGTATCACTAAGAGCAGGGCCAATAAGATAGCTAGCTCACTAGGGACAGTGCACCGCCTTGAGCTGTGTGTGTGTGACCAGGAAGCGTGGGCCTGCTGTGTGTATGTGTGTGTGTGTGTGTGTGTGTGTGTGTGTGTGTGTGTGTGTGTGTGATGAACCAGGAAGCGTGGGTCTGGTTGTGTGTGTGTGTGTGTGTGTGTGTGTGTGTGTGTGTGATGAACCAGGAAGCGTGGGTCTGTTGTGTATGTGTGTGTGTGTGTGTGACAAACCAGGAAGCGTGGGCCTGCTGTGTGTGTGTGTGTGTGTGTGTGTGTGTGTGTGTGTGTGTGTGTGTGACAAACCAGGAAGCGTGGGCCTGCTGTGTGTGTGTGTGTGTGTGTGTGTGTGTGTGTGTGTGTGTGTGTGTGTGTGACGAACCAGGAAGCGTGGGCCTGCTGTGTGTGTGAGTGTGTGTTTGTGTGTGTGTGTGTGTGTGTGTGTGTGTGTGTGTGTGTGTGTGTGTGTGTGTGACGAACCAGGAAGCGTGGGTCTGCTGTGTGTGTGTGTGAGTGTGTGTGTGTGAGTGTGTGTGTGTGTGTGTGTGTGTGTGTGACGAACCAGGAAGCGTGGGCCTGCTGTGTGTGTGAGTGTGTGTTTGTGTGTGTGTGTGTGACGAACCAGGAAGCGTGGGTCTGCTGTGTGTGTGTGTGTGAGTGTGTGTGTGTGTGTGAGTGTGTGTGTGTGTGTGTGTGTGTGCGTGTGATGAACCAGGAAGCCTGGGCCTGCTGTGTGTGTGTGTGTGTGTGTGTGTGTGTGTATGTGACAAACAGTGGTTTTACCTTTCACCATGTCTCCAAGCATCTACAGAAAATATGTATCAGTTTCATTAGCAAGAGCAAGAAAAAGGCTAACCTATTCTTTAGTTTACTATAAGAACTTCTGTAAAGTAATAATCACTATGAGCAATATATATATATATATATATATATATATATATATATATATATATATATATATCAAGTCCGTCTATGGTCTGATTCCGTCTGCACTAGCCTGTGAAGGTTGCCATAGCAAAACGCCAAAGTCTATGGTTTATTACAGTGAGAGCTGATCTTCTCACGTTTCTACACACAAAAAGCCCAAGGTGAAGGTGTCAGCAGAACTGGTTATTTTTGATGGTTTGTTTCCATTTTTTTTTTTAAATATAGAGAAAGAGGAGGCAGAGAAGCAGAGAGAGAGAGAGAGAGAGAGTGAAAGAAGCATCCTTCAGTGCAGTGTGGGCAGAGCTGGAAACGGGGCCACACAAGTGACCCTACAGGGAGCTACTGCAGCAGCCCACAGAACCACGGTTCACCCACCTTCACGCTGTTCTGAGGTGTCTTTCTTCCCTCGGTACGTGTGTATCCGTGATGTTTCTCCCCCATCTTAGAAACACACCGGCCCTGTTGGTTTCATGTCATGGCAGGTCATGGCAGTCGTGTCAGGGGCTAGGGGCTTCCATGTGGTGCTGGCCGGAAGGCACCCTTCAGCCCTGCGTGCGGCCACATCCTCGCTACCTTCAGATGACGCCGAGAGAGAGAGGGGTTCAGTTGGAGGTGACTTCATGTCAAGTGTGCGCTTTAGACAGGCACGTGGCTAAGACAAGTTAGGGAAGAACTCGGAGACAGAGGGAAAGGGGCTGAGTGACCGGAACCATTCTTCACCCAGTTTGACATTTGCTTTCGCCCTATCCTCCGGCGGGGGGGACCTGACATTTTCGAGTCTTAGATACAAGTGCAGCTCTAACCACATTCCTGCGATTCAGACCACATTGGTTAGAGCTACAGCCCAGCCCCATTTACAAGGCAGCTGCTGGAAGGTGAGGGCTGGCAGTTCTACCACAAGTCCTCTCTGCGCCGAGGGAGTCCAGTTCAGTGGCTCTGCATACCCTAGCAGTCTGACCTGAAATTAAAAACAAACAGCACATGCGTCACGACTTCTCTCTGACTTACCCACCTTATTTGGAAGCAGTGGCTGGGACTGTCCATGAGTGTAGGTGGGAGGTTCATTTTCCACTTGTGTTTAGTGGTTCACAAGGGGCTTTTTGTTTGTTTGTTTTTGTTTTTTACCCCCAAGTGATTCTGTACAGCTGTCTTGCTTTGAATCGTCTCAATAAGGAAATAAAAGTCTACAGGAGTTTGAGGGAGAATTGTCAAGACTAAGTACAGCTTCACAGTTGGGACAATACCACAGACAGCCCTCTTTTCCATCTAAATTTCATAGGCATCTTCAATGATACAAATCTAATTACAAGGAACACTAAGACAAAAATAAACCAATGAGATTACAACAAATTGAAAAGCTTCTGTACAGCAAAAGAAACCACCACCCAAACAAAGAGACCCCTCACAGAATGGGAGAAGATTTTCATATGCCACACATCAGAAAAGAGGCTAATAACCAAAATATATAAAGAGCTCACCAAACTCAGCAATAACAACAAAAGAAAACACACAAAAAATAGGGAGAGGATATCAACAGAATATTCACCTTAGAGGAGATCTGAAAGGCCAGAATGTCATACAGGAGAAAAGGTAACAGCAGCAAATGCTGGAGAGGGTGTGGGGACAAAAGAACCCTCCTGCACTCCTGGTGGGAATGTCAATGGGTCCAACCTCTGTGGAGAACAGTCTGGAGAACTCTCAGAAGGCTAGAAGTGGACCTATCCTATGACCCTGCAATTCCTCTCCTGGGGATATATCCTAAGGAACCCAACACACCCATCCAAAAAGATCTGTGTGCACATATGTTCATAGCAGCACAATTTGTAATAGTCAAAACCTGGAAGCAACGCAGGTGTCCAACAACAGATGAGTGGCTGAGCAAGCTGTGGTCCAGATACACAATGGAATACTACTTGGCTATTAAAAATGGTGACTTCACCTTCTTCACCTCATCTTGGATGGAGCTTGGAGAAACCATGTGAAGTGTGATAAGTCAGAAAGAGGATGAATATGGGACGAACTCACTCTCAGGCAGAAATTGAAAAATAAGACCAGAAGGGAAAACACACTGCAGAACGTGGACCGGAGTCGGCATATTGCAGCAAAGTGGAAGACTCCGGGGGCTGGGGGGGGGGGGGGTGTTCAGGTCCTGGGACAGGACGGTGGAGGAGGATCGGGGGGGGGGGGCTAGATTGTTCTGTGGAAAACTGAGAAGTGTTACACACATACCAACTACTGTGTTTTACTGTCAACTGTAAACCATTAATTCCCCCCAAAAAGAAAAAAAAAGTTCACTAACTCAGGTTCAAGCCTGATCCCCCTACACGGGAGGAAGGGACCAGACTGGTTTCTCTGCTCCTCAGACCCCTCCCCCGTCTTGGTCTGTCTCTGTCTCTCTCTGTCTGAAGAGGTCGACTCACAGTGGAGAAGTCCTGGAAACAACAAATACATATATTTATTCTTTTTAAAAAATATTTATTTATACCCTTTAGTCGCCCTTGTTGTTTTATTGTTGTTTTATTGTTGTAGTTATTGATGTCGTTGTTGGATGGGACAGAGAGAAATGGAAAGAGGAGGGGAAGACAGAGAGGGGGAGAGAAAAACAGACACCTGCAGACCTGCTTCACCGCCTGTGAAGCGACTCCCCTGCAGGTGGGGAGCCGGGGGTTCGAACCGGGATCCTTACACTGGTCCATTAACACTTTACGCCACATGCGATTAACCCGCTGCCCTACCGCCTGACTCCCATATATTTATTCTTCTAAGATATATATATATATATATTAAAATCTTCACTTGGAAATGGTGATGCAGGGCTGAAGACATTTCTCTCCCTCTCTGATACCACACCCTCCTTCTCAATTTCTGGCTGTCTCTATCCAATAAATAAATAAAGATAAAAAATCTTTATTTTTATTATTTATTTATTTATTATTTTTGCCTCCAGGATTATCAGTGGGGCTTATGCCTGCACTACAAATCCACTGCTCCTGGAGGCTATTTTTTCCACCTTTCTTTGTTGTTGCTGTTGTTGTTATTGCTGTTATTGATGTCGTCGTTGTTGGCTAGGACAGAGAGAAATGGGAGAGAGGAGGGGAAGACAGAGAGGGGGAGAGAAAGACAGACACCTGCAGACCTGCTTCACTGCCTGTGAAGCGACTCCCCTGCAGGTGGGGAGCCGGGGGCTCGAACCGGGATCCTTGCCCTGCCCCTCGTGCTTCGTGCTAGTGTGTTTAACCCAGTGCTCCAGTGCCTGGCCCCGGCCCCCTGAAATCTGAACTTTAATATTGAAAACAGTGTAGTTGTCAGTGTAAAGAGACAGTAAAAATCCAATACCCTCTTACCTTAGTTTCCCCTTCAGCAGCCTTAGGTTGGCCAAGAAGCAGCCGTCCTGATAGGGGCCAGTTAAGGAACACAGCATAGACCAAGCCTTCTTCGGGTCTGGCAGTGTACCTGGTCAAAACCGGGGGGAAGCAGGGAAATGTCTCTGACATGACCTGTGGGGCGGGGCGGGGACTATTCTGTAAAGATACTTTCAGTTAGTCAAGATTTCCTCAAGTCTTTGTTGACAGAAGGAAGAAACATAAGCAACCCTGTGGTGGCAACAAGAACCACCTTTAGGGAGTCGGGTGGTAACGCAGCGGGTTAAGCGCAGGTGGCGCAAAGCGCAGGGACCGGCGTAAGGATCCCTGTTCGAGCCCCCGGCTCCCCACCTGCAGGGGAGTCGCTTCACGGGCGGTGAAGCAGGTCTGCAGGTGTCTGTCTTTCTCTCCCCCTCTCTGTCTCCCCCCCCTCAGTTTCTCTCTGTCCTATCCAAGGATAGCAACAACAACAATAATAATAATAACCACAACAATGATGGAACAGCAAGGTCAACCACAGGGGGGAAAAATGGCCTCTAGGAGCAGTGGGTTCATGGTGCAGGCACCGAGCCCTGGCAATAACCCTGGAGGGAAAAAAGTTCTCTTCCCTGGTGAGGAGGAAGTGAGCAAACACATGGAAGAAACCTCCTGTGGACAGTTTGGACTCAGATGGCTGAGTCGGCAAACAGCTGGGACATTCAGCTATCAAAATTCTGCAATTAAAGAGTTTTTAAAAATTATTTACTTTGGGGACTGGGTGGTGGCGCAGCGGGTTAAGCGCATGTGGCACAAAGCGCAGGGACCGGCATAAGGATCCCGATTCGAGCCCCTGGCTCCTCACCTGCAGGGGAGTCGCTTCCCAGGCGGTGAAGCAGGTCTGCAGGTGTCTGTCTTTCTCTCCCCCTCTCTGTCTTCCCCTCCTCTCTCCATTTCTCTCTGTCTTGTCCAACGACAGCAATAGCAACAGCAACAACACTAATAATAACCACAGCAGTGATAAAACAACAAGGGCAACAAAAGGGGAAAGAATGGCCTCCAGGAGCGGTGGATTCATGGTGGCAGGCCCTGAGCCTGGAGGCAAAAAAAAAAAAAAAAAAAGAACCACCTTTGTGCATCTCCTCAGTCCTACAGGGTGCCGGGCAAGTCAAGCCACCTGCTCTTGGAATACAGCCCTCTGCATGCACGCTGCTCTCCTTCCGTTTCCAGAGAAGCTGAAAGAGGTGCAGACACATGAACAAAGCCAGGACACTCAAGCTGCTGTCTGCCCAGCGCTGAGTCCAGTCTAAACGGGACTGTGGTCAGTATGTCTGTGTCAGTTACCCTGTGCCTCCAGATCATTCTCAGTGGAGGGGGGAAATGGGAATCACAGGGGCCGGGTGGCGCACCTGGCTGAGCGCACACGTTACAGTGCGCAAGGGCCTGGGTTCGATCCCCGGTTCCCACCTGCAGGGGAAAAGCTTCACGAGTGGTGAAGCAGGGCTGCAGGTGTCTGTCTGTCTTTAACCCCCTTCCCTCTGGGTGTATGGCTGTTTCTGTCCAATAAATAAAGATGATAAAAAGTAAATGAAAAGTTACCATGTGAGTTGGTGCATTGCACCAAATACTGGACTTGGCGTAAAAGACTCTGGGTGGGCTGGGGGGTGGGGGGGAGAATACACGTCCTGGAAAAGGATGACAGAGGACCTAGTGGGGGTTGTACTGTTATGTGGAAAACTGAGAGATGTTATGCATGTGCAAACTATTGTACTTACTGTTGACTGTAAACCTTAACCCCCCAATAAAGAAATTAAAAAAAAATACTATGTGGTGGCACAGTGGATAAAGCACTGGACTCTCAAGCATGAGGTCCCAAGTTCAACCCCCGGCAGCACATGTACCAGAGTAATGTCTGGCGCTCACTCTCTCTGCCTATCTTCTTCATGAATAAATAACTAAATATTTTTAAACAAGAAAACAAAGCATATTCACTTCTCATTCTTTTTCTTTCTTTCTTTTTCTAAGACTCACTCCTAAGTATCAAGAGAGAGTTTCACATGCGACAGGGAGACTAAGCCAGGGCAGCACTCCCGGGACGTGCAGTGCTAGGGATCAAACCAGGAACTTCAGACATGAAAGTCCGATGCTCTGCCAGGTTGGCCAGTTCCCAGTCACCTCACTTCTTATTCTCAGGGAACTTCCATTAGAAGGAGGGAGGCAGACATTAAAAAATGCAAGTAAATGTAGTCGAAGTGACACAGACGAGATCGTCGTAACAGCACGGTGGTGGTGGTGGTGGTTGGTTTTGTTCAACTTGTTGTTTTTTTTTGAGAGCAAAAGACCAGATCCTTTTTGCAGTGCCAAGCTAAATCCAAACTTCACTGCCAAAGCATGAACTTTCCTGCTGAGTCACCACCCAACCCTAAAGACGCAGTTTTTACAAGGCCTCGTGAATCCCTGTAAGAACTGGCTGTTTGTCCAAGACTAGAAGTCATTAGAAAAAATCTGAATGGGAGTGACATCATCTGCCATGTTATTCAGAACTTTTTGTGGCAGATGGATTGAAGAGACAAGAGCTAAAAGGCGAGTCAGTAAACGACTGAAATAATCCAGGAGACAATTACTAGTGGTGCTTTAAAAGGGAGAGGGGGGCCCAGGAGACAGCTCTCCCAGCAAGCGAGTGGGGAAAATTGTTTTTCTCTGTCTGTCTCTATCTGGAAAAAAGAGCCCCAAGTGGTGAGGTGCTGCTGACAACGATAATAACAAAAAGACAAAGAAAAGTCAACTGACGACCGAGGGAGAGAGAGAGAGGTCGCACAGTGAAGTGATGGGCCACAGAGTCTGACCTGGGGAACAAAAAGAGAAAAGATATGAGAGAGAAAAGGAGCAGAGAAGGCAAGTGATGGGGGGGGCCAGGTGGTGGCGCACCTGGGTAAGCGCACACATCATAGTGCCCAAGGACCGGAGTTCAAGCCCCTGGTCCCCACCTGCAGGAGGAAAGCTTCACGAGTGGTGAAGCAGAACTGCAGGTGTCTCTCTGTCTCTCTCCCTCTCTATCTCCCCCTTCCCTCTCAATTTCTGACTGTCTCTAGCCAACAAATAAGTAAAGACAAGACAAAGAAATTAGTGGTATAATGAACGCATTATAGATTATAGATGCCTTTAGAAGCCCAAGTGCTGGGGGTTCCCGGAAGATGGCGGACTGAGAAGCTGCTGGTGGCTGAGCTCTGACCACATCTCCTGGAAACGGTAGGATTTTCTGCCTTTAGCAGGCCAGCCAATAAGGGGTCCTAGCGGTGACAACAAGGAGGTGACTATAACTTAATTTGGGTTAAGAATTAGAGTAGGGAAAAAAGGGGGAAAAATTTTTTTTTCTTCCTTTTAATTTTCAAGCAAACCTCCTACTCCGCACCCCCCCCATAACAAGTCCCTGGGGACCAGCTCCTAGCAGGGGAGGGGAGCTCCTTTTGTTTACCAAATTCCTGCCCCACCAGGGAGTATCATTCATTCTAAGTCTATACCCTTCTGAAACCTCTGGCCTTTTTTCTTTCTAAGTAGACAACCCCCCCACCTCACCCCGCATAGCTAATTAAATAATTAAAAATAAATACAAAAAAAACCCCTTTCCTTTCACTGCCCTTTTATGACTGTTCTTTTTCTTATCTTTTTCTTTTTCTCTCTCTCTCTTTCTTTTTTTCTTTTTCTCATTCTTGTCATCCCTTCTTCCTTAATCCTACAGCTTCCAAAGTCACAGCCCCCAGCCCCCACACCACAGTGTGCTTTTTTGAATTCACTGATACACATTTGGGAATTTCCTTTCACTGCTCTTTAATTACAGCTCTTTGTCTTATCTTTTCCCTTTTCTCTCTCTCGTCTCTCTCTCTCTCTCTCTCTTTTTTTAATCTTGTCATACACTTTTTCCTTCTTCTTTGCCATTCTGAATTTGTGAATTATTTTGGGGAAGAAATCTGACTCAGAGTGGACTCTCTGTGTATCTCTGCTCTATTTCCCTTTCCCCTCTTGTTAGCCCTAGAATATGCAGTGGATAGTAGATTTGCATAACTGTCTATTCTTGCTATCCTCTCTTTCTTTTCTCTTTCTTCACTGGGATTTAGTTACTATTTTTTCATGGATTGGAGAAATTGGCTAACTGGTAACGATTAAACTACTTCAATACTTGCTTCAGTTGCTACTGTAATTCCTGAGGTTGGTGAGTGCAATTGTCATAAAGGTATTTAGTACAGTGTTACTTGTACTCAAGACACAACAACTGAGGAACAACAGAGCATAAAAAAAAAGGAAACACATAAATCAAAAAAATGGGTAGATCAAAAACAAATAAAACTGCTACTCCAATGAATGAAGACAAGAGCCCAGAAGAAACTACAAATCAGCCAGAAGTAACCATAGATAAGAAAAGTATGCAAGCAATAATAAACTTATTAATCACAGAAATGAAAACAACATTGGAGGAAAGGAATGACAGTATTAGGGAAACAACAGTTGAGACCCCCCAAGGAAAATACTGATTATCTTGAGGCAATAAGAGAACAGAAAGCTGAAATAGCTGTAATGAAGAAAGAAGCTGAGGCAAGGGAAAGCAGACTAACAGAAGCAGAAAACAGAATTAGTCAGAAAGAGGTTGAGTTAGAGAAAATGAAGAAAGAGGAGAAAGAGCTTAAAAAGAGATTGAGAGACACTGAAAACAACAACAGAGACATATGGGATGATCTCAAAAGAAGTAACATTGGTATAATTGGCCTGCCAGAGGAAGAAAGAGAGGAAGGGGAAGCAAACATTCTAGAGGAAATAATAGAAGAAAACTTCCCAGACCTGAATAACAGAAAGGATATCAAGGTTCAAGAGGCCCAGAGAGTACCAAACAGAATCAACCCAGACCTGAAGACACCAAGACACATCATAGTCACAATGAGAAGAAGTAAGGATACAGAAAGGATCCTAAAGGCTGCGAGAGAAACAAAAAGTCACATACAAGGGAAAACCCATAAGACTATCTGCAGACTTCTCCACTCAAACTCTAAAAGCCAGAAGGGAGTGGCAAAATATCTATGGAGCCCTGAATGAAAAAGGGTTTCAACCAAGAATAATATATCCTGCTAGACTTTCATTCAAACTAGATGGAGGGATCAAAACCTTCTTAGACAAACAACAGTTAAAGGAGGCAACCATCACCAAGCCGGCCCTGAAAGAGGTACTAAAAGACCTCTTATAAACAAGAACATCACTATAATACTTGCAATATATCAGAGCAAACAAATTTTTTTTAACAATGGCACTACAATACATTAAATCCATAATATCAATAAATGTCAGTGGCTTAAACTCACCCATCAAAAGGCACAGGGTGGGGGGATGGATCAGAAAACATAACCCAACCATATGCTGCTTGCAAGAATCCCATCTGTCACAACAAGATAAACACAGACTTAAAGTGAAAGGATGGAAAACTATCATACAGGCTAATGGACCACAAAAAAGGGCAGGAACAGCCATTCTCATCTCAGACACGATAGATTTTAAATTAAATAAAGTAATAAAAAATAGGCAAGGACATTACATAATGATTAGAGGATCAATCAGCCAAGAAGACTTAACAATTATTAACATCTATGCACCCAATGAGGGACCATCTAAATACATTAAGCACCTACTGAAAGAATTTCAAAAATACATCAATAGTAATACATAACAGTGGGAGACATAAATACCCCACTCTCACACTGAGACAGATCAACAAAGCAGAGAACCAATAAAGATACAAGAGAATTGAATGAAGAGATCGATAGACCTCTTGGACATTTTCAGACTCCTCCACCCCAAAAAACTAGAATACACCATCTTTTCAAATCCACATAACACATACTCAAGGATAGACCACATGTTAGGCCACAAAGACAGCATCAATAAATTCAAGAGCATTGAAATCATCCCAAGTATCTTCTCAGACCACAGTGGAGTAAAACTAACATTTAACAACAAACGGAAAATTATTAAAAGACACAGAATTTGGAAACTAAACAACATGCTCCTTAAGAACCACTGGGTCAGAGACTCACTCAAACAGGAAATTCAAATGTTCCTGGAAACTAATGAAAATGAAGACACAACCTATCAAAATATTTGGGACACAGCGAAAGCAGTACTGAGAGGGAAACTTATAGCCATACAATCACATATTAAACACCAAGAAGAAGCTCAAATGAACGACCTTACTGCACACCTCAAGGACTTAGAGGAAGAGGAACAAAGGAACCCTAAAGCAACCAGAAGGACAGAAATCACTAAAGTTCGAGCAGAAATAAACAACATCGAAAATAAAAGAACCATACAAAAGATCAATGAAGCCAAATGTTGGTTCTTTGAAAGATTAAACAAAATTGACAAACCCCTAGCCAGACTCACCAAACAAAAAAAAAAAGAGAAGATTCAAATTAATAGAATTGTAAACGATGGAGGAGATATCACAACTGAGACCACAGAAATCCAGAGAATGCTGCGAAACTTCTATAAAGAACTATATGCCACCAAACTAGAGAATCTGGAAGAAATGGAACAATCCCTAGAAACCTATGCACTTCCAAAACTGAACCAAGAAGAACTACAAAATCTAAATGCACCAATCACAGACAAAGAAATTGAAACTGTTATTAAGAATCTTCCCAACAACAAAAGTCCTGGACCAGATGGCTTCACAAACTAATTCTACAAAACTTTCAGGAAACAGTTAATACCCATACTTCTTAAGCTTTTCCATAAGACTGAAGAAACAGGTATACTCCCATCCACCTTCTATGAAGCCAACATAACCCTGATACCAAAAGCTGATAGGGACAGAACAAAAAAGGAAAACTACAGACCAATATCTCTGATGAACATAGATGCCAAAATATTAAACAAGATCTTGGCCAACCGGATACAGCAACATATCAAAAAGATTGTTCATAACAACCAAGTGGGATTCATCCCAGGAATGCGAGGCTGGTTCAACATCCATAAGTCAATCAATGTCATTCACCACATCAATAAAAGCAAAGCCAAAAACCACAGGATTATCTCAATAGATGCAGAGAAAGCCTTTGACAAAATCCAACACCCATTCATGCTCTACAAAAATGGGAATAGATGGGAAATTCCTCAAGATGGTGGAGTCTATATATAGCAAACCTATAGCCAACATCATACTCAATGGACAGAAGTTGAAAGCATTCCCCCTCAGATCGGGGACTAGACAGGGCTGTCCACTGTCACCGTTACTCTTCAACATAGCATTGGAAGTTCTTGCCATAGCAATCAGGCAAGAGAAAGAAATCAAAGGAATACAGATTGGAAGGGAGGAAGTCAAGCTCTCACTATTTGCAGATGATATGACAGTATACATAGAAAGACCTAAAGAATCCAGCAGAAAATTACTGGAAGTTATTAGGCAATATAGCAAGGTATCAGGCTACAAAATCAATGTACAAAAATCAGTGGCATTTCTTTATGCTAACACTGAATCTGAAGAAGAAGACATCCAGAAATCACTCCCATTTACTGTTTCAGCAAAATCAATCAAATACCTAGGAATAAAGTTGACCAAAGAAGTGAAAGACTTGTATGCTGAAAACTCTGAGTCGCTACTCAAGGAAATAGAAACTGATACCAAGAAATGGAAAGATATCCCATGCTCATGGATTGGAAGAATAAATATCATCAAAATGAATATTCTCCCCAGAGCCATATACAGATTTAATGCAATACCCATCAAAGTTCCAACAAGCTTCTTTAAGAGAATAGAACAAACACTACAATCATTTATCTGGAACCTGAAAACATCTAGAATTGCCAAAACCATCTTGAGGAAAAGAAACAGAAATGGAGGCATCACACTCCCAGACCTTAAACTCTGTTATAAAGCCATCATCATCAAAACAGCATGGTACTGGAACAAAAATAGGCACACAGACCAGTGGAACAGAATTGAAAGCCCAGAAGTAAATCCCAACACCTATGGGCATCTAATCTTTGATAAGGGGGCGCAAAGGATTAAATGGAAAAAGGAGGCTCTCTTCAATAAATGGTGCTGGGAAAACTGGGTTGTAACATGCAGAAGAATGAAATTGAACCACTTTATCTCACCAGAAACAAAAATCAACTCCAAATGGATCAAAGACCTAGATGTCAGACCAGAAACAATCAAATACTTAGAGGAAAACATTGGTAAAACACTTTCCCACCTACACCTCAAGGACATCTTTGATGAATCAAACCCAATTGCAAGGAAGACTAAAGCAGAAACAAACCAATGGGACTACATCAAATTGAAAAGCTTCTGCACATCCAAAGAAACTATCACACAAACAAAGAGACCTGTCACAGAATGGGAGAAGATCTTCACATGCCAGACATCAGACAAGAAACTAATCACCAAAATATATAAAGAGCTCAGCAAACTTAGCAACAAAAAAGCAAATGACCCCATCCAAAAATGGGCAGAGAATATGAACAAAACATTCACCTCAGAGGAGATCCAAAAGGCTAACAAACATATGAAAAACTGCTCCAGGTCACTGATTGTCAGAGAAATGCAAATTAAGACAACACTAAGATACCACCTCACTCCTGTAAGGCATACATCAAAAAGGACAGCAGCAACAAATGCTGGAGAGGCTGTGGGGACAGAGGAACCCTTTTACATTGCTGTGGGAATGTAAATTGGTACAGCCTCTGTGGAGAGCAGTCTGGAAAACTCTCAGAAGGCTAGACATGGACCTTCCATATGATCCAATACTTCCTCTCCTGGGGTTATACCCCAAGGACTCCATAACACCCAACCAAAAAGAGGTGTGTACTCCTATGTTCATAGCAGCACAATTCATAATAGCTAAAACCTGGAAGCAACCCAGGTGCCCAACAACAGATGAGTGGCTGAGAAAGCTGTGGTATATATACACAATGGAATACTACGCAGCTATCAAGAACAATGAACCCACCTTCTCTGACCCATCTTGGACAGAGCTAGAAGGAATTATGTTAAGTGAGCTAAGTCAGAAAGATAAAGATGAGTATGGGATGATCCCACTCATCAACAGAAGTTGAGTAAGAAGGTCTGAAAGGGAAACTAAAAGCAGGATCTGATCAAATTACAGCAGGAACCTCACATCTCCACTATAGAGCCCCTACTTCCCCCAGTCCTGGAACCCTTGGATAGGGCCCACTTTCCCGTATGCGTCTCCAAATCCATACCAAATAATATTGCATCTGCCAATCACAACCTAACCAATGCAACGATTGCCACCTCAACATGCTTCACCTCAGACTGTGTCCAGAGACTTCGCGTGTGGAATGACAACCCTTCAGCTTCATTACTCGGGTGAGACCTTTCCTTTCATAGTATACTCTAATTCCATCTCAGGTGGTTCACTTTCTAACAAAGTCCCAAAACCTAGATATACACCAGTTTCTGTGAGAGAGAGCACATGTTCACACTTATCCGTAAACTACTGCAAAATATATACCTGAAAGCAGAAATACACTAGAGTTTGCAGTGAGTACCCCCCTAACACTTCCTCTCCACTATTCCAAGCTTTGGGTCCATGATTGCTCAACAATTTGTTTGGCTTCATATGTTAACTCTCTTTTCAATCACCAGGTTCCAGATGCCACCAGGATGCTGGCCAGGCTTCCCTGGATTGAAGACCCCCACCAATGTGTCCTGGAGCTCAGCTTCCCCAGAGCCCCACCCTACTAGGGAAAGAGAGAGGCAGACTGGGAGTATGGACCGATCAACACCCATGTTCAGCGGGGAAGCAATTACAGAAGCCAGACCTTCTACCTTCTGCAACCCTCAATGACCCTGGATCCATGCTCCCAGAGGGATAGAGAATGGGAAAGCTATCGGGGGAGGGCGTGGGTTATGGAGATTGGGTGGTGGGAACTGTGTGGAGTTGTACCCCTCCTACCTTATGGTTTTGTTAATTTATCCTTTCTTAAATTAAAAAAAAAAGAAGAAGAAGCCCAAGTGCTACGGGTGTGAGCTGAAGTCTAAGAAGTGGTGATTCATCACAGAATGCTTCGAGCTGGCACGGCAGGAGGTGGGAGGTACTGGTTCCTCGAGGTCTGAGGGGGCAACGGGAAGCCAAGGTGCAGTGTGCAAGACTCTTGGCAGCGAGGAGGTCACAAGCTGAGTGGCCAGCAGAAAGTGAGCATGGGTGCTGGAATTGCTGCTGCTATGCATGCTGAGCAGTTCTGGAGATTCGCAGCTACAGTGACCCAGAGCTCAGACCGGGGAGCGAATGCACTAAGTAAATGCCAGCTAGAAGCAAAATGAGCAAGACGACTTTAAAGACACATCGGGTGTAGACACATTAGAATAGTGCCGACAGTTCCAAGGTCTTCAGGCAGTTGAAATGTTCGTCTTACTGTAGCCGACCGTCCCCCCGTCTGTCTCTCAATGCCTCTCACCTGCTGACTTGATGTGGTGCGGTGTCTGCGAAAGCTGGTATTCACCGCATGGACTCACCTGGTAGGTGTTCTTTGGGTTGACCACTGGGTCGATTTCACCTTCTAAACGGTTTATAGTTTTAATGTGAGAGCTGACTACTATTTATTTTTTTTGCCCTGAGTGACTGCTGGGGCTTGGTGTCTGCACTACGAATCCACTGCTACTGTGACCACTTATCTCCCCCGCCCCCGATATTTTGTATAGGACAGAGAGAGAGGAGGGGAAGACAGAGAGGGGGAGAGAAAGACAGACACCCGCAGACCTGTTTCACCACCTGGGTAGCGACTCCTCTGCAGGTGGGAAGCCGGGGGCTCGAACTGGGATCCTTAGGCCGGTCCTTGCGCTTTGTGCCATGGGCACTTAACCGAGTGCCACTGCTCGCCCCCCTAGAGATGACTACTTTTCACTAAATTTTGCCCAAACTGGGAATTATATGAAGACACATTGGTTGATTTGATTGAAAACATAACTAGCCTCTCTGAATAAAAAAGTTTGGGAAGTGTTTTATATTGGTAGCCATTCAATCATTGTTTTCTTTTTACCTGACTTTTCTCTCTCTATCTCTGAAAGCCATCTAAAGGCCTCCCTCTGTCCTGTAGTACTTGGAGCAACAGCCACTTACCAGACATCTGCGCTGACAGTGTCGTTCTGGGATCTCCAGGGTTTGCTGTGAAATATGGCTTCACCGTTGACCTGGAGCCAGGCACCCATCTGCCTTAACCGTTCCTCAAATATTGGAGAGATGGTACCATCCTGTGTGGGCCCAACATTCAATAAAAGATTCCCTCCACATGAGACTGTCACTACAAGTTGCTTTAAAAAAAAAAAATCAAAGTTACTACACAGATAAAATCAGATTAGCAACAGCTCACCTGAATAGGGTGTGTGCTTTGCTATGTACACCACCCTGTTGAAAACTGGCTCCTACCATGCCAGGGACAGCCTCGGTGCTGTGGTGCCTCTCTCTCTCTCTCTCTCTCTCTCTCTCTCGTAGTCCCAGGATGATGAGTAAACACATAAAGCAATTACAAAGTGAATGCATTGGCTTACTTATATGTTTACACCTGCATATGCGACCATAATATACAACAAACACAGAGAATAGTAGAGATGAGCGGGGGAGACAGCATAATGGTTCGGCAAAGATACTCTCATACCTAAGGCTCCAAAGCCCCAGGTTCAATCCCCTGCACCACCAATAAGCCAGAGCTGAGCAGAGCTCTGGTGGAAGAAGGAGAAGGAGAAAAAGAAGAAGAAAGAAAGAAGGAGGAGGAGGAGGAAGTAGAAGAGAAGTAGAGACTATTGGGTTCTATATGTGCCGACACACACACTCACACACACACACACACATTCACACACTCACACTCACACACACACTCACACACACTCACACACACACATTCACACACACACACTCACACACACACTCACACATTCACACACACTCACACACTCTCACACACACATTCACACACACACACACACTCACACACACACACACACACATTCACACACACACATTCACTCACACACACATTCACACACACTCACACACACTCACATACACACACTCACACACACACTCACATACACACTCACACACACACTCAAACACACACACTCAAACACACACACACTCACACATACACTCACACACACTCACACACACACACTCACACACTCACTCACACACACTCACACACACTCACTCACACACACACACACACACACACTCACTCACACTCACACACACACTCACACTCACTCACTCACACTCATACACACACTCACACACACTCACACACACACACACTCACACACAAGTTAAGGGTCTCGCCGTGGTGGTGAGCAGACGCTGGGCCGCACCTTCACCAGCTCTTCTGTGGTCAGGTAGTCCTGGATCTCAGCGTTCCTCCGGTACCCCCAGGAGAACCTGTCGATGGTCATGCAGTTCTCCCACTTGTGTGTCAGAAGACGGCCCGGGTTATAGCGATCCCTGCACGTGAAGTAGCCGCCGTGTGTGCAGATGGTGCCGGCGCCCCAGCGGTCGTTGGTGACCACTGTGTCCCGAACGGGGCTGAAATGACAGGGAGCGCGTTTTATCGAAGAAGACACAAAACTGAGACTCTGGGAACTTAACGCTGACCACCCGCGAGTGGGGACCGAAGGGAAGAAGGAAGTGGACAGAAAATCGGAACGATGGAGCGCTGTCTGGGAGGGATGAGAGGCAACGCGGGGTCTAGACACGTGGATTCTCAGTGACACGCCTGGCGCTTCTAAAATGCCCGACTGCAATAGCACTTATTTGCTCTTTTATTTTTTCCAGAGCACTGCTCGGCTCTGACTTAGGATGGTGTGAGGGGTTGAACCTGGGACCTCTGGAGCCTCAGGCCTGAAAGTCCTTTGTTTTACCGTTATGCTGTCTCCCACCCCCATTACTTCAGTGAAACAGCGCAGTGCCCGGCACACATGTCACAGTGCAGAGACCTGGGTTCAAGATTCTGGTCCCCACCTGCAGGGGGAATGCTTCAAGAGTGGTGAGGCAGGGCTGCAGATGTCTCTCTGTCTCTCTCCCTGCCTATCTCCCCATTCTTCTCTATTTCTGGCTGTTTCTATCCAAGAAGTAAATAAAGGTGACACAGAACTTAAATCGTATTTGGTAAAAGTCACAGTGTCTGCATAAAATGGGTAGTTCCTCCTGGCTAACATTTGGGTTTGAGAACCAAAGCCACATTTCCATTCAAGATACCCTCCTCACGCATGACTAAATAATCTCATATATGTGGCTACAGACACACAGACACCAATTCACTTCCCGACTTTCATGCCTCAGGCTCTGAGGCCCTAGGTTCCCTCTCCCCCCACCACCAGAAGACAGAGCCGACATGTGCTCTTGTCTCTCTCTCCTGTTAGAATACATTTTTTTAAATTATTTTTTTAAAGCAACCCTGTCCCGAAGTCTCACCTCTCCAGAGTCCTTCCCCATTAGAGAAATACAGAAAGAAAGATGATAAGGGTTATGGATCTACCTGCTAACACCCATGTCCAGTGCAGAAGCAATGACAGAAGCCAGAACTCCTACCTTCTGCTCCCCATAAAGATCTTAGGTCCACACGCCCAGAGGGATAAAGAGGAGGGAAGCTGCCAGTGGAGGGGATGGGACATGGAGCTCTGGTGGTGGGAACTGTGCTCCTCTTATCTTACAAGCTTGTGAGTCATTATTAAATCACTGATTAAAAAATTTAAGAAAGAAAAAAAAGAACCTGCAATTTCTGCTCAGGTCTGCTAGCAACCCAGACAAGGTGTGCTCGCTGTGTACACAGAAGGAAGTGTGGTCTGTTAAGCCTGCAGCTAGGAGTCCATCGCTGCAGAAAAGCGCAGTGCTCGGGGCCCGATCTTGGTGGACACGAGTTCGGCTGGGTCTGCTGACGTAACAAACACGGCTTCCTACACCAGAGGAGGAGAATCAGGAAGGGGAGGGGGAGAATGAAGAGGAGAGGGAAGAGGAGGAGAATGAAAAGGTGGAGAAGGAGGAAGAGAAGGATAAGGAGGAAGAGAAGCAGGAGAAGGAGGAGGAGAAAGAGGAAGAGGAGGAGGAGGAAGAGAGAAGGAGAAGGAAAAGGAGAAGGAAGAAGAGGAGGAGAATGAAGAGGAGAAGGAGGAGGAGGAGAAGGAGGAAGAGAAGGAGAAGGAGGAAGAGGAGGAGGAAGAGGAGGAGGAAGAAGAGGAGAATCAGGAAGGGGAGGAGGAGAATGAAGAGGTGGAAGAGGAGGAAGAGGAGAAAGATGAGAAAAATGAAGAGGAGGAGGAGGAGGAAGAGAGAAGGAGAAGGAAAAGGAAGAAGAGGAGGAGAATGAAGAGGAGGAGGAGGAGAAGGAGGAAGAGGAGGAGGAAGAGCAGCAGCCTTTTCAGGCCATGGTACAGGGTGATGGAAGGGCCTGAGCGGGAGAGAGTTTCGCAGACAGCTGTCCTGGCAAGATGAGAAACTGCCCCGTGCCAACAGTTGTTCTGTGAACCACTAAGCTCCCGACAAAATAAAGACACGCAAGGGACGTTTCGATATCCTGTGGCGTGAAGAGGTCACAGAGAGCACGTGGCCTCCGGTGGAGTCCATAGACTGGCGGAGCTCACTGGGAACAGGCCTCCCCAGCACAGCCGTGGGCGCAGTGTGTCGCGGGAACCATCTGGTGGTGTGTGGGATTCAGCCCAGGGAAGAGAGTCTCTCGTGGACTCGCAAGATTTTAAGCCATTTCTCCTTCGATCTGGAAGAGCGTCAGCGTCTGGAAGCGGAGCCATCGTGGGCTATTTGATGAAAGCTCGGGGCACGGCAGCTTGCTGGGAGCTTGTCGTGGCGGATTCAAGCAAGCAAGCAAGCATATTGAGATGTCTACAGAAATCGAGACGCATGAAAGACTGTGAGGAGAGGAGGAGAGCTTCTGCCTCTAGAAACAGGGTCTGGGCAGTGACATGCCCATCAGAACACAGACGTCAACCACACACAAGGACCCTTGTGCCCTGCCTGTAGCGGAGAAGCTTCACGAGCTAAAGCGGGGCTGCTATACGTCTCTTTCTCTCACTCTCTACCATCCCTTCCCTCTCAATTCATCTCTGTCCAAAAGAGAAGAATGTATATATATATATATATATATATATATATATAGAGAGAGAGAGAGAGAGAGAGAGAGAGGGAGAGGGAGAGGGAGAGGAGAGAGGGCTGGGTGGTGACACACCTGGTTGAGTGCACAAGGACCCGGGTTCAAGTCCCTGGTCCCCACCTGCAGGGGGAAAGCTTTGCAAGTGGTGAAGCAGGGCTGCAGGTGTCTCTCTCTCTTTCTCTACCTCCCACTTCCTCTTGATTTCTGGTGGTCTCTATCTAAGAAATAAAGATAATAAAAAAATTTAAAAAGACAGAAAGAATGAAAAGAAAGAGATAAAGAGATAAGAGAGGAGGAGAGAGAGAGAGAAAGAAGGAGAGAAATGGCCCCTGGCAGTGGTAATCAGTGACTCTTTAGTCACTATCAGGCCACCCCATCAGCTGGGGCCCTAGTCAGGGAGTATTGAGATTCCCAAACAGACATGATGGGCCTAGACCTCAAATAAATCCCTCTCTCCATTGTTACCGGCCATCTCTATCAGGAACAACACAATAGACCCCTTTGTGGGCCCCACATAGGACCTTGCCCTCAACTTGGATCAACAACAGTGGAGAATATTCCATCCTCTGAAGGGAGGCTGGACAACATACTCTATGCTCCACCTGAGGAAGATGAGTCCTGAAATTGGGGTAGCTTGGACTGTTCCTACTCATGAGCACAGAATGTGAGCTCAGATCTATAGGGATGCAGAGGTCACAGAGGCTCCTAAGCTGAATATGGGCCCCAGATCACATCAAATAGATGGGGTTGACAGTCTACAACATTTATACAGCTCTCCCATATTTGGGAGCTAATCTCTTATCATTCTGGACAGGCCGGCTTCTTTCAGTCTGTCCCTAGCCTCCATGCTGGCAGCCAGCATCCGGTCTCACCTGGGAGACCTTTTTCCTGCAAGCAAGCATCCCTGTGCCAGGGCAGCCCCTTGCAGACACACACACACACACGCACACGCGCACACACGCGCACACACACGCATGCGCGCACACACACACGCACATGCGCACACACACACGCACACACACGTGCGCACACGCGGGCACACACATGTACACGCACGCACACGCACGCACACACACGCACACGCGCATGCACACACACGCGCACACACATACACGCACACACACGCACACATGCACGCACACGCGCACACACACATGCGCACACACACGCGCGCACACACACGCACACATGCGCACACACACACGCACACACGCGCACGCACACGCACGCACACACACACGCACGCACACACACACGCACACGCGTACACATGCGCACACACACAGGCACGCACCTCTGATTGTACAGCCAGGCTAAGAAGCCGGTGCTGTTCCAGTAACAGTCCGGAGCCCCTCCGTCGCCGTCTGCCCACAGGATCTCCGGCTGGTACCTGGTCACTAACTCACGGAGCTCCGGCAGCATCTTGGAAACCGGAAAGCGGCGCTTTTGGAACGAGCTGAGCTCGTCCTCAAGGAAGAAGGGGTGAAACCATTCGAAGAGGGAATAGTAGAGTCCGAAACGCAGGGAGGTCCTATTCCTGATGGCCACTTCAAGCTCCTTGATGACGTCCCTCTTCGGGCCCTGGTCCACGGCGTTCCAGTTCCACGAATACTCTGAACCCCACAAAGTGAAGCCTGAAACGAGGATTTAGAAGGAAGGAAGTCACTGTAAGCAGATGCGCCCAGCTGCGCAGAGAGCGTGATGTGAGAATGGCTGCTTCTCTCGGTTCCTGACAGTTTCTCCCGGGGTGCGTATTCTGCTTTCACACAATACATAAGTGGGCATTTGCAAAGTGAAACAAAGGTGCTTAAAGGGAATACCCAAGAGGCTGGGTGGCTGCCACATCTGACTGAATGCACACATTACAGAGTGCAAGACTCCTCCAGACACTTCACCTCGAAAGGTCCTGGTCCCAGGAAGTGCGGAAACATCCACTGGGTTTCCCTTTGGAAGCATCACCAGAAACTCACACCGTAGTTTTTTTTTCCCCCCTGAATTGAGTTTCGCTGTGTCTCTTCCATAAGCATGACGCACGGCTCCCAGGAGATGTGTAAGTGTGGGCTGCTCTGACTGTGTTGCACGGCTGTGCTGCATGGCTTGGCCGAGCTCCTAGACCTCAGGAAGTCAACATGCTCACAGGCAAAGGCACTTTGCAAACGGCTGTCTCGGCGTGTGTACGTACACACACACACACACACACACACACACACACACAACATCTACAGAAAAAAATTCATTAAATTCCCCCCAAAGGGGGCCTAAGGGCCACTTTCTAAAATAATTCCACATTTTCTGTTTGGTTTGAGCCCTCCCCCACCCCCTTACTCTCCTCCCTGTTCTGGGGAAAAACTTAGGAAGCAAAATGTCTTATACCAAGACAATGGTGGTGATACAGGGGATGTATTCTAGTGAATTCCGTGTGGCTGTGGAAATAGCAATTTGGTGATGTTTCTTTTCTCACAGATGTTATATATAAAAAAAAATCCACCCTAGTAAGATAATGGTTAACTTTACATGTCAAAGTGGCAGGGTTCTGGTTAGAGGTTTATTCTAGGTTTGTTTAGAAAAGCTTTGGGTTTGTTTGGTTTGGGTTTTTTTTTTTTTTTTGCATGAGACCAATGGATGGAGAAGTCGACTGAATAAAGCAGACTGCTCACCTCAGAGCAACAGCACTTGTCAACTCATGGAAGGTCGGAATGGAATTTAAAAGGCTTCTAGGGAAAGATAAAAGCAAGCTGGGGGTGTGGGTCTACCTGCCAATGACCATGTCCAGCAGAGAAGCAATGACAGAAGCCAGACCTCCCACCTTCTGCTCCCCATAATGAATTTTGGTCCAGGGGGGCCCAGGTGGTGGCACAGCTGGTTAAGCACACACATCACAGTGTACAAGGACCCAGGTTCAAGCCTCTGGTCCTCACCTAAAGGGGGAAAGTTTTATGAGTGGTGAAGCAGGGCTGCAGGTGTCTCTCTCTCCCTCTCTCCCCCTTCCCTCTGGATTTCTGGCTGTCTCTATCCAATAAATAAATAAAGATTAAAAAAAAAGTTAAAAATGAAGAATTTTGGTCCATACTCCCAGCAGGGGAGAAATGTTAGAGGAAGATGATCAGAGGGCTCTGAAATCCCATTCCATCAGGCCCCTGAGAGAAAAGAGGAAAAACAGAATGACATTTAGAAGTAGTAACAGGTGTAGGTATAATTGGAAAGGAAGAGAAGATATGGACCACGAGGAAAAAATGGGCAACTATATACAAACAGAGACAGACAGCTGTAGAAAAAGCAGGCAGCCCCCCTTACCTACAACCTTGCGAGAACTGCTATAGCTTCCGGTGGAGGGGAGGGGAGACAGAGCCTGGTGGTGGGAACAGTGCGGAATCACACTCCTGTTGTCTTATTCATTTATTTCCCCTTGTGTTGCCCTTGTTGTTGTTGTCTTCTTGTAGTTATTGCTCTTGTTGTTGATGTCGTCGTTGTTGGAAAGGACGGAGAGAAACGGAGAGAGGAGGGGAAGGCAGAGAGGGGGAGAGAAAGACAGACACCTGCAGACCTGCTTCACCGCATGGGAAGCGACTCCCCTGCAGGTGGGGAGCCCGGGGGCTCGAACCGGGATCCTTAGGCCGGTCCTTGCGCTTTGCGCCACGTGCGCTCAGCCCGCTGCGCCGCCGCCCGCCGACTCCCCTGTTATCTTCTAATTTTGTAAATCAACATTAAATCATTTAATCTTTAGGTCCATGGTTGTTCAACAATCTGTTTGGCTTTGTATGTTAACTCTCTTTCCAGCCACCAGGTTCCAGATGCCACCATGATGCCGACCAGACTTCCCTGGACAGACGACCCCACCAATGTGCCCTGGAGCCCAGCTTCCCCAGAGCCCTGCCCCACTAGGGAAAGAGAGAGACAGGCTGGGAGTATGGATCCACCTGCCAACACCCATGTCCAGTGGAGAAGCAATTCCAGAAGCCAGACCTTCCACCTTCTGCATCCCACAATGACCCTGAGTCCATGCTCCCAGAGGGATAAAGAATAGGAAAGCTGTCAGGGGAGGGGATGGGATACGGAATTCTGGTGGTGGAAACTGTGTGGAACTGTACCTACCCCTCTTATCCTATGGTTTTGTTAACGTCTCCTTTCTTAAATTAAAAAAAATATATATATATATATTTAAAAAAAAAGAATTTAAGAGGCTCAAGTAAGAAAGAGTTACCTCTCCCACCTTTCTGCAGGCTGAAACAGCAGTTTTCTGCTGTCTTTGTACCCAGAGTTAAACCAGGACAAATACCAGCAACTCTGCTGGTTCTCAGTCCCGAGATTTGGACTTTTCTTTAATTTTTTTTATATTTATTTATTTTCCCTTTTGTTGCCCTTGTTGTTTTATTGTTGTAGTTATTATTGTTGTTTTTATTGATGTCGTTGTTGTTGGATAGGACAGAGAGAAATGGAGAGAGGAGGGGAAGACAGAGAGGGGGAGAGAAAGACAGACACCTGCAGACCTGCTTCACCACCTGTGAAGCCACTCCCCTGCAGGTGGGGAGCCGGGGGCTGAACCGGGATCCTTACGCAGGTCCTTGCGCTTTGCACCATGTGAGCTTAACCCGCTATGCTACCACCCATCTCCAGGACCTGGGCTTTTCAAGCCTCTCTATTTGAGTGAGAGCGATTTCTTACAAATCCCCTCCTATGTGTTAAATGCCCTGCTGACTCTGTTATTCTGGAGAACGCTGATTAACACAACCTCTCTCCCCTCAGCTCTGATAGCATCTGAGTGCCATTCCACTCCCAGCGCCCCTCATAAGCCTCTACTTGCAGGCGCTCTGTGTCACTTCCATCACAAAGAAGCTGCCCACCGTGAATCCGTGAATCCATCTGAGAGCAGACTGAAGACAGAGTCAGCATGGCAAGACAATAGCAGCACAACACCTTGGGGCCCTCTGGAAAGAGCACCACAGGGGCGGAACTAAAGGCGAGAGGGCGCGTTCCATTATACACTGTTGCCACCCACGTGCCACATTGAATAGCTTTCAGCAAAACTTAGGGGAATAAACTTTTTTTTGTCATATCGGGACTTCACTGCTGCTGACTTTTTCCGATGGAAAGAAACGGAGTAGACTGGTGACTGGCAGAAAGGCCTTCATGCCTGGGGCGGCAGAGATCTGGGTTCAAACCCCAGTCCCACCAGACTTCACTCTGGTGAAAAAAAAAAGAAAAAAACAACTTTGGGGGTCGGGTGGTGGCGCACCAGGGTAAACGCACATGGTGTGAAGCGCAAGGACCGGTGCAAGGATCCAGGTTCGAACCCCTGGCTGGCTCCCCACCTGCAGGGGAGTCGCTTCACAAGCAGTGAAGCAGGTCTGCAGGTGTCTATCTTTCTCTCCCCTTCTGTGTCCCCCTTCCCTCTCTTCTCTGTGTCCTATCCAACAACAACAGCAGCAGCAGCAGCAGCAGAAAAAAACAACAACAATGGGGGAGGGGGGAGATGGCCACAGGAGTAGTGGATTCGTGGCAAAAAATAAATAAGTGAATGAATAAATAGACAGATAGATAAGCAGACAGAGAGACAGTGAGTGGGTGAAATCTTCCAATGCCAAAGCGTCCCTTGGCATGGTGGGAGCCAGGCGAGCCTGGGTCAGCTTCATGGCAGAGTGGGCAGCCTCCCAGACGGCCTATTTTGCTGCCCATAGAAATTTGATAAATATACATAGAACAAAATATTTATTTATATATGACTTTTTTTTTTTTTTTTGCCTCCAGAGTTATCACTGGGCTCCATACTGGCACTACAAATCCATTGCTTCTGGCAGCCATTTTCTCCATTTTATTGGACAGGGCAAAGAGAAACTGAGAGAAAGGGGGAGACAGAGAGGAAGAGAGAAAGAGAGACACCTGGCAGACCTGCTTCACCGCTTGTGGACCAGGGCTTGAAGCCTGGATCTTGACATGGGTCCTTGTGCCTTGGACTATGTGCGCTTAATCGGTTGTGATATTATCCGGTCCCCTAATCATCTTTTCATCTCTTTCTCTGATACACGGTGAAGGGTCTGATCTCCCCTTTTCTTTTAATTAAAAAACAAGACAAATAATAATAATAATAATAAAAAGACTGCCAAGAACAGGGGAGTTGTGCCCTGGTGTGTTTGGGGCCAGGTGGTGGCCTACCTGGTTGAGTACACACATACTACTACCATGGGCAAGGACCCGGGTTCAAGCCCTCCGCCCCTCCCCCCTCCCCTAACCTGCAGGGGAAGCTTCGTGAACTGTGCTAATCTAAAGCGTGTAACTGATTTTTAGATACAGTTTTCCTCATGAAGAATTGCTCCCGTGGATAGAAACGGCTAGAAATTGTGAGGGAAGGGGGAGATAGAGAGAGACAGAGAGACACCTGCAGCCCTGTTTTGACACTCGCAAACCTTTCCCCCTGCAGGTGGGGACTGGGGACCGGGGGCTGGAACCTGGGTCCTCGTGCACTGTAACAAGTGTGCGCTCCACCAGGTGCGAAGGGCCTGATGCTTCATAGGCCTCCCGCCTACAGCTGGATAGGCTGCGTGCTCCTTTACAGCCAGATGTCTCAGCCACTAGCTGACATTTCACAGTCACGGTTAGAGTCCATCAGTGTTGTACATACCTACCTTCATGGTGCTTGGATGTTAAGACGACGTATTTGGCACCAGAAGCCTGGAAAAGATCAGCCCATTGCTGGGCGTTGAAGAATTTCGCGGTGAATTGTGGTGCAAAATCTTCATATTTAAAACCGGCAGGGTAGTTGTTCTTCATGAAGTCTACAAACTCTGGTATCTTTTGCTTTTGCCAATACCACCTGCAGGAGGAATTAAAACTGCATGAGCCAGGGACACGTCGACGTGTGGACCGTTTTTCCCACTCTCCTGACGAGTTCCCTCTTATTCAGATGCTGCCCGGTGGCCTTGCCATTTCCTTTTTCTGTTTAACTTTGCTTAAAGAATGTTTCTGTGGGGCCAGGTTATTATCATGTGCAAGGCTATAGGTTCAAGCTCCCCACCTGCAGAAGGGAAGCTTTGCAAGCGGTGAGGCAATATACTACAGGCCTCTCTTTCTCTCTTTCTCTCTCTCTCCCCACACCTTCCTGCTCTCTCAGTGTCTGATTCTAAAAAAACAAGCCAATAGGAGCAGTGGACTCATCATGCAAGAACCCGGGTCCTTGTGCACCGTCATGTGAGCACTTAAACAGGTGCGCCACTGCCTGACTCCCCTATATTGATATCTTTGCTGTAGTTAAGTCCTTTGTAACGTAAATGATGAAGACGTCAAAAAGAAGATTCCATGCCAAAAAACAAAACAAAACAAACAAAAAAAACAGGACATGCGTCTGCCATATGCACTATCAAAGAACAAGTGAGGGAAAGAGACGGTAACTATAAAGTTTAAAAGATGCTCTTAGGGAGTCGCAGTGGCGCAGCGGGTTAAGCGCAGGTGGCGCAAAGCGCAGGGACGGGCGTAAGGATCCTGTTCGAGCCCCCGGCTCCCCACCTGCAGGGGAGTCACTTCACAGGCGGTGAAGCAGGTCTGCAGGTGTCTGTCTTTCTCTCCCCTCTCTCTCTGTCTTCCCCTCCTCTCTCCATTTCTCTCTGTCCTATCCAACAACAAAGCAATGTCAACAATGGCAAAAATAACCGCAACAACTAGGGCAACAAAAAGGGGGAAAAAATGGCCTCCAGGAGCGGTGGATTCATGGTGCAGGCACTGAGCCCAGCAATAACCCTGGAGGAAAAAAATTTAAAAAAAAATTTAAAAAAAGATGCTCTTACTCGAATATACTGACTGGACCCTCAAGGATTACTGTTATGTGGACTCATCCCAAGAAAGGCTACATACTACTTAAACCACGGAAGCAACTCTTCATGAGGAAAACTGTATCTAAAAACCAATGACACGCTTTAGATTAGCACAGTTCATGACGCTTCCCCTGCAGGTGGGGAGGGGTAGACTGAGGGCTTGAACCTGGGTCCTTGCCCATGGTAATAATGTGTGTGCGCTCAACCAGGTAGGCCACCACCTGGCCCCAAACACACCAGGGCACAACTCCCCTGTCCTTGGCAGTTGTTTTTTTCTTGCTATTTTTGACAGAGGGTTGGCGACACCGAGAGAGGAAGGAGGAGAGACAGCTGCTGCCCTGCTGCCCTGCTGGTGAAACTTGTCCCCCGCAGGTGGGGACTGGAAGCTTGAACCCGGGTCAAGATGCCTGGTAACCTGTGTGTCCCACAACCAGCTGGCCACCCACACCAGAGCCCTCCTACACCCAATGTAATGGTTAGTGTAATTCATTGACTATGGTATTGAAAGTGGAAAACAGATGCCCTAAATTGAAATTCTGAAGTGTCATTTCTACTGCGTGCGTATACTGCTCTCACGTGGCAGAATGACTCAGGTTGACAAATACCAGCACAAGTGTCGAGACACTGGTTTGAGTCTCGCCACTCCCCGTGATGCTGCACTCTGGACTGGTCTGTGTTTTGGTCACTGAACATCAGACCGGCTCCACTGCACCTTTCAAACAGCAGCTGTCACTTGATGCATTCTCAACTGTCTTTATCTTGCTATGGCACCACTAGGAAGCGACGATTTCTCACGCTACGTATGTGTGTCTGCTCAAACAGCGGTCACCGTCTTATGGAAAGCAGAAACACAGTCAAGAACTGTCCTTCAAGGTTTCAGACACTCTGTGGGAAGACCTCCAGATGAAGGTCTTGCAAAAACTTGTCTTTTAGGGAGTCCGGCGGTGGCGCAGCAGGTTAAGCGCAGGTGGTGCGAAGCGCAAAGACCGGCGGAAGGATCCCGGTTCGAGCCCCCGGCTCCCCACCTGCAGGGGAGTCGCTTCACAGGCGGTGAAGCAGGTCTGCAGGTGTCTGTCTTTCTCTCCCCCTCTCTGTCTTCCCCTCCTCTCTCCATTTCTCTCTGTCCTATCTGACAACGATGACATCAATAATAACTACAACAAGGACAACAAAAGGGAATAAATAAATATATAAAAAAATTTTTAAAAGGGAAAATAAATATATAAATATTTTTTTAAAATTTTAAATGTGTCTTTTAGTAAGTTGGACTGAACAGCTCCCCCACCCCAGCTCCCTCTCCATAGATCTAGAGGGACAACCACCTTTACTGGCCTCTTCACCTTCACCAACAAACAGTCCTTTTCCCAAACTGCTTCCCATTCTGCTCTTACACACTGAGCTTCAGCCCAACAGGAAGGTGGATTTGGAAGATGCCAAATTCTGCAGCTTCTCCTCAGGTTAACATCTCAAGAAAACTGTTTCCAGGAGTCAGCCGGTGGCGCAGTGGGTTAAGCGCAGGTGGCGCAAAGTGCAAAGACCATGAAAGGATCCCGGTTCGAGCCCCCGGCTCCCCACCTGCAGGGGAGTTGCTTCACAGGTGGTGAAGCAGGTCTGCAGGTGTCTGTCTTTCTCTCCCCCTCTCTGTCTTCCCCTCCTCTCTCCATTTCTCTCTGTCCTAGCCAACAACGAAGACACCAACAATAACAATAATAACCACAACAAGGGCAACAAAAGGGGGAAAATAGCCTCCAGGGGCAGTGGATTCATGGTGCAGGCACTGAGCCCCAGCAATAACTGTGCAGGCAAAAACAAAAAACAAACAAACAAAAAAAAACCTGTTTCCAACTCTGACACCATCTCTCCAGACAATAACCTGGGTCCACCTGCATGTTAGCTGTCAGGTTCAGGTACAAACTAGTAAAGTCACGGGCCCCTTGGAATAGACCTAAAACAAACCTACTAGCTTTTTCCAAAATGGAGACCCCAAATCTTCACCTACAATGTTCTTGCCTTTAGGTTCATGATTAGTCAGTAATTTGTTTGGCTTTGTATGTTAACTCTCTTTTCAGCCACCAGGTTCCAGATGCTGCCATGATGCCAACCAGACTTCCCTGGACAGACAACCCCACCAATGTGTCCTGGAGCTCTGATTCCCCAGAGCCCTGCCCCACTAGGGAAAGAGAGAGACAGGCTGGGAGTATGGGTCCACCTGTCAACACCCATGTTCAGCGGGGAAGCAACTACAGAAGCCAGACCTTCCACCTTCTGCATCCCACAGTGACCCTGGGTCCATACTCCCAGAGGGATAAAGAATAGGAAAGCTGTCAGGGGAGGGGATGGGATACGGAGTTCTGGGGGTGGGAAGTGTGTGGAGTTGTATCCCTCTTATCCTATGGTCTTGTCAATGTTTCCTTTTTATAAATAAAAATTTAAAAAACTGTTGTGCTGGAGAAACAGGAGCAATATTAGACAGTATGTAACAGACTTTCATGCCTGATACTTATGGTCAGAGACTCAGTCCCTGGCATCACCAAACACCAGAGCAAAACGGTTCATTTCTTTTGCCTGGTTTTCTCGCAATTATCCCATTCCCAATATTAACCGAGATGACCTCCCGGTATTGGCTTTGGGAACAGAAGTGAGCAGACGAATCTCGCCATCCGCGTCAGTCACGTTGTGGTTTGGGCCCCTGTTCGTGCCACCATCACGAGGCTGAGAGGCCAGAATCACGGGACGGCCGGACACGGCAGGGACACCCCGGGTCCATCCAGCACTCACCCCTCGGCGAACAGAAATGATGCTGGGCCAGGCGGCGCCGCCCCCGCCAGCGCACACACAGTCCTGAGCGCAAGGCCCCGGGTTCAAGCCCCAGCTCCCCACCTGCACCGGGGAAGTTTCACGGGCGGTGAAGCCGGGCTGCAGGTGTCTGTCTACCACCTCCCCCTCTCCTCAATGTCTCTCTGTCCTATCTAATAAAATAATGAAATGTGGGGGGAAAAGGGCCTCCAGGAGCAGTGGACGCATAGTGCCGGCACCCAGCCGCAGCAATAACCCCGGGGGCAAAAATGAATGAAGGAATGGATGAGTGAATGCATGGATGAGTGAGTGCATGCATGCATGAATGCATGAATGAATGAATGAAGGAAACGGTTCATCTGGACACGGTGAAATGATGCGGGTTCAAAGCCCGGCCATGCGAGGCGAAGCTGACAAGAGGGTCCTGGGGCAAAGGCAGGCGCAGGGTGGCAGGGGGAGGCAGCTCGGCTCTGAACAGCAGGTTCGAGGCCCGCGACCGGCCGGCTCACCAGAACCACTCGCTCTCAAAACCGGGCACGGAGTACACGCCCCAGTGGACGAAGATGCCGAACTTGGCCCGGTCGAACCACGCCGGCAGCTCCCGGGCGTCCAGGGACTCCCAGGTGGGCTCCCAGGGGCCGCCGCGGGCGGGGTGGGGCTGCACCTGCAGCAGCACCTGCGGCAGCACCTGCAGCAGCACCTGCGGCAGCACCTGCAGCAGCACCTGCGACCGCGGCCTCCGCATGGCGCCGCGCGCAGCCACCTCCCAGCCACTTCCGGGTTCTCCGCCGCGGCCTCGGCGGCAGTCAGCTGACCCGGCCGTGATTGGAGGAAGGGCCGGTGGGCGTGGCCTCGGCCTTAAAGGAACACTGCCCTTCCCGGCTGCTGGGAACTACGGAGGCCCGCAGAGCCCCCACGCTGCTGACTTGAGCTCCCAGGTTGATGGATTGCAGAGCAGTGGGGAACCAGGCTGTGCAGCGTCCGGTTTAAGGTCCGTGGGGACGCCTCCTTCCCCTCCGACCCGCACCCCCCAGCCTGGAACACACAGAAAGAAACAGCTTGGCGGGGGCAGGCGGTGGCGCACCTGGTTAAGCACACACATCCCAGGGCACAAGTTCCCGGGTTCAAGCCCCTGGTTCCCCGCCTGCAGGGGCAAAGCTTCTTGAGTGGTGAAGCAGGGCTGCAGGTGTCTCTCTGTCTCTCTCCCACTCCCCTATCAATTTCTGTCTCTATCTAGTAAATAAATATTTCAACATTTTTGAAGATACAGTGACCATCATTTTTTGTAATCCCTGAATTTACAACAGAATTTAGCATGGAACAGCATTCAAGGCATGTTTGCTGAAGTCAATTAAACTGGGATTCTAATTATCAAGTGTAATGAAAGAATTTTTGCACCAGAGCTGCGTCTATCTATCTCTCTTATTTCCCTCTTACCTCTAAATTTCTGACAGTCTATCTAATAAACATAAAATAAAGACAATAAGGTAAAACTGGCTTTTTTATTGATTTAATAATGATCGACAAGACTGCAGGATAAGAGAGGTATAACTCTACACAGTTCCCACCACCAGAGTTCAGTATCCCATCCCTGACATTGGAAGCTTTCCTATTCTTTATCCCTCTGGGAGCATGGACCCAGGATCATTATGGGGTGACTGGGTCATAAGGAAGGTCCATTTCAAGCCTTGTGAGGATTCTCCAGACTGCTCTCCAAAAACTATTTTAAAAACAGAGAGAGAGAACACAACACCATAGCTTTCTTCAGTGCAGTGGGGGTGAAGGTCTAACCTGGATTGTTTGCTGAGCAAAGCAACATGTTACTCAAGTGAGCTATTTTTCTAGCCCTGATGTTTCACTGTAATTATTTATTTACCTATTTATTTATTTATTTATTTATTAAATATTTATTTATTCCCTTTTGTTGCCCTTGTTTTATTGTTGTAGTTATTATTGTTGTCGGGTAGGACAGAGAGAAATGGAGAGAGGAGGGGAAGACAGAGGGGGGAGAGAAAGATAGACACCTGCAGACCTGCTCCTATTTATTTTTTAAAGATTTTTAAGTTTTGGCATTTAGTTCAGATAGAGACAGAAATTGAGAGGAAAGGGGAAAGAAAGAGGAGAGGGAGAGGAACACCTGCAGCCTTGCTTCACCAGTCACAAAGCTTTCCCCCTGCAAGTGTGGACCCAGGGCTTGAAACTGGGTCCTTGTGCACTGTGATGTGTGCCCTCAACTAGACGCACCACCATCCAGCCCCCTGGCTCTTCACTTTTACAACATAATCCTCTCCAAAATCTTTTTTTTTCTTTTCTTTTTTAAAAAATATTTATTTAATTTATTTATTCCCTTTTTTATATTTATTTTATTTATTTATTCCCTTTTGTTGCCCTTGTTGTTTTATTGTTGTAGTTATTATTGTTGTTGTCGTTGTTGGATAGGACAGAGAGAAATGGAGGGAGGAGGGGAAGACAGAGAGGGGGAGAGAAAGACAGACACCTGCAGACCTGCTTCACCGCCTGTGAGGCGACTCCCCTGCAGGTGGGGAGCCGGGGTGGGGTTCGAACCCGGGATCCTTATGCCGGTCCTTGTGCTTTGCGCCACCTGCGCTTAACCCGCTGCGCTACAGCCCGACTCCCTCTCCAAAATCTTTGTACCTCAGGTTCCCACTGAGTGAGAAATAGAACCACATCAACACTCCAACTCTGACTCTGTATTCAAAGTTCTGAGAAGAGGATCCAACAGGTCAGAAACAGCAATTTTCCATGTTCATGGTTCATTTGCAAGGTGCTGGGGAGTGGGAGGGGTTGGTGCATCAGTGAGGAATACTGTCAAGGAATCCTGTTCCTATCCTGTTTTTCTGAGATCATTTTAAAAATATTTATCTATTTATTTCCTTTTGTTGTTCTTGTTGTTTAATTGTTGTAGTTATTGTTGTTGTTATTGATGTCGTTGTTGTTGGATAGGACAGAGAGAAATGGAAAGGGGAAGACAGAGAGGGGCAGAGAGAGACAGACACCTGCAGACCTGCTTCACTGCCTGTGAAGCGACTCCCCTGCAGGTGGGGAGCCCGGGGCTTGAACGGGATCCTTAGGCCGGTCCTTGCGCTTTGCACCATGTGCGTTTAACCCGCTGTGCTACCGCCCGACTCCCTGAGATCATTTTTTAATAATGGAGAAAGAGAAAGAGAGAGAAGAGAGAAGAAGGGTGGGAGGGAGAGGAAGAGGGAGGGGGAAAGAATACTAACTCACCCTTCTGGAACATGCAATGCTGGGGATCTCATGCTTGTTTATCCAGAATTCTACACTGTGCCACCTCTTATGCGGCTGTGTGAGGTCACCCGAAACACAGATAAAGAAAGCAGCAGGATAAGGTCTTTACCCCTGTAACAGAACATTTATTTATTATTTTTGTTAGTGATTTAATAATGATTAACAAGATGGTAAGATAATAGGGGAACAATTCCATACAGTTCCTGCTACCAGAGTTCCGTGTCCCACTCCCTCCATTGGAAGCTTCTCTATTCTTTATCCCTCTGGTAGTATGGGCCACAGTGCTTTATGGGGTGCGAAAGGTGGAAGGTCTGGCTTCTGTAACTGCTTCTCTGCTGGACTTGGATATTGACAGGTGGATCCATCCCCCAGGCTGTCTCTGGCATTTACCTCCCGGTGGAGCAGCACTTAGGAAGCCTTATCCTCCCAGCAGACTAGAGAGAGTAGGAGGTCAGCTCCACAGGATGCCATGTTGCTGCCAGAGGAAGCAGTTGATGTCCTCGGGGCTATCTAGCTTCGGGAGCAGAAACTGTGACATGAAAGAGGAGGACACATTCTGGATCTCCAGATGGGAGTTGGGTGACTGCCACCAACCAGTCTCTGCAGAGCCCAGAACTCGTCTGAAGTGGACAAGAAGTGAAACAGTTGCCTCACGGCTGACATCAACTCAGTTTTTTCTGAAAATGCAGAAGAAACTTGTGCAAAAGAAACTTGAACCCACTTGGTTCTTTATATGGTGAGGGAATCCACATCATGGGAGGAAAAACGTTTGACCTGAGGGAAATGAAACCCTGTTTGATTTTACTGGCAAGGTGACAGGAGTCCAGAGATGTCGCAGGAAGTAGAAGGAGGAGGGGTGGAGGAAAGAGTGATCAGGGCTTGGGAGGAGGCAGAAGAGCAGTGCTCAGTCTGAGTGCACCAGCCAAGCCAACAGGGTTCTACCATGTGCCTCAATTGAGCTGGGGGTACTGTGCACCCCCAGCTCAATGTCTGTGCTCCTACGCCTATTAAATATGACTGACAACATTACTGTCTTCCTGAAGGCTTTACTGTGGAATTAAATCATACAGGACACCTATTAAACCTTGTCTGAGTACAAACGAACATTACTGGGGGTGCTTGATAAAGACGGGGTTGTCTAAAGGTAGGGGCATTTCTGTCCAGAATCCCACTTAGGGCTCTTGAGGAAGCCTCTGCTTGACAAGCAGATGTAATTAGCTGGGGTAGAGTTATTCGGAGGGAGAAGCTGCTTTGTTTTTCCTTGGTGGCCTTGATGCTTGAGTGATGCAGACAGGACCCAGAAGTAGCCAAGAGTCCAGCCAGACATCAGACTCAAGCTGTTCTTCTGCGCCAAGGCCTCAGAAGACTCCTTCATCCCAGGGAAAGCTGAGGTGGATGTAGTAGTGATCAGACTTTCAGTTGTTGCAATGTCAAGCTTTGTCTGGGAACGCTATTGGACAAAGAACTGGCGATGCAGGACACCAGGCAGGGGTGTCAGGAATCCTCCCTGAGGCTTTCCCACTCCACTAAGCAGACTCTTCCAGATGGCGACACAGAGACAAAAGGAGAGAAGAGAAGATGCCACAGCACCAATGTTTTGTCCCGTGCTGTGGGAGCCAGACTCAAACCTGGGTTGTGCACAGGACAAGTAGGAAACCGTCCACGTGGGCTGTCTTGCTCGTCGTGGTTTCTCTTCCCCTTTGAAAGAAGGGTGGGGGTTCCAGAGCGAAACAGCAGGTGGACAAATGCCGGCCATACTCTGCTTGCTTGGATGCTGAAGAAATTTGTTTTCCTGGGACCTTTTGTCTTTTATTCCAAAAAACAAATCAGAAGGTCTGTGTTATGACTGTATTAGTATAAAAGTGAATGTGTTAATACCACAGCTTAAAATGATCCCCTGAAGTGAAAAGTTGTTTTGTTTTTCTTCCTTTTGGTTTTAGAGAAAAAAAATTAAAACATTTTCATGAGCCATCAGATACATTAAGGGCCTGGGCACTGTGCCACAAAACTTAACAGATAAGTCAGTCCTGGAGAACTCACAGACGGGGATGATGACCACTAAAAATATACCAAGAGATTAGATGGTGTATTAATATTAGTGTGAGCCAGGGCACAGGCATTAGAATAGTAACAAGGCGTCTGATGAATCTGAACGGTCCGTGATTGTAGAGGGTGGGGTTTGAAGGTGCTGGTACAATTTAGCGTTTTCTGTTTGCTGAGCACTCAAGTCTTGTTCCATGATGTATATGTACTCAGCTCAGGCATGATCACACTGTCCTGTGATCAATAAAGTGCTTACTCATCAAGAGAGATTACCATCCAGGTCCAGAACCAAAGTGAAATCCCAAAAGGAGTTCCGCCCAAGTTTGGGCGTGTGGGAGGTTGGTTTTTGTTGTTGTTGTTGTTGTTTGTTTTCCTGCAAGGTTTTCTGGCATTTTTTAAAAAGATTTTTTTAAAAAATATTTACTTATTTCCTTTTTGTTGCCCTTGTTGTTTTTATTGTTGTTGTAGTTATTATTGTTGTTGATGTTGTCGTCGTTGGATAGGACAGAGAGAAATGGAGAGAGGAGGGGAAGACAGAGAGGGGGAGAGAAAGACAGACACCTACAGACTTGCTTCACTGCCTGTGAAGTGACTCCCCTGCAGGTGGGGAGCCGGGGCCTAGAACCAGGATCCTTGCGCCATGTGTGCTTAACCCGCTGCGCTACCGCCCGACTCCCCAGACTTTTTTTTTTAAATAGTGGTTTAATAATGATTAACAAGACTGTGAGATAACAGGGGTTACAATTCTATACAGTTCCCAAGACCAGAGCTCCGTATCCCATCCCCTCCCCTGATAGCTTTCCTAGTCTTTATCCCTCTGGGAGCATAGACCCAGGGTCATTGTGGGATGCAGAAGGTGGGAGGTCTGGCTTCTGTAATTGCTTCTCCGCTGACCATGAACATTGGCAGGTCAATCCACACCCTCTAGCCTGTTTTTATCTTTCCACGGGGGCATTTTAAATAATTAGCAGGAGACTAGTGGGAACTCAAACTTATGCAGGCCCTTTGGAGACTATATGGAGAATCCTTAAACAAATAAAAATGGAATTACCTCATGATCCATCAATACTGCTCTTAGGTATTAATCCAAAGGACACTCAAACATTAATTAGAAGGGACACATGCACCCCTGTGTTCATAGCTGCATTATTCACAACAGCCCAAGAGTGGAAGCAGCCTAAATGCCCATCAGGACAACTGGATAAAGAAGTTATGGGAAATATATTCCATGGAATACTACTCTGCAATTAAAAAGGAGATGGTGCTGTGTCATTTGGGACAAAATGGATAGAACTGGAAGTGATTATGTTTATCAAAATAAATAAAGATGAAAGACAACTACTGGATGGTTTTGCTCATATGTGAAATGTAGAGAACTGATACGCACTGACTTGCACAAACAAAACAAACAGAAGCAAACAGTTTCTAAGATTTTGTGAGAACTACAGTGGTTATCTTTGGAAGGCTGGAGGGTGGGAACACAGAATTTTGGTGGTGGACTTTGTGTTGACCTATGCACTGTAATCTTTCAATCTTGTAATCCATTATTAATCACAAATGAAAAAATAAAAAAATAAGCAGGGAAAGAAAGAAAAAAAAGACAAGTGAAACTTGGACTGGGTGTGTTGTGTTGCAGCAAAGCAAAGGATTATGGAGGAGGAGGGGATGGAGGGAGCAGAGAGGGTATGGGCTCCCAGGAGACGATGGTGAAAAGGTCTAAGTTGGGTCTGTGCAGCAAACACCTATCACACGGAGCTAAGCAACCCTACTCCCGTATCAACAAGTGTCCTGTAAAGCAAAGTCCCCCCTTAAAAAATATTTGGAAACAACATCAGCTGGGGAATGTTGTTGCTAAGCTTATGGCATTTGTTTGAAATGGTTGGATGGATTGACAGGAGTCTGCAGTGCGGGGCCTTCTTGTAGCAACTGATGCTTCTGTTTCTTTCCTCATCGTTCATAGGAAGAAAGATGTTGTAGTCCCTTCTTTCCTGAGATTGATTTATTTATTCACTTATTTATTAACACGAGGGAGAGAAAGAAAGAACAGAAGCATCATTCTGGCATAGATAACGCTAAGCACTTAGTTCAGGACCGCTGCACACACATTCAGCACGCTAACCACTGTGCTACCTCTGAGGTCATTGCTGTTCTTTTATTTTTAATTTATTTAATTATTTATTCCCTTTTGTTGCCCTTGTTGTTCTTTTTTATTGTTGTAGTTATTATTGTTGTCATCATTGTTGGATAGGACAGAGAGAAATGGAGAGAGGAGGGGAAGACAGAGAGGGGGAGAGAAAGACAGACACTTGCGAACCTGCTTCACCGCCTGTGAAGCGACTCCCCTGCAGGTGGGGAGCCGGGGGCTCCAACCGGGATCCTCACGCCGGTCCTTGTGCCCTGTGCCACATGCACTCAACCCACTGCGCTACCGCCCGACCCCCGGTCATTGCTGTTCTTTTGGTGTCATTGATAAAGAGAAATCAGTGAGTGGGTGCTTGTTCACAGGAGCCAACAGTCCACTGGGTAGGAGGGTTTTCTTTTCGCTCAGAATTCTCGAGTGAGGCAGACTGGAAGTATGGACTGACCAGTCAACGTCCATGTTCAGCGGGGAAGCAATTACAGAAGCCAGATCTCCCACCTTCGGCATCCCACAATGACCCTGGGTCCATGCTCCCAGAGGGATAAAGAATAGGAAAGCTGTCAGGGGACAGAATGGGATATGGAGATTGGGTGGTGGGAACTGTGTGGGGTTGTACCCCTCCTACCCTATGGTTTTGTTAATTTATTCTTTCTTAAATAAAAAATCAATTAAAAAAAAGATTTCTCAACATAGCAACTGAAAAACAGGATAGTGTTTCCTTAGGTCTTTTTTTTTTTTTTTTTTTTTGCCTCCAGGGTTATAGCTGGGGCTCAGTGCCCTCAGTATGAATCCCCTGCTCCTAGAGGATATTTTCCCCATTTTGTTGCTCATCATTATTATTATTGTTGTCGTAGTTGTTGGACAGGACAGAGAGATCAGGAGAGGAGGGGGAGAGAAAGACAGACACCTTCAGACCAGCTTCACTGCCTGTAAAGTGACTCCCCTGCAGGTGGGGAGCTGGGGGCTGGAACCAGGATCCTTGCACTTTGCGCCAAGTGCGTTTAACCTGCTGGGCCACCACCCGGCTCCCTCCTAGGTCTATTTATTCATCTTTGCTCTGAGTTAGGCACTGTGTTGTTCCCAGAGTTGCAGCTGTAAAGATGGCTCCAGTCCATGGTTGGCTTTCTGATAGAAATGTGACCCTTAAAGAGATGGTAAAAGTCGTGGCACAGAACTGCAATCTCGAGCGTGGCGTTAGAGCAGGTATTCCTGAGATTTAACGTGGGAAGTGGCTTGAGAATGAATGTCTGTGAGGTGAAAGCATACAACTGAACAACAGAGCAACCAGAGATGCCAGACAAAAAGTGGACACAAGATCTGAAGAGTTTTCTAAAGAAGATATGCACATGGTTCACAGACTACAAAAAAAAAGTGATTTCAGTTATCATTAGAGAAATATGAATTAAAGCAAGGAGAAGATACCCCCTCACCAACCTTGAGAGCGAGAGCGGCTCCCACATACAGAGCAAGAGATGGCAAGGGCTGGACAGGGAGCAGCTCTGGCTCCCTGGTTCTGGGAATGCAAACTGTGGTGACCATGGAGAACAGAGCGGAGAGTCCTCAAACAAGTAAGACTGAACTTACTTTCTGAGATAGCAATGCCACCACTACGTATGTACCCCAAACACACGAAAACACTGAGTCAAAGGGACATGTGAACGTCTGCGTTCAGACCTCCATTAACCGTAATATCCAAGGAGTGAAAGAACCCTAGTTATCATCAGTAGACTGGGTCGAGAAATTATGGGACATACAGCCAATGAAATTCTACTCTGCAATTAAAAGGATGATAGCATTTCCTTCTTGACAGAAATGAATGGAACTGCAGGTTCTGCTTAGTGGAGTAAGGAAGTGAGAAACAGCTGCTTCACGATGGCTTCGCTTGCGGTCGGTGTGAAACATGACTGCATGATGGCTCTGAACTAGTACAAATAAGAAATAACAGTGAGGCCACACTGTCTCTAAGACGCCGTGAAACAACAGTGGTGATGGGGTGGGCACAGAGCCTTGGTAGTGGGAGAAGTGTGGAACTATACCGCTGTGATCTTAGAATCTTGTGAACCAAAATTAAGTCACTAATCAAGCTTTTGTAAAAAGGGGCTGGCAAAACAGCTCACTTGGGTGGTGTGCTGCTCTGCCATATGCAAGACCCAAGCTCTAGATTCCTGTGGCTGGCTGGCATCCACCACAGTGAACAAAGCTTTCACTTCGGGCTGGACTCCCTCCCCTCCCCCTTCCCCTTCCTCTCCCCCTCTCCTCCCTTTCTCTCTCCTCCCTTTCTCTCTCTTCCTTCTCCCTCTCCTCCCTCTCCCTCTCTCCCTCTCACTCTCCTCCCTTTCACTCTCCTCCCTCTTCTCCTTTTCACTCTCCCTCTCTCTCCCTCTCCTCCTTTCTCCTCTCCTCCCTCTCCTCTCCTCCCTCTCCTCCTTCTCCCTCTCCTCCCTCTCCCTCCCACTCTCCTCCCTTTCGCTCTCCCTCTCTCCCTCTCTTCCCTCTTCCTCTCCTCCCTCTCACTCTCCCTCCTCCCTCTCACTCTTCCTTTTCTCCCTCTTCTCCCTTTTCCTCTCCCTCTCCTCCCTCCCCTCCCCTCCCCTCCTCTCCCTCTCTCTTACCCTCTCCCTTTCCCATTCTCCCTCCCCCTCCCCTCTCCCTTCTTCTCCTTTCCCTCTCCCTCTTTCTATCAATTTCCCTCTCCCTCTTCCTCTCCTTCTCCTTGCCTATATCTTAAAAAAAAAAAAACTAAGCCAGAGCAGTGACATTCTAGAGATGATTTTTTTAAAAAGTTAATTTTTTTTTAATAGAGAGATAGTAGGCTTCAGCGAATGACCTCTCCCTATTATACGATCCCAAACAGCCAGGCTCTTTTCACAGTGCTAGGTGGAATAAAGACTCGTCACCCAACCTGTGCTGGATTAGCACAGTCAACGGCCAAGCCTTTCCCGCTACGAGACAAGTTCTCAAGATCTTCCTGCACAGTCATCACCGCCCAGCTATCATCCACATTGGTCTCCAGCTCCCACTGATTCTGTGCTTGGAGAAACTAAGATGGAACTTTCAGAAAGCAAACTGGCGTCTGTTCAGTGATCTTACCAACAAATCTATTCCTGCAATTCCAATTAACTCTATCCCCTCTGAAGATTCCTACAGGCGCTTCCACCAAGCCATCTTCAAAGCAGCTTCCCAAGCCATTCCTCGTGGGAGACGTGCTAACTATACACCTGGTCTTGATGCTGAATGCGAGCAACTACTAAAGCAGTATGATGAGTCGGGCAACCCAGATGTGGGTGACCATCTCATTGCCTCCCTGGATGCAGCACGCCAAGCCCGCTGGCAACAACTCATGGAAAGTCTGAACTTCACCCACTCAAGTAGGAAGGCCTGGAAGCTTCTTCACAGACTGGGTGCCAGTAGCCAACCCCCTCCCGTCTCCCATCCTCCCGTATCTCCAAACTCAGTGGCCAGTCACCTAACTCAAGTTGGACGTGCTAAGATCGACCCAGTCTGGAAAAGAGAAATTTCCCATGAGTGGTCATCCCACTTCCGGTTATCTTGTCCATCTCCAAAACTCTCTCCCTTTACACTGTCTGAACTGGAAGACGCTTTGAAGAGGGTTAAACCGGGAACAGCTGCTGGCTATGATAGCATCACCCCAGAACTCATTCTTAACCTGGGCCCCACAGCAAAGAAGTGGCTCGCTTCATCCCTGTCCCACATCTTGGAATCTGAGTCTATGCCCAAAGTTTGGCGTCGTGCAAAGATTATAGCGGTTTTGAAACCAAAGAAAGACCCAACACTGACAGCCAGCTATAGACCAATTTCTCTCCTCTCCGTGTGTTACAAACTCCTTGAGAGGCTGCTTCTGTCACGTATTTCTCCTCTTACAGAGAAATTCCTATCACCCGCCCAAGCTGGTTTCCGCCCAGGAAGATCTACCTGCGAACAAGCCCTGGCCCTCTCAACTTACATTGAAAATGGATTCCAGAAGAATTTAAAGACGGGTGCTGTCTTTGTTGATCTCACAGCAGCCTATGACACGGTCTGGCACCGTGGTCTCCTGGTCAAGATATCAAGATGCCTGCCTCCATGGGTGGCCAACACTATATCGTTTCTTCTCCAAAACAGAAGATTCCGGGTGCATCTGGGTGACAAGTCTAGCAGATGGAGACTTGTCTCAAGTGGCCTCCCCCAGGGCTCTGTTCTGGCTCCTACGCTATTTAATATTTACATCAATGACCTCCCAGAAACTTCTTCAAGGAAGTTCATCTACGCCGATGACATCTGCTGTGCAACTCAGGCATCCAAGTTCGACATCCTCGAGGAAACACTCACGAAAGACATGTCTCTGATATCTGATTACTGTAAAAAATGGCGACTAATCCCTAGCACTGCAAAAACGGTATCATCTGTTTTCCATCTACACCGTGCCTCGGCCTCACGTGAGCTTAATGTGCAGCTTGGCGATACGAGAATCCGGCATGAAGCCCAGCCAGTCTATCTTGGCGTTACTCTCGATCGCACCCTGTCATTTCACGAACATCTCATAAAAACTGCAGCAAAGGTGGGTGCGAGGAATCACATCATTGCAAGACTGGCCAGCTCCTCATGGGGCGCGAGCGCTTCCACACTACGATCATCCTCTCTGGCATTATGCTATTCCACTGCAGAATACTGTGCCCCAGGATGGTTCCGTAGCCCCCATGTCCATTTGGTCGATTCCAAATTATATTCCTCCATGAGGATCATTTCTGGAACCATCCGTTCCACCCCGGTTCCACGGCTGCCAGTTCTTAGCAACATCGCCCCGCCAGATATTCGTCGGGGTGCGGCATCATCTAAGTTCATTTCCCACATCTACGCTCGACCGGACCTGCCAATATACGTGGATTTCTTCGCCCACCCTGTCCAACGCTTGATGTCTCGTCACCCAATCTGGTCCCCTATGCCTACACTGAACTTCTCTGTTCCAGTCTCTTGGAAACAGAGCTGGCAGTCAGCTGAGGTGAAGAACAAACACCTCATCACAGACCCCTGCAAGCGTCAACCCGGCTTTGACCTGGCACGTGATGATTGGGCCCTCCTCAATTGCTATCGAACAGGCCATGGCCGGTGCGCCGCTATGTTCCATCGCTGGGGAGCCAGAGACGACCCGAACTGCCCCTGCGGCTCCAGACAGACTATGACCCACATAGTCAACGACTGCCACCTCTCCAGATTCAAAGGAGGTCTCTAAACTTGACATCAGGCTCCACCCGACGCTGTTGACTGGCTACGGAAGAAGGGCAAACGCTAGAAGAAGAAGAAGTGGGAGCCAGGATATTGCAGGCAGAGGCTAACAGAATAGATAAGCTGTCCTCCAAGTAGAACCTGAACTGGAGTTGACAGGTCCAAAAAGGATGACAGAGGACCTAGTGGGGGTTGTATTGTTCTGTGGAAAACTAGGAAATCTTATGCATGTACAAACTATTGTACTTACTGTCATATGTAAAGCATTAATTCCCCAATAAAGACATAAAAAGAAAGAAAGAAAAGAAAAGCTGTCCTCAAGGAGTCCCGTGGTCTTGCTTATCTTAGCTCTGGATGCTTCTACTGGGGGTAAGGAGGACCAGCCCTGCAGGCCCAGGATGCCTGTACAGGGTTCTCCAAGTGCCTGCTTTGCCTTACCCAACAACTCTTTCTGTCTGCACACTGCGGTAGGCATAGCAGCCCCACTGCCTAGATCCACTCCTAATTCTTGGAAACTGTGCATATGCTATGTTACATGGCTAAGGGGAAAGTATTTTACAGTTTGGATTAAGGTTAATAAGCTGCTGGTTCAGAAATGAGTATATTTTCCTGAATTATTCGGGCGAAGACAGTGTAATTACAAAGATCCTTAAATGGAGAAGAGGGCTACCAGAGAGTCAGAACAAGAAGCAGAGCAGCGTGAGAAAGACTTGGCTGGCTTTCAAAATGGAAAAATCAGGAGCCAAAGAATGCCTGCAGCCTCTAGAGGCTGAAAAAGGGAAAGAAATGGAATCTTCCCTAGAGCTTCCAGAAGGGACAACAAACAGTTCAGCAGAAGATTTGATTTTTTTTTTTAATCCTTTTAAAATTGGTTGACTGAATTACCAGCTTTTAAAAGTTCAGTTACACACACAGACACACAGAGTAGCCTAAAAGTTACTGTGCCCTCCCCCCAGTCTACCCAGCTCTGTCCCTGGTCCCTCCCCTTTGATAACCACCATATTTTTCACAGATTGTAAGAGATAGTTTGGATACTGAATTTCTTTATTTGTTTGATTATTTATTCATTTATGTTTTAGCTATCTTTCTCTAAATTTCTTTTTTTTAAACTTAAAAAAATTTTTTTTATTATCTTTATTTATTGGAAAGAGACAGCCAGAAGTCAAGAGGGAACATGGGGATAGAGAGGGGGAGAGATAGAGAGACACCTGCAGCCCTGCTTCACCACTTGTGAAGCTTTCCCCCTGCGGGTGGGGACCAGGTGATGGAACCTGGGTCCTTGCACACTGTAACATGTGCTCTCAGCCAGGTGTGTCACCACCCGGCTCCTCTAAATTTCTTTATTGGGGGATCACTGGTTTACTTACAGTGGACAGTAAAATACAGTAGTTTGTACTTGCATAACATTTCCACATAACAATACCACCCCCACTAGCATGCTTTAGCTGTCTATAGTCTACAGATCAATGAAACCATGTGGTGACTGTCTTTCACCTTTTCTCTTATTTCCTTAACATGATCACCTCTAGTTCAACCCTTATTATCCCAAAAAGCTACACTGTCACCTTAATGGCCAAATTTTATTCCATGGAAGATATATCCCATAACTACTTTCTCCTCCTCCTCTTCTTCTTCTTCCTCCTTGTCTTAGTCAGATCAATGCTCAGTTCTGGCTTATAGTGGTACAGGGAATTGAACCTTGGACTTAGGAGCCTCAGACAGGATAGTCTTTTGCATAACCCTTGTGCCGTCTCCCCTACCCTATCCCATAACTTCTTCATCCAATCATCTGTTGATGTGTATTTAGGAAGTAAAAGACCTTGAACAGTGAAACATTTGGGACAATTTTAAAAGAAGTCCAAGAAGATACAAGAAAGGAATATAAAAAAGTATCCCAGGTTCATGGATCAAAAGAATGAATGTTGTTAAAATGTCCATCTTACCAAAAGCAATATATAGATTCAAGGCAATTTCTATCAAAACCCCAATGGTGTTTTTCAAGAAAATTGAACAAAAATTTCCAAAGTCTGTGTGGAACTATATAGACCACAAATAGTCAAAAGAAATTCTAAGACAGAAGAAAAGTGGAAAAAATAAAAGAAGAAAAGTAGAGATACTGTGCTCCCTGACTTCAAATTCTACAACACAGCAATATTCACGTTAGCAGAACAGTCTTAGAGTAGGCACTCAGACAAGTGGACTAGAACAGACATAGAGCCACATATATACGGACAACTAATATATAACAAAGAAACCAACACCATACAATGCTGGAAAGAAGCCCGTTGGGGTCAGGAAGCTAGGATAATGATTATGCAAAGTAACTTTCGTGGGTCAGGCAATAGCGCAGTGGGTTGGGCAAAGCACAAGGACCGGCGTAAGGATCCCGGTTCGAGCCCCCGGCTCCCCACCTGCAGGGGAGTCGCTTCACAGGCGGTGAAGCAGGTCTGCAGGTGTCTGTCTTTCTCTCCCCCTCTCTGTCTTCCCCTCCTCTCTCCATTTCTCTCTGTCCTATCCAACAGCAATGACATCAATAACAATGATAATAATGACCACCACAACAATAAAAACAACCAGGGTATCAAAAGGAAAAAATGGCCTCTAGGAACAGTGGATTTGTGGTGCAGGTACTGAGCCCCAGCAATAACCCTGGAGGCAAAAAAAAAAAAAGTAACTTTCATGATTGAGGATCTGAGGTCCTAGTACAACCATAAGCCAGAGCTGAGTGCTCTGGTAATAATAAAATAATAAAAATAATAATAATAATAATAAATTAAAAAGCCTCTTGACTTTGGGACAAGTTGGATGAAACTGGAGGTGACTATGCTTAGTGAGGTAGGTAGAGAGGAAAAACACCTACAGAATGATTTCACCTGTTTGTAGAATCTAGAGAACTGAAACACATGAACTCACAAAAAACCCAAAGTGAAACAAAAAATAATCAAAAACAGAATAAATAGCCAAACTGTCTCTAAGACCCTTTGAGCTGTACTATGCTGATTCTTGTTGGCAGGGTGGGGACACAGAGCTCTCGTGGTGGGCACAGTGTGGAAAGATACCTTATAATCTTATAAACCACCATTAAATCACTAATACAAATTATAACGCCACTTCAGCAAATGATCTTAGGAAAACTGGACAGTTTGGTTTTTAGCTCATGTGGGATCTATTTTGGACTTTTGATCTTCAGAAATTGTAAAATCATCTACGTATATTCTGTTGAGGAAATGCTGTCACAAGGGTATAGTTCCTCCCCAAGACAGGTGTTGCCAAGCCTCAGTCTCCACCTCGTTGCCAGGCGGTCACTTCTCTGACTTGCGCATAATGAACGTCTTATCCCAAAGGGCCCGTGGGTCTAAAGCTGTATTTTCACATTGCTAGGTCTCCGCAGTCAGCCATTTTAGCCCCCATAAGTGACCCCCCCCCCAAGTGTCTAGGTGCCTGTCTGTGTGGTTAGCTCTCACTTACAGACTCATCTGCAAAAAACATACTCTACTGAAAAATATACTCACCTGCAAAATACACTGGGCCGTGCTGACTTCTGGAGTGGACCTAAGGCAGCCATTTCTGGCGTAAGGATCCCGGTTCGAGCCCCCGGCTCCCCACCTGCAGGGGAGTCACTTCACAGGTGGTGAAGCAGGTCTGCAGGTGTCTGTCTTTCTCTCTCCCCCTCTGTCTTCCCTTCTTCTCTCCATTTCTCTCTGTCCTATCCAACAACGACAACATCAATGACAACAACAACAATAATAACTACAACAACAATAAAACAACAAGGGCAACTGTTGGTATGCATGAGACCCTTTCTGTTTCATTTGGTTTAAATCCCCCCTGCTTAACACTATTCTATTTACATAACCACTTCATTCTATTTACTGTTAACAAGTTCCACCCTCCCTCCAGGGCATTTGTGGTTCAGTGATAGGATTCTCGCCTAATCTGCCCCCTCCTTGTCACACTCTGATTTTTACCAGTCACTTTTCTCTCCACCCTCTCTATCTCACATCCTGTTTCCACCCTACTTGGCAAGTATATATAAAGACAGCATTGTGAGTTTTACTATACTTTACCTTTAGTTTAGCTCAGCTCGGCTTAGATTGTGCTGCGTCCTGCATGAATAAAGAGATACTGCCTACAGCTCAACTATGAGTCCCTGGTCGTCTGTTACCTGCCCGTGAAGCCAGCCCGGTGAAAACAACCTAACCCGTCAAAAACGACATATGGTGCAACAACGTGGGGCCAGACCTGCGCAACTCCCAGATAAGTGAAGACTTTGCCTACCTATGCACTATGGTCTTCTCTTCTACTTACGAAGAGGTTTGCCAAAGCCTCTACTGTTTCATTATGAGACAGTTTCTCTGTCTCTGGAACATTTTACTCTGGGCCACACTTCGGTTCCCTCACCGGGAACTTTGGTTTCTTATGACCGGGATCATAGAGCTTGGGAGATGCACGGAGATTTCTCCTTGGACTTTCTGGATTCCCTCTCCATGTTTCCTGAGGAAAAGGACTACATTTTGCTCCGGGCCACAGTTTGGTTCTTTATGACCGTGATCGTAGACCTTGGGATATGCATGGGGATTTCCCCTGGGACTTTCTGGACTTCTTCTCGAATGTTTCCCGTGGAGAAGGACTACTCTAGTTTGAGGAGCATTCTCGAGTACCCTGGCAGTTCCCAAGTATGGAGACACGTGGTTAGTTCTACTCTCCTGATTGGATACTTTCTTCGATGGGAAGACACTTTTAAAAATGGGTGCCTGAAGCAATCCAGCAGGAACAGTCAGAAGCACCCTAAATGGAATTTTGAGGACCTTTTTGGACTAGGACGCCCTCCGGGGATTCTTAATCCTACATGGTGAGATCTTGATAATCTGGTTCAAGTTGCGTTTCATAAGAAAATGATTTGAATGACTGAATTTTTGTTTGACATTGACTTAAAAAAAAAAAAATGCTGGACGCAGCCATGATTTCTAGAGACATCCAGAAACAATGCAAAAAGTTGTTTTTTTCCTCCTTTGATTTCTCTTTTACGTCTTGACATGAATCTGAAACGTTTAATCCTGAAAACTGTATGAGTTATGGGTGGGGCAGATAGTGCAATGATTATGTTAATTATTCTCATGCCTGAGGCTTTTAACCGTGGTTCTTCTGTTTACCTTTCCACATTTTATTGAGTTTAAACTGTTTAAACAACCTTAAAATCATACTAGAAAGGACTTCCAATTATAATGGAGTAATCAATTATAGTAAACTTCTAATCTGCTACAAGTTTTGTTTGACAAGTAAGTGAATTTCAGCTGTCAAGTCTTCACATGAAAAAGCATCTACTCAAATGGAATTCCCGGAAATCCATTTGGACCCCTGTTCTCTGACATCGTCCCCGGAAACCAATGATGTGACCTGGCACGGCCTGAAGAAACAGATTCACAGACTCGAAAGCTCACTCTCTACAGAAAAGCAGAATTCTGGTGGCCAACATTCCCCATCGAGACAGACGTGCAGCGTTTCATCCTCTGGCATTTTCTTCTGTGGTCAGCTACTTTGGACTGACACCTCCATCGGACTTACTGGTACACACTGCTGTGTTTCTCAAAGACTAACTTCAGCCAATTGCCTTGAAACTTTATAGACCATGTCCCCTCGCCTGCAGGCTCTGTCCCAGAGGCAGAAAACTCCCCCTCCTTATTAGGTTATGCCCACAGAGGCATGAAGCGCCCCAAGAGGCAATAGATGCCCACAGAGGCAGGAAACGCCCTTTGAGGCAAGAGATGCCCCCAGAGGCAAGAAATGCCCTTTCGCCTGCTAGGCCTTGCCCTTTGAGGCAAGAAAAGCTCTCCTTGGCATCACACTGGTTATTGCTGCTCGCATATTTTGTTTTCCATGTCTTATGCCAGTTATTTTGAAAACGCCTGTATGATATACGTTTCTGTTCACCCCACAATGGCCATTAGTTAAAAAGAAAGGGGGAATTGTTGGTATGCATGAGACCCTTTCTGTTTCATTTGGTTTAAATCCCCCCTGCTTAACACTATTCTATTTACATAACCACTTCATTCTATTTACTGTTAACAAGTTCCACCCTCCCTCCAGGGCATTTGTGGTTCAGTGATAGGATTCTCGCCTAATCTGCCCCCTCCTTGTCACACTCTGATTTTTACCAGTCACTTTTCTCTCCACCCTCTCTATCTCACATCCTGTTTCCACCCTACTTGGCAAGTATATATAAAGACAGCATTGTGAGTTTTACTATACTTTACCTTTAGTTTAGCTCAGCTCGGCTTAGATTGTGCTGCGTCCTGCATGAATAAAGAGATACTGCCTACAGCTCAACTATGAGTCCCTGGTCGTCTGTTACCTGCCCGTGAAGCCAGCCCGGTGAAAACAACCTAACCCGTCAAAAACGACAGGCAACAAAAGGGGGAAGCAAATAACAATAACAATAATAGAAATGTCCACCAGGAGCAATGGAACTGTGTAAGCACAAAGCTCTAGTGACAGAAAGAGTGGTAAAGAGAGGAAGAGAAAAAGAAAGAGAAAGAAAGAAGAAAGGAAGGAAAGAATGGAGAGAGAGAAGAAGTAGAAGGAGGGGAAGAGAAGGAGAAAGGAAGAAAAAAAAGGTGCACCCTGCAAGCACACATTTTACCAAGCTCAAAGGACCTGGGTTTGAGCTCCCCACCTGCAGACGGGACACTTCACAAGCAGTGAAGCAGGTCTGCATGTGTCCGTCTTTCTCTCTCCCTCTTTAAAGGCTGGAGTAGTGCAGATGAAGTGTTGGGGGGTTTCCGTTTTGTAGATAGTTAGTAGTCCTATTTTAGGTATATTTCAAAGGGCCCATGACTATACTAGTTTTTTGTTGTTTTTTTTCTTGAGCCTGAAATCTGATATGCAGGTGGATCCAAGTTATTGTCTGGGGAGATAATGTCATGGCTGGAAAAAGGACCAGAAAGCCGGATCAGGGAAGAAAGTAGCTCCCTAATATGGGAAAGGGGTATAAATATTGTTGACTGTAAACCCCATCAATTTAATGTGATCTGGGGCCCATATTCAGCATAGGAGCCTATGTGACCTCTGCATCCCTGTAGATCTGAGCTCATATCCTGTGGTTATGAGTAGGAACATTCCAGGCTGTCCCAATGTCGACCCATCTTCCTCAGGTGGAGCACAGAGTATGTTGTCCAGCCTCCCTTCGGAGGATGGAACATTCTCTGCTGTTGTTGATCCACGTTGAGGGCAAGCTCCTATGGGGGCCCACAAAGGGGTCTATTATGTCGCTCCTGACAGAGATAACCAGTAACAATGGAGAGAGGGATTTATTTGAGGTCTAAGCCCATTACGTGTGTTTGGGAATCTCAGGACTAGGGCCCCAGCTGATGGGTTGGCCTGGAAGGTCTGAGGTCTGGATTCTGTAATTGCTTCCCCACTGAACATGGGTGTTGACAGGTGGATCCATACTCCCAGTCTGCCTCTCTCTTTCCCTAGTGGGGCAGGGCTCTGGGGAAGCAGGGCTCCAGGACACATTGGTGGGGTTGTCTGTCCAGGGAAGTCTGATTGGCATCATGGTAGCATCTGGAACCTGGTGGCTGAAAAAAGAGTTAATATATAAACCCAATCTAGTTGTTGACTAATCATGAACCAAAAGGCTAGAATATTGCAGATGAAGATTTGGGGTCTCCGTTTTGAAGATAGCTGGTAGGCCTATTTTAGTTATATTCCAAAGGGTCCATGGCTATACTAGTTTTTTCCTGAGCCTGACCTCTGATATGTGGGTGGACCCAAGTTATTGTCTGAGGAGATGATGTCATGGCTGGAAAAAGGATCAGAAAGCTGGATCAGGGAAGAGAGAAGCTCCCAAATATGGGAAAGGGGTATAAACATTGTTGACTGTATTTTATTGTTTTATTAGGTAAGTAATAAAGACAGGTGTCACATCAGTACAATTTCTCCTCTTTCTGTGATAGGTGTCTGTACACTGTGCCCACCGGCATGTCAGGCCACTTCCTCACAGTCCCACCCCCTCCGCAGCCCTTGGCTTGTCTGCAACAGATGAGGTTTAATCCAAGCTTCACCTGTCTTGCTCTCCTTTCCTTAAGAATTCCTTCCACAATCAAGAACGCCAGCTCGTCTTTGATTTTGGCTGGGTTTTGGCTCAGCCAGTAGAGTACAAACGTTACCATTCTCAGTGACCTGGGTTCCAAACCCTGGCCACTAAGAAGAGTGGCATCATATGACACAGAGTCGCAGCACCAGCCTGGAGGCAAAATATATATGTAGTAAATACAATAAAATGAATGCAAGCAAAAAAAAATTCATAGGACCAACAAATCTCAAATCAGAAGAAACAGTAGAAGTTGTTTTCTACTCCTTGTTTGCGTATGTATCTATCTATCTATCTATCTATCTATCTATCTATCTATCTTTTTTTTTCTTACCAGAGCTCTGCTCAGCTCTGGCTTATGGTGGTGTATGGGACTGAACCTGGGACTTTGGAGCCTCAGGCATGAGCGTCTCTTTGCAGAACCACTATGCTATCTACCTGTGCCTGATGTATCAATCTTTGTTTTTCTTTTTTGCTTGTTTAGTGGGACCTCAAGTACAGACCTGCTTCTAGTAGGGTATGTGGGCCTTTGTCTTCACAGCTTACTGAGCTCTGTGATTACTAGGACTCTCTGCCTACCCTTCTCCTCTTTCCTCGTCATTTATCCTCCATTCTGATCTCTGCTACTTCCATTTAGATATCACTTTGACCCCTATTCTCATTATCTTATCTCTCTGCATTTAGGAAGTGATAATTTGTATGGGAGATATTCTTTTTATTTAATTTTATTTTCATTTATCTATGATTATAATCATCACTCTATTTTTGTTTTTAAATTATCTTTACTTATTTATTGAATAGAGAGACAGAAATCAAGAGGGAGGAAGTGATAGAGAGACAGAGAGACACCTGCAGTCCTGTTCACATTCCCCCTGCAGGTGGGGGCCGGGCTTGAACTCCTTGAGCACTGTGACATGTGCGTTCAAGCAGCTACACCACCACCCAGACCCTCCTCAATATAGTTTTATTGCCACTAGGGTTATCACTGGGTCTTGGTGCCTATAAGGCAAATCCACGGCTCCTAGTGGCTAATTTTCCTCTGTGTATTTGATAGAACAGAGAGAAATTGAGAGAGGAGGGAGTAAGAGAGGGCAAGAGGAAAAGGGACATCCGCAGCCCTGTTTCACTGCTTGTGAAGCTTCCCCCCTGCGGGTGGGGGCTGGAGGTTGAACCCAGGTCCTTGCGCATTGTAGCATGTGTGCTCAATCAGGTCTGCCACACTGTCCAGCTTTTATTTTATTTTATTAATTTTTAAAAATGATCTTTATTGGAAAGAGGCAGCCAGAAATTGAGAGGGTCGGGAAGATAGAGAAGGAGAAAGACAGAGAGATACCTGCAGCCTTGTTTCACCACTTGCAAAGCTTTCCCCCTGCAGCTGGGGACCAAGGGCTTGAACCCAGGTCCTTGAGCACTGTAACATGTGTGCTCAGCCAGGTGCGCCACCACCCGGCCCCTTATTTAATTTTCTTCAGCAGAGCGCTGCTTAGTCCTGGCTTGTGGAGATAGTGGGGACTGCATCTGAAACGTTGGAACCTCAGGTATAAATATCTTTTGCATTACCATTGCAGACATTCACTTCTATTGTCTTTATTTATTTAGTGAATACAGACAGCCAGAAAATAAGAGTGAAGGGAGACTTAGAGAGGGAGAGAGGCAGAGAGATATCTGCAGCCTTGCTTCACCACTTACAAAGCTGCAGGTGGGGACCAGGGGCATGAACCTGGGTCTTAGCGCACTGTAACACACAGGTTCAACCAGGTGCCATACATCAGAAAAGGCAGCAGCAACAAATGCTGGAGAGGGTGTGGGGTCAAAGGAACCCTCCTGCACTGCTGGTGGGAATGTCAATGGGTCCAACCTCTGTGGAGAGCAGTCTGGAGAACTCTCAGAAGGCTAGAAATGGACCTACCCTATGACCCTGCAATTCCTTTCCTGGGGATATATCCTAAGGAACCCAACACACCCATCCAAAAAGATCTGTGTACACTTATGTTCACAGCAGCACACATTTGGAATAGACAAAACCTGGAAGCAACCCAGGTGTCCAACAACAGATGAGTGGATGAGAAAGTTGTGGTCTATATACAGAATGGAATATTACTCAGCTATTAAAAATGGTGACTCCACTGCCTTCACCCCATCTTGGATGGAGCTTGAGGGAATTATGTTAAGTGAGATAAGTCAATAACAGAAAGATGAATATGGGATGATCTCATTCATAGACAGAAGCTGAAAAACATTGAGGACAGCCTCACCAATGTGTCCTGGAGCTGTTGGAGAGTCGTACAGATGCCGTCTTCGCTCTCAGGTTTTGCCACTCTTCGCAGTACCCCTTTTCAACCAATCCTGTCCCGACACGTCATTCCTGGTGATTGCTCAGTCAAGCCCTCCCACTTCAGCACTCTCTCTCTCTCTCTCTCTCTCTCTCTCTCTCTCTCTCTCGGTGGCGAGGTAGTGGGGGCGGCCATTTTACGTGGCCTGAGCCACCCCGTTTGATCCGTAATAAAGATTTGTGTACCCTATTTGCTCTGGATCTCCTCTCTCTTCTCCGCTGCGCAGCCCCACATGGAGCCCCATGAGTCCCTTCTCCCCAGAGCCCTGCCCCACTAGGGAAAGAGAGAAAGAGACTGGGGGTGTGGATTGACCTGTCAACACCCATGTTCAGCGGGGAAGCAATTACAGAAGCCAGACCTTCCACCTTCTGCATCCCATGATGACCTTGTGTCCATCCTCCCAGAGGGATAAAGACTAGGAAAGTTATCAGGGGAGGGGAGGGGATACGGAGTTCTGGTGGTGGAAACTGTGTGGAGTTGTACCTCTTTTATCCTACAATCTTGTCAATCATTATTAAATAACCAATAATAAATTTTAAAAAAAGAGGAAGTTGGGAGTTGGGCGGTAGCACAGTGGGTTAAGCGCACGTGGCGCAAAGCACAAGGACCAGCATAAGGATCTCGGTTTGAGTCCCAGGCTCCCCACCTGCAGGGGAGTCGCTTCACAGGCGGTGAAACAGGTCTGCAGGTGTCTGCCTTTCTCTCCCCCTCTCTGTCTTCCCCTCCTCTCTCCATTTCTCTCTGTCCTATCCAACAACGGGGACATCTATAACAACAATAATAACTACAACAATAAAACAACAAGGACAACAAAAGGCAATAAATAAATAAATATTTTTTTAAAATTAAAAAAAAGAGGAAGTTGACAAATAAGAAAATTCAAAGCAGAACTTGGACTGGAGTTGGTGTACTGCGTGGAAGTAAGACTCTGAGGTGCGGGGGTCGGGGGAGGGTTCCGGACGCAGAACAGGATGGCAGAGGAGGACCTAGAGGGGGTTGAATGGTTATGTGGAAAACTGAGAAATGTCATATGTGTACAAACTATTTTATTTTGTTACTGTATTTTATTGCTGACTGTAAACTACTAATCCTCCCATGATGATGATGATGATGACGATGATGATAATGTCTTGTGAGCACTTTGAAAGATCATTCTAGAAAGGGAGATGAGGCTGCCTGGAAGACAGGACTAGGTGTAAGCATGGATAACTTTGTGGAAATGGAGAGCTTTCCAGTATCTGGACAATTTTCACAGCGAAACAGCAATGACTGTTCCATTGCCATGGTGTTGCTGTGAGAGCAGCAGAGGAAGGCAGGTTAAGCCGTCAAGGGTGAGCTGTATGATCAGTATCACTAGTGTGAGCCGGTTGTTCCCAGTCAAGGGTGAGCTGTATGATCAGTATTATTAGTGTCAGCCGGTTGTTCCAAGTCTTCATGGGTATGAATGTAGCTTTGGTAGAAGGTATCCTACATGTAACCTTTGTGTCTTTTTTTTTTTTATCTTTCCCTCCAGGGTTATTGCTGGGCTCGGTGCCTGCACCATGAATCCACCGCTCCTGGAGGCCATTTCCCCCCGTTTTGTTGCCCTTGTTGTAGCCTTGTTGTGGTTATTATTATTGCCATTGCTGATGTCGTTCGTTGTTGGATAGGACAGAGAGAAATGGAGAGAGGAGGGGAAGACAGAGAGGGGGAGAGAAAGACAGACACCTGCAGACCTGCTTCACTGTCTGTGAAGCGACTCCCCTGCAGGTGGGGAGCCAGGGGCTCGAACCGGGTTCCTTACACCGCTCCTTGCGCTTTGGGCTACATGAGCTTAACCCACTGCCACCGCCCAACTCACGTAACTTTTGTGTCTTATCGCTCCTGCCTCTTAACGTCTGCTAAAAAGTAACTCTGCTAAAAAGTAAGACATGCAAAGTGTCTGCCATGGTAGCTGAAATAAGGTGTGTTCAGAAGTAACTTTGCGTTCCCACCCAAGCCTCACTCCTTCAACTTCACTCACTTCTTCTCCCAGCTGGTTCTCCCTAGTCTGTGAGTGACCTCAAAGATGTTGCTTCTTCGGAGCTCTCCAGAACGGTGAACTCCAGCGTCTGTGTTACGGCCTCTTGATTTAGTCAAGTCACAACCTGGGGACATAGTAGTGAGGCTGATGAGGTTCGGGTTGTGAAGTAAACAGCAGAACCAGCACAATCTCTGCTGCCCATCTGAAGATTCTACAAGGCAGCATGTTCAGTAAGGTGTTTCCAGCCAAGGCAGTGGGGAGACCTGCCTTTCCCTTAGAAAGCACCGAATCCAGCTTTCCAGTCCTGTTCTCAGTGCTGACACCACATCCCCAGACAATACCTGCAGGTGACTATCAGGCTCAGGTGAAAGTTACTGAAGTCACGGGCTCCCTGGAACATACCTAAAATAGACTTCCTAGCTTCTTTCCACACCAAGACCCCAAGTTTTGTCTGCTCTCTTCCTACCTTTGGATTCCTGTTTATTAAACGATTTGTCCTGCTTTATAGCTTACCACCTTCCAGCCACCAAGTTGCAGATGCTAGCAGGACACCAACCTGACTCCCCAGGGCAGATGACCTCACCAGTGTGTCCTGGAACCTCCTCTCCCCAGAGCCCTGCCCTACTAGGGAAAGATAGAAACACATTGGGGGGATGGATCCACCTGCCAACACCCATGTCCAGTGGAGAAACAATTACAGAAGCCAGTCCTCCCACCTTCTGCACCCCATAAAGAATTTGGGTCCATACTCCCAGAGGGATAAAGACTAGGGAAGCTTCCAATGTTGGGGATGGGACAAGGAACTCTGGTGGTGGGAACTGTGTGGAATTGTAGCCCTGTTATCTTACAATCTTGCTAATCATTATTAAATCACTAATAAAAAAGAAAGTACTGATTTAGACACTACATCTTTCTTATTTATTTAGCTCCTGTAAGGCTGGTCTCTTAAACATGACCTTGAGGCTACCTAGCAGACAGAAGTCCAGGGATGCTGGCAATCCAGAGAGACAGTGAAGTGCTCTGAAGACACAGCCATGGGTTGGGGGAGAGAGGGCAGCCAGTGGACTAGGCTGAGGGGGACTCCAGAATTCGGCACTCATTTTTTTTCTGTTTTTTTTTTTTTTCTCCTTTGCTGGGGGGGATTAGTGATTTACAGTAGACAGTAAAACACAGTAGTTGGTCCATGTGTCACAATTCTCAGTCATCCACAGAACACTCTAACCCCTCACCCAGGTCCTCTGCCATCTTACTCCAGGACCTGAACACCCCCCTCTCCACCCCAGGGCCTTTTACTTGGCTGCAACACACCAAACCCAGTCCGAATTCTGCTTTGCATTTTGAAAATCTTTTGCATAATGACTGCGCTACCTTCCCAAAACATAAGGGGAGGTGGTGGTGGTGGTGGGGTGGGGGAATGGCAAGTCAAGGAGTCATACCCTTTTGGGTTTTGTTTGTTTGTTTGTTTGTTCAAGGACTTTATTAAAAAGAAAACAATTAGTCACTTAACCTACCAGCAAGTCCAGCATCCCGCTGCACTGCAGTTTCCTATGGATTAACTGAAAATGACTCCTTCCTTCCTTCCTTCCTTCCTTCCTTCCTTCCTTCCTTCCTTCCTTCCTTCCTTCCTTCCTTCCTCCCTTCTCTCTCTCACCCCCTCTTTCTTCCTCCCTCTATTTCTGCTCCATCACTAGGAGACCCTGGCGTGTGGACACCGTCCTCCCCCGCCCATGAGCGGCAGGAGGGGCTGTCAGGGCCGCCGGCCGGGTCTGTCTGTCTGTCTCTCCGGCCGGCCGGGCGCTGTCTGGGCGGCGGCGGGTGCAGGCCGCGGGGCCGGGCGGCGGGAGGGCAGCGCCCTGGGCGGCGCCGGGCAGGTCTCGGGAGCCGGGGGCGCGGAGCCGGGCGGCTGTGGGCGGCTCCTTCCTGTGCAAACTTTTCCGCGCCGGCTCTTCCTCCTCCCGCCCGCGCCCCGCGCCCCGCGCCGCCGCCTCCCGCTCCGCTCCGCGCCCATGGCCGCGCCGGGCCGCAGCCCCCCGCCCGTCCCGCCCGTCCCGCCCGGCGCCCGGGGCCGCTCGCACAGCGACCTGTCGGCGGGGTGCAGCCGGGGCCGCCAGCAGCGCGCCCGCATCTCGGGCTCAGGTGGGGCAGCCGGGGCGGGGGCCGGGGCCGGGGCCGGGGGAGGGTGGGTGCGGTGCCCCCCGCCCCCCGCGGCTCCTGCAGGGCTGCCCGACCCCTCCTGCCCGCGGGGAGGGTGCATCTCCCGGGGCGAGGGTGCAGCCCCCAGGAGAGGGTGCAGCCCCCGGACTGAGGATGCAGCCTAGGATTGAGGGTGCATCTCCCGGGATGAGGGTGCAGCTCCCCCCCACGGCCCCAGGGTGCAGCCCAGGGATGAAGGTGCATCTCCCGGGCCCAGGGTGCAGCCCCCAGGTGAGGGCGCAGCCCCCCGGACTGAGGGTGCATCTCCCGGACTGAGGGCGCAGCCCCCCCGGACTGAGGGTGCATCTCCCGGACTGAGGGCGCAGCCCCCCGGACTGAGGGCGCAGCCCCCCGGACTGAGGGTGCATCTCCTGGACTGAGGGCGCAGCCCCCCGGACTGAGGGTGCATCTCCTGGACTGAGGGAGCAGCCCCCCGGACTGAGGGTGCATCTCCCGGACTGAGGGAGCAGCCCCCCGGACTGAGGGCGCAGCCCCCCGGACTGAGGGTGCATCTCCTGGACTGAGGGTGCATCTCCGGAGTAAAGGTGCAGCCCCCGGGGCGAGGGTGCAGCTCGGCCGGACTGGTGAGTGCCCCCCTCGTGGCCGCGGGGCCCCGGGGATCTGGGAGTGGGCGTGGGGGCGCCGGTCTGGGTTGTAGGCTTGTCCATCTGGAGGAGGCAGCTTCTCTCGGTCCTCTGAGCACCTCTGATCCCTCAGGAGGGTGCGGTCCTGTCACTTGCAGAGCTGCGGCCAGTGCACCGTCTTGGGAACCAGCCGAGCCTCGCAGCTGCCCAGCGGCTGGAATCAAGGGGCCTCGCCGGTTGGTCGGAGGGCCCCGGGTAGGAGGAGGGTTTGCTCAGTGCAAAGTCAGGGCAGAGTTGAGCAGGGCTGGTGAGCGCCTCTGCCGGGAGCCTGGAGTCTGCACTGGCCTCTAGCGTGGCGCGGAGGAGACAGGCCCTTTGTGGATGGATGGATGGATGGATGGATGGATGGATGGATGGATGGATGGATGGATGAGTGCCCCTCTTCACCCTGCACATCTGCTCTGGTGTGCCCGGGAGCTGGACCCCCGACAGGTGCTGCCCCTGTGTCTGCAGGGCTCCGGCTGGGCAAATCCCTTACCCTGGAATCTTTCTAGTCTCCCTGTTTACCATAGGACAGAGAGGGAGGATCTTCCAGGTGTAAAGATGATGGGATTAAGTGATTCATCGTTTTAACTGCTTTCGAACTAACCATCAGCCTAAGGATGGCAGAACTGCTTCTGTTGTTGTTGTTGTTGTTTTGTTTTAAGTTCACCAGATTTATTAAGTTTCCACAGCGTTTGCTCATTTCCAAGGGAAATGAAGGGAACACGGAAAACTGTGCTGGCAGTTCGGTGCTGTGGGGTGGGGGCAGGGTGGGTATGCTCTACCCCCCCCCCCATTCTTACTCCAGGCTGGCTTCACCCAGGAATTCCTGGAGTTCAAAGTCAGTCTCACTTCCTGCTCAAAAGAGGCACATTTCCACGCTCTGGCCTCGACTCCAGCTAGCCTCCTGCCTTCTTCCGCTTCTAACAATGGATGCTACTCCACAGGTGTACAACCAAGGTATTGTTGAACTGGCTTTTCAAGTCACCTTGATACAAATCATCAGAATGGTTGAACACAGTTAATGGGTTGTAGGTCATGGATTTGTGTAGAGATTTCTGCTGAAGGCATAGCGTGGAAAAGTTGTTGAGTATATTTTGCCTTTTTTGTTGTTGTCGTTGTTGATTGAGCTAAATTGAACTTGACACACAGATCATCTTAATTGATTTTTATAAAGATGAAGTACTTAATTGATTCTAAAGAGACAATTGAAGGCTAGTGTAGTTGGGCATTATAGGTAATGGTAGCCTGTATGGCCACTTAAAAAGTTTTTTTATTGGTAAAAATAAAAGCTTGTATGCAAAAGTCAATAAACCCTTGTCAGTTTCAGTGTCCATGTTTCTATGGTCACCTATTACAATGTGAAAAGTGTGGATCCTGTGAACTCTGAGCGTTGATTTATGAGGTTAATTTCACTTTCAAGAACTCTGTCTCTTCCATGTACTCTTATTGGACATAGAAATTGCTAACGTTCAGATAGGCTTGTCCCCCCTGGAACCCCCGGATGCTTATAGAAGAGAATCTCTTTCATGTCACTGGCTTCATTTTCAGAACTGAGCCTTGGTCCTCCTTAAGAGAAGAAACAGTGGGACCAGGAGTACCCTGAATGTCTTAAAGACAAAGACAAACAGAGGGATCCCATCCCACACACAAAGCAGTTCCCAGAATCCTTCACATAATGTCTGGGTTTTTCTCCTTGTCTAGTCTGTCAAATCGCTGCAGACAGAAGTACACTTTGTTTTTGTACTCACAGTGCCTGGTACAAGGCCTGGTAGATACTAGCTGTTTACTAAATATGATTAAAAAATGAATTCATGTATTCCTTAAAAGTGGATTGTTTCGCTGAGCTGGGAAATTATACTTAAGGGTCGATAACTAAAGTGTAAACCGTTAACCCTCCAAAACAATGATAGGAAGCTGATTTTTGTTTTTTCCCTCCAGGGTTATTGCTGGGGCTCCGTGCCTGCACCGTGAACCCACTGCTCCTGGAGGCCATTTCCCCCCTTTTGTTGCCATTGTTGTAGTTTTGTTGTGGTTATTATTATTGTTGTTGATGTTATTCGTTGTTGGATAGGACAGAGAGAAATGGAGAGAGGAAGGAAGACAGAGAGGGGGAGAGAAAGACACCTGCAGACTTGCTTCACCGCCTGTGAAGCGACTCCCCTGCAGGTGGGGAGCTGGGGGCTTGAACCGGGTTCCTTGCACCGGTCCTTGCGCTTTGCACCACGTGCACTTAACCCGCTGCGCTACCGCCTGACCCAGAAAGCTAATTTTTTAAGATTAAGAATTTATTAATCAAAGGTTAGATGAAATGTTTAATATATAGACATATAGCTATTAGTAGATATTTGACTGAGTAAAAACTATAATTTCCAAATGCTGAAAACTAAAAAAAACTAATTGCAGCCTGAGACGTAGGACAGTGGCCAGAGCTTTGGGTCTGAAAGCTTGAGGCTCTGACGTGTCTGTCAGAGGGATTCTCAGATGATGCTCTTTCCTTTACTCTAAATACTATCTTTTTAAAAAATGTTTTTAAACTTATTTACTTATTTTTTAATATTTATTTATTCCCTTTTGTTGCCCTTGTTGTTTTATTGTTGTGGTTATTATTGTTGTTGGATAGGACTGAGAGAAATGGAGAGAGGAGGGGAAGACAGAGAGGGAGCAAGAAAGACAGACACCTGCAGACCTGCTTCACCGCCTGTGAAGACAGGCGACTCCCCTGTAGGTGGGGAGCCGGGGGCTCGAACCTGGATTCTTATGCCGGTTCTTGCACTTTGCGCCACCTGCACTTAACCCGCTGCGCTAACACCCCATCCCCCCTTTTTTTTAATAGAGAAAGACAGAGGGGAGAAGGAAGGGTACCACAGCACCAAAGCTTCTCTTGCTTTGGTGGGTGGGAGGTTGGTTTGAACTGGTGACACTGGTTTTTAAAGCTGGGTTGAAGGTAGAAGTCACTTGGGGAGGTAAAAACAACAGCAAAATTATTTGTGGTTGGGTCCCTTTGCCAGCGGTTCTGATGTAACTGGCATCCACGCACCCAGATATTAGGTGACTGCAATTTGCAGTGATATGCCAGCATAGCCGGGTGCCCTGTGCACTGTGATCAGGCTGGCGATGGGTGAGGGAAGGCTGAAGAATTTTATTTTTCATTATTATGATTTTTAGAGGGTTAATGCTTTGCAAGGCAGTCATTGGCATATGCATACAATTTGATTATGTACCAGGTCCCCAAAGTTTTGGGGTTGAAGAATTTTAATATTGTTTAATATTGTTTTAATATTGTTTAATATTTAATTAAGAATTTCAATATTGAAGAATTTAATATTGTTATTGTTGTTTTTTCCATCACTGTTGTCACAGCTTCCCACCACAGTCGTCTCGGTGTCCGTCCTTCCTTCCTTCCTTCCTTCCTTCCTTCCTTCCTTCCTTCCTTCCTTCCATCTTTCCTTCCTTCCTTCCTTCCTTCCTTGATTCCAACTGGTTTTCAATCAGTCTTGCCTGAGAATTCTGTTCTTCTTGAGAATACTTGCTGCTAGGGCTTTGCTGGGGCCTTGTGCCTGCATGTTTCCACTGCTTCCAGCGGGCTGTTTTATTTTTCACATGGAGGGTGAAATTCCAGGGGCAGGGTCTAGAGAGATGCAGGAAGGAGGAGGAGTGATCGATATCACAGCTTTGCTTCCCTCTGTGACTCTTCCTTTTTCATGGTGCTCCTCTTCTTGTGTACGAGAATGTGAACACTAAAGGAATGAACTGTCTCACTTTCATCCTTGGGGGTTCATTTCTTTTTTCTTTTTTATAAATGACTTAGTAACGATTAATAAGACTGTAAGATAACAGGGGTACCATTCCATACAGTTCCCACTACCAGAGTTCCGTGTCCCATCCCCTCCGTTGGAAGCTTCCCTATTCTTTATCCCTCTGGGAGCACAGACCAGTATTCTTTATGGGGAGCAGAAGGTGGGAGCTCTGGCTTCTGTAATTGCCTCTCTTCTGAGCATAGTCATTGGCAGGTGGATCCATCCCTCCAGCCTGTTTCTGTCTTTCCCTAGTGGAATAGGGCTCTGGAGATGTGAGGTTCCATGACATATTGGTGAGGTTGTCTGCCTCTGCAAGCTTCTGCAACCTGGTAGCTGAAAAGTGGTAAGATATAAAGCAGGACAAATTGTTTGATAAAAATGAATCTACAAAACAGACCCCTTTGTGGGCCCACATAGGACCTTGCCCTCAACTTGGATTAAGAATGGTAGAGAATGTTCCATCCTCTGAAGGGAGGCTGGACAACATACTCTATGTTCCACCTGAGGAAGATGGGTCCTGATATTGGGGCAGCTTGGAACATTCCTACTCATGACCACAGAATGTGAGCTCAGATCTATAGGGATGCAGAGGTCACATAGACTCCTAAGCTGAATATGAGCCCCAGACCACATCAAATTGATAGGTTTTACAGTCAACAATATTTATACACCTTTCCCATATTTGGGAGCTACTCTCTTCCCAGATCCAGCTTTCTGGTCCTTTTTCCAGCCATGACATCATCTCCCCAGACAATTGCTGGGCTAGTGTGGGGGTGCCTCTTCCCAGACGTGTATTCTCTGAGTTGGAGAGAACTTGACCGGAGCCAGCCTGGGCTGCTACTCACTCAGTGACGGGAGGGAGTTGACTCAGGAACAGACTCATGGTGGTGAGACAGTTCAATTCTTTATTGATCAGACAGCCAAGGCTTTTAAAGGGCAGACCAGGAAATGGCAAGTCAGAAATGGAAATGGCTAGGAAAGGGGCAGAGAAAGGCAAAAGGGGCTGGAAAGGTAGAAACTTCCTTAGCAACTGTTGCAAGGGTTTTAACTGGTAGGATTGATAATACCCTGCAGGCAGGGGGGGTGTTGAGGGTAGAAAGAAGACAGATCAAAGGAATGGAATGGGTGGGGACCTTTCAGCCAGAACAATGATTATGTAGATAGTAAGTCTGATAGGATAAGAGGATGGATGTCCCCTCAAGGCAAGCCCTGCCAAGATCAACCACATCCTCATAATTTCCTGACATCTCCTCTTTTCTTTTTATCTAATTATCAGGAATACAGGGTACTTTCTGAGGCAGGGAGTCTGATAAGACAGGGAAAACCTTTGGGGTTACTCCTGTCCCTCCTTTCTCAACCTCTCGGTAGAGAGAGAGACTGACAGGATAGACACACTCCTCAGGTCAAACCCTGCGAGGCTCTACCACATCCTCACAATTTCCCGATAAGACAATAACTAGGATAAACCTGCATATCAGATTTCAGGCTCAGGAAAAAAAAAACTAGCATAGCCACAGGCCCTTTGGAATATAACTAAAATATGCCTACTAGCTATCTACAGAATGGAGACCTCCCCCTGTAACTCTTTATCTGCACTATTCCAGCCTTTGGGTTCATGATTAGTCAACAGCTTGTTTGGCTGTATATGGTAACTCTGTTTTCAGCCACCAGGTTCCAGATGTTAGCACGATGCTGACCAGACTTCCCTGGACAGACAACCCCACCAATATGTCCTGGAGCTCAGCCTCCCCAGAGCCCTGCCCCACTAGGGAAAGAGAGAGACAGGCTGGGAGTATGGATCCACCTGTCAATTCCCATGTTCACTGGGGAAGCAATTACAGAAGCCAAACCTTCCACCTTCTGCTCCCCATAATGACCCTGGGTCCATACTCCCAGAGGGATAAAGAACAGGAAAGCTATTAGGGGATGGGATGGGATACAGAGTTCTGGTGGTGGGAATTGTGTGGAGTTGTACCCCTCTTATCCTATGGTTTTGTCAGTGTTTCCTTTGTATAAATGATAAAAATAAATAAATAACCGAATGGTAGGAATAGAAGAGATGAAACAAGGGGTTTTCATGTGGGAAGAAGCTAGGAAGTTAATTTTAGGTATGTTCCAAGGGGAGGGTTAAATTTTAATAACTACCTGGTGTGTGTCTCTGGGAGAATGTTGGAGGAAGAGGGATATCACATTTTGCAATAATGTGTGTGTGTGTGTGTGTGTGTGTGTAGATATATTTCAAGACTGTCAAAGACTACAACCCTTACACTGCACATTCAGCTACTCCCTTCCATCATCCAACTTCCCAACTCAGCTTCCTTTCCATCCTGTACTTCACAGAAAGATACTCAAGGGAGTTGGGTGGTAGCACAGCAGGTTAAGTGCATGTGATGCAAAGCACAAGGACTGGTTCAAGCCCCCGGCTCCCCACCTGTAAGGGAGTCGCTTTTTTTTTTTTTTTTTTAGGGAGTCGCTTTACAGATGATGAAGCAGGTCTGCAGGTGTCTCTTTGTCTCTCTTCCTCTCTATCTCCCCTTCTCTCTCAATTTCTCTCTGTCTTTATCCGGTAACAAAAAAAAAAAAAAGAAAAGAAAAAAGAAACTCAAAGCTTTGAGTTTCCACTAAATATTTTGTCAATTGCTACAAGAAATGTCTGTCCAATACAGTGGATTTTGTATACCACCAAGACCTAGCACTGTGTTGGTGATATGGGTTTATTGTAAAAAGAAGTCACTGTCCCAGTCTGCATTTTATCCCTAGACTTTCTCTTGTCACCTGAGACTTCACTGCATTTTTATTTAACTTGTAAGTTGAGGAGTTAAATTTTAAATGGTGAGGCATTACCTTAATGTTCAGACCAACCTTTTCCTGTATTACAACTTTGATATATTCAGTAAGTCTCCATGTGCCCTTCTGATGAGTCCAAAATTCAGTGATTCAGTGAATAAAGAGCACAGTACCATGCGGTCCAAAGTTTCCGGCAAGTGCCATGTGGACCACCGTGTGCCAGGCTTGGCGTTAGGCCCTTAGGAAGGGCCAAGGCATTCTTTGCTTTCTTCAAATTCTTGGTCCTGCGCAGTAGACTATACAGAAGAGTGTGCCCTTTGGAATTGTCTCCAAAAATTGGAAATGTGATTCAGTGACCCTCTTTATAGACTTTTTATTATCTTTATTTATTGATTGCATAGAGAACAGCCAGAAATTGAGAGGGAAGGGGGAGATAGAGTGGGAAAGAGACAGAGTCACTTGTAGCTCTGCTTTGCCTCTCGCAGAGCTTCCCCGCTGCAGGTGGGGACCTAGGTCTTGAACCCAAGTCCTTGCGTGTTGTAACATGTGTGCTCAACCAGGTGTGCCACCACCCAGAGCCTCAGTGAACCTCTTCACCAGCTTATGAGCTGTCTCCCCTGCACCTCTGTGCTCTCTTGTGTGGAGCTGAATAGGTGGCAGCAAATGTAACTTAGTTTTCTTGAGTCCTTCATCCCAGGTGTGTAAGTGTTGAGGGGACTGGGATGTCGCAGACCTGGATGCCCTGCCAGCAATGCCCTCTGTGGTCTGGCACTTGCCATGAGAGCCTGTAAGGGTCAGCAGGACCCGTGTGGTGTCCTTGGTGTTTGTCTTGCCAGAGCCCCTGTCACTCCCCAGAGCGTCTCTCTGACAAAGGCTGTGCTGGGTTCCCACTGAGGGCCTCACACTTCAGGGCCTAACTCTCCATCCCCCCTGGCCCGGCCCCCTGTTTCTGGGGCTTGCTTATTCAGCCATTGTTTCCCAAAACAGAAGGCTGTGAACGGGTGGCAGACTGGGCTCCCAGCCTCCTGGGCCCCATTGTAGCTAGGCAGGAGCTGAGCAGAGCCAGAACGGTGTGTACCTGCTCACTCTCCATTTGCGTTTTGTAGAGTGAGATATATATTATTTATTTTAACAAAGAACCATCTGGCTCCGTTTACTTTCTATCCGTGTACACACACACACACACACAGACACCCACACACACAGACACACACACAGACAGACACACACACACACACACACACACACACATACTAAGACCAGTGTGGTGACGGGAAAGGCAGAAGGACTGTGGCCTGTCCTGGCATAGAAATGGGTGTCCCCCACCCCCGTCCTTCTCATAGTGTGAGGAGACAACCTGTCTACCTGTCTTCACATGAAGGTCTTGGGCTTCCCTCTGGCTGAGACTCCACGGCAGGCCAGGCCTCATCTCTGAAGGGCACCTTCTATCTGCTCCTCTGTGCGCCACATATGCTGGTGGAAGTATAGAGCTAGACACGTTTGTTCATTCCTCTCTCCTCCTCCCCTCCCCTCCCCTCCCCTCCCCTCCCCTCCCCTCCCCTCCCCTCCCCTCCCCTCCCCTCCCCTCCTCTCCCCTCCCCTCCTCTCCCCTCCCCTCTCCTCTCCTCACCTTCTCGTCTCTTCTTGCCTCCAGGGTTATCACTGGCACTCAGTGCCAGCACACAAATCCACTGCTCTTGGTGACCTTTTTTCCCCACTTTATTGGATAGACAGAGAGAAATTGAGAGAGGAGGGGGAGAGAGAGAGGCAGAGAGAAAGAGACATCTACAGACCTGTTCTGTCGCTTCTGAAGCATCCCTCCTGCAGGTGGGGAGAGGGGACTCAAACTTGGAACCTTGCTTGGGTCCTTCTGTGCTTAACCAGATGTGCCACTTCCTGCCCCTCCTCTTTCCTTTTTCGCTTGTTCATTTATTCACAAATTCATTATTTCATCTTCATATTGAAATGTAGTGTTTTATTTATTCAATACATAAGTAATATGCTAAGTAGAGAGGTTGCAAAGATAACCCCAAGAAAAACTGACTTGAAAGAGAGTAGTCGGGAGTCGGGCTGTAGCGCAGCGGGTTAAGCGCAGGTGGCGCAAAGCACAAGGACCAGCCTAAGGATCCCGGTTCGAACCCCAGCTCCCCACCTGCAGAGAAGTCACTTCACAGGCGGTGAAGCAGGTCTGCAGGTGTCTATCTTTCTCTCCCCCTCTCTGGCTTCCCCTCCTCTCTCCATTTCTCTCTGTCCTATCCAACAATGACAACAATAATAACTACAGCAATAAAACAACAAGGGCAACAAAAGGGAATAAATAAATAAAATAAATATAAAAAAAAAAGAAAGAGAGTAGTCAGGGAGGGCTTCCTAGAGGAGGTGAAGCCTGTCCTATCTCCATGCAAGAGGAGGACCAGGCAGGTGAGAGAGAGGACTGGTTGGAGGAGAGGAGACAGTAAGTACAGGAACACACCAAGTCCTGAAACAGTCTGACACACTAGGAAACACTGCATTTCAGTGTGACTCCCAGAAGGGTCTGGAGGACAGTGAAGAGAAGGGGTCAGCGTGTTGGTCGCAGCTAAGACACACATCCAAGGGGTTCTTGCGTCTGCTTCCTGGCAGAAACAGGGCAGGTGACAGTTGCATGGCATTTGCAGCTTTGAACGGGAGTGTGCGTGGAGTGTCCTAGGGCATGGACCCTCCGGGGGCAGAGCTGGTTAAGACAAGGGGTTTGAGACACAGAATTGTGGTTGTTATCTGTGTGATTTTGATTTATCTAGTTTCTTTATATTTGATAGGACAGAGATACACACCGAAAGGCGGGGGTTAGAGAGAGGAAGAAAAGTGAAGAGACACATGCAGCTTCACTACTTGTGAAGCTGTCCCCCCAGTGCAGGTGGGGACCAGGGGCTTGAACCTGGCTCCTTGTACATGGTGAGGTGTGTGCTTTGCCAAGTGCGACACTTCCCAGCCGCCTTGTCTGTGAGTATGGACTTTGAGTTCCCCTCCTTCTACCTGGCTTCTTGCTCTCTGATCTGGACAATTATTCGTGACAGTGACACCTATCTCATCAGATTTTTACAAGGCTGACATGCGTGAAAGGGGCTTTCGATGTTTCAGATGCCTTGGGATTGTTGGGATCCTTTGCATACTTCTGTAGGACTACTCAAGATAGTTTACTCAAATAGTGCCTGGGTTTTTCTCCTTGTCTGGTCTGTCAAATCACTGCAGACAGAAGCACACTTTGTTTGTTTTTGTACTCACAGTGCCTGGTACAAGGCCTGGTAGATACTAGCTGTTTGCTAGATGTGATTAAAAAATGAATTCATGTATTCCTTAAAAGTGGATTGTTTTGGTGAGCTAGGAAATTGTACTCAAGTGTCGATAACTAAAGTATAAACCGTTAAGCCTCCAATACAGTGATAGAGAGCTGATTTTAAATATTTATTTATTTTCCCTTTTGTTGCCCTTGTTTTTTTTATTATTGTTGTAGTTATTTTTGTTGTTGTTATTGATGTCCTCATTGTTGGATAGGACAGAGAGAAATGGAGAGAGAAGGGGAAGACAGAGAGGGGGAGAAAAAGACAGACACCTGTAGACTTGTTTCACCGCCTGTGCAGATGGGGAACCGAGATCCTTTTGCCGGTCCGTGAGCTCTGTGCCACGTGCGCTTAACCTGCTGCGCTTAACCGCCCGGCTCCCAGGAAGCTGACTCAAGGAGAACTTTAACTATTTCATGAGCAGCACTTCAGAAACACTCTGGCTAATTTTTTTTTAAAGATTCTATTCATAGGGGGCCGGGTGGCGGCATACCTGGTTGAGCACACACATTACAGGGCACAAGGATGCAGGTTCAAGCCCCCGGTCCCCACCTGCAGGGGGGAAGCTTCATGAGTGGTGAAGCAGGTCTGCAGGCGTCTCTCTGTCTCTCTGCCTTCCCCTCTCAATTCCTCTCTGTCCCTGTCTAATAATAAATTTAGGGAGTCGGGTCTGCAGGTGTCTGTCTTTCTCTCCCCCTCTCTGTCTTCCGCTCCTCTCTCCATTTCTCTGTTCTATCCAACAACAATAACAATAATAACTACAACAATAAAACAAGGGCAACAAAAGGGAATAAATAAATAAATAAATATTAAAAGTTAAAAAACATTCTTAAAAAAGATTTTATTTAGAGTAAAGGAAAGAGCATCATCTGAGCATGACTCTGACAGACGCCTTGGCAATAACGTGCAAAGTTCCCTCACAAGATGTCTAGAAAGAGTTTGCAGAAGGGATGTAGTGTTCACTCTGGGAATGCTAGAGTGTAGGCAGAAGACATCAGATGACGGGGGAGGTCCTCAGGCTGATCCAGTCCTGGGTGGTTCACACAGGTGCCACACTCCATATTCCTAGCGACCCTGGATGTGAGGGCGATCTGGCTGTGACATCTGTCACCCCAGTGATCGCCAGGGTTGATCTGACTGATGTGGCGGGGTAGGCGGGTGTCCCCTTCCTCCCTCACGGCTCCATGTGCGTCCCTCCTGAAGCTGCGCGCTCCGTTGAAGAGGACGGCCTTCCCCGAATAGAGACCAACTGGTCTTAGGTCGAGGGTGTACGAGTAGCTGTGCTCCCCTGCTAGAACCTTCAAACAAGCTCTCAAGGTCCTAGCAGCCCTGTGGTCCAGCCCCATCCGCTCATAAGGAGCCTGAGACAAGGAAGATGGGAATCCCATGCAGGCGGGCAGGGAGCAGAGAAGCAATGAGACAAATAAATACTCAAGTCTTGTTTGTAAGATTTTAAAATTTATTGTTGCTTATTTTATCACATGTGCATGTTCTCATGCACAAGCGAACACAAACAGACACATACATACAGACACACACACACAGATACATACACAGACACACACACAGACACATACACACAGACACACAGAACTCACACACACAGACACATACACACACAGACACACAGACACACACATAGACACACAGACACACAGACACTCACACACAGACACACACACATACAGACACACACACACAGACACAAACACACACACAGAGACACACACACAGACACACACACATACAGACACACACACAGACACAGACACACAGACACTCACACACACAGACACACAGAGAGACACACACATACAGACACACACACAGACACACACACACAGACACACACACACAGAGACATACACACACAGACACACACACACAGACACACACAGACACACACACACAGACACACACACACACAGACACTCACACACACAGACACACACATAGAGAGACACACACACATACAGACACACACACACAGACACTCACACAGACACACACACACCCAGAGTACCACTCCAGTCTACACAACTCCAGGGACCATATTGAGAGACCCAGACATGTGCACCCAGAGACCTAGCAGCCCAGACACTTCCCCAGCCACAGTACCCAAGGCTTGGGGACGTTCAGGACCTGCTGGTTTTCGTGCGTCCGCTGCCCTAGTGCACAGCCTTCACGCCTCATGGAAAGTAAACCGTATGTCCCCTCAGCAACAGGAAACCTCATCTGTTTTTTCTCTGCAGATATCATTATGAAAGAGATCATCAAAGTAAACATCGATTCCTGGGAGTCGGCGGTAGCGCAGTGGGTTAAGCACACGTGGCGCAAAGCAAGGATGGGCTTAAGGATCCTTTTTCGAGCCCCCGGCTCCCCACCTGCAGGGGAGTCGCTTCACAGGCGGTAAAGCAGGTCTGCAGGTGTCTCTTTCCCCCTCTCTGTCTTCCCCTCCTCTCTCCATTTCTCTCTGTCCTATCCAACAACGATGACATCAATAACAATAGCAATAATAACTACAACAACAATGACAAAACACAGGGGCAACAAAAGGGAAAACAAGTAAATATATAAAAAGTGATTAAAAATCAAAATAATCATCGATTCCTATGATGATATCTTTGAAGGTCACAGCCAGTTTTTTTGTCCAGCTTATCTTTTTTTTTTTTTTTCAAAAAAAACTTGCGCTCAAGCTGGTAGAACACAGGTCTTGTATGCTTAAGGCTCCTAGGTCCCTGATTTTTTTTGGACAGGACAGAGAGAAACGGAGCGAGGAGGGGAAGACAGAGAGGGGGAGAGAAAGACAGACACCTGCAGACCTGCTCCACCGCCTGTGAAGCGACTTCCCTGCAGGTGGGGAGCCGGGGGCTCGAACCGGGACCCTTACGCCGGTCCTTGCGCTTTGCACCGCAGGTGCTTAACCCGCTGCACTACCATCCTACCCCCCCTCCAATTTATCCTATTAAAATGTTTTGTGTTTTTATTTGTTTGTTTTGGATAAGGCTGGAGAAATTGAGAAGAAAAGAGGGAGGGAGGGAGAGAGAGAGAGAAAGAGAGAGAGAGAGAGAGAGAGAGAGAGAGAGAGAGACCTGCAGCCCTGCTGCGCCACTCGTGAAGCTTCCTTCCCCTGACGGGGGGGACTGGGGTCTTGAATCTGGGCCTTTAGCACTGTAACATTTGCGCTCAAACAGGTGCACCACCACACAGCCCTATTATTTATTTGTTTATTTTATTACCTTTTGCCCATTTGAATGTATACCTGTTAGCAAATAAGGGTTCAAATTACTTTGGGGTTCAGAAGGCCAGTTAACCAGAGAGATAAAAATTGGTGCGAGAAAAACAGATTGAGGGAGGTACTAGTCAAACCTGAGATGGTAGACTCATGTTCAAAAAAATAAAATATTGAGGGCTGGGTAGTAGAGCAGTGGGTTAAGTGCACATAGTATAAAGCACAGGGACCGGCCCAAGGATCCTGGTCCGAGCCCGAGCCCCCGGCTCCCCACCTGCAGGGCGGTCCCCTCACAGGCGGTGAAGCAGGTCTGCAGGTGTCTGTCTTTCTCTCCCCCTCTCTGTCTTCCCCTCCTCTCTCCATTTCTCTCTGTCCTATCCAACAACAGCAATAATAGCAATAACAACAACAGCAATAACAACAATAATAATAGCAACAATAACAACGGCAACAAGTGGAAAAAACGGCCTCCAGGAGCAGTTGATTGTAGTTAGTGCAGGCCCTTCTTCTTCTAGCGTTTGCCCTTCTTCTGTAGCCAGTTAATGGCTTTGAAAGTGACTGGGATCCATGTGGATTCAGTCGGCTAGGAAGGATCGTCAGTTTCCCCAATGAATGGGTACTCACGGGATGCACCACGGGAAGATCGATCCAATGCCCTGAGATCCAACAATAACCCTGGAGGCAAAAACAAACAAATAAGCAAATAAATAAAATTTACTTGGAGACGGAGTTCTGGGCTTCAAATGGATGATGGCCCATGAGTGGGTGGGTAGGAAGAGAAGGGGTCCAGCCATCGGTCTGCTGCAGAATCTTCTATTCGAGGTGTCAGTTCGGCTGGAGAGCTAAGTAGTCTTTGTCATGAGGCTGTCTGGCTGACAGAGGTCTGCCATTGGGAACACAGCCCTGGAGCCTCATGGTCTGTACAACTTTGAGATAGACTCGTGAAGCAATATTTTCTTTTCAAGGTCTGAACGATGGATTCATCTTTTCCCAGAGATTTACCTGAAAGGCTTCTAGTTTGTATATATATATAATTTTTTTATTAGTGATTTAATAATGATGGACAAGATTGTGGGATTAGAGGGGTACAATTCCACACAATTCCCAGCACCAGAGTTCTGTGTCCCAACCCCTCCATTGAAAGCTTCCCTAGTCTTTATCCCTCTGGGAATATGGACCCAGGGTCATATTGTGGGGTGCAGAAGGTGGAGGGTCTGGCTTCTGTAATTACTTCCCTGTTCAACCTGGGTGTTGGCAGGTGGATCCATACTCCCAGCCTGTCTCTCTCTTTAGTGGGGTGGGGCTCTGGGGAGGGGAGGTTCCAGGACACATTGGTGAGGTCCTCTGCCCAGGGAAATAAGCTTGGTGTCTAGTTTTAACGTACTATAAGGAAAAGTAGGTATGTGGAGAACAAGATGGAGTTTGTCTTGCTGGCTTTCTTGCTCATGTGACATTTCCGCTTTCTAGTATAAAGAGTAAATTCAGATTCATTGTGAGGGGAGGGATCATGGGCTACAGTCTCTGCACACGCTCTCCCTGCAGTTGACATCAGTTCTGTGTGTTCTTTGCTCTGAAACTATTCGGTCCTGGAGCCACGTGTGTGATTCATACTCAGGAACCGTGGCTTCTCTTAAAGTAGAAGTGTGGTTTCACTTACGGCGAAAACACTGACACTTTAATGTTTTTAAAATATCATACCTAGTGACTCATGATCTTTGAGCACACAACTGAAATGTACCCAAAAATATAGGCTGCACTAAGTTTTGAAACGTTTCTGAGGCCTAGCCTATTGTTAGCTATTGACTAAAAGTTGACATTTATGTACCTTACTTTGCAGCTTTCGCTGGCTTTGTAAGGACTTGAAGTAGCTACTGCTTATTCTTCAGGACAGGAAGAAGCTCATAACTTAAGAAAAATACATTAATTACATCTAGGTGGGGCCTAGGGTTGTGACTAGGGCATGGGTATGCCCAGCTTACACGTGCAAGACAGGTGATCTGTAGTTGCACTTCCCTTTAACCCCAAATCTGTTCATTTCCCTTAAGGCCTTGCTTGCCTCTATCCTCTCCTTTAATTGTTTGAGCCCTCACGCCTGGTGAGGTGTCTCCTTTACTGAGTGAGCTATCTCCTTCCCCCAACAGCTTGCATATTCCTTCTAAACATTTTTTTAAGTTCATTTATTTTTTTATTAGTGATTTAATAATAATTAACAAGATTATGGGATAAGAGTGGGGTACAATTCCTACCACCAGGCATTCCGTATCCTGCCTTTTCCACTGGAAGCCTCCCTATTCTTTAACCCTCTGGGAACATGGACCAAAATTCTTTATGGGGTGCGGAAGGTGGGAGGACTGGCTTCTGTAATTTCTTCTACACTGGACATAGACATTGGCAGGTGGATCCATACTCCCAGCCTGTTTCTGTCTTTCCCTAGAGGGCAGGGCTCTGGGATGGGAGGTTCCAGGACATATTGGTGAGGTCGTCTGCCCAGGCAAGTCAGGATGGTGTCATGGTAGCGTCTGCAACTTGGTGGCAGAATGATGGAGTTGGAGGGTTGACATCTCAGGCTTGACATCTCAAAACAGTCCACAGTGAAGCGAGGCTTGGTTCACTGGTTGCACTTCTTCTTCTTCTTCTAGCGTTTGCCCTTCTTCCGTAGCCAGTCAACAGCGTCAGGTTGAGCCTGATGTAAAGTTTCAAGACTGATTTGGTTGAGCACAGCCGAGGCGGTATCCTGTGGTGGGCGGCCAAGGGGAGAAGCATGAAGAAATACAAATGAAGTCTCAGAGCAGCTGACCTAGTCTAATAAATGTATGAAAGGTAATGGTGACCTTGATTCAGATCATCAGTGTTTACTTGTAATCTCTTATCATCATGACGTACCTGGATGTTTGACATGTCTTCTTTAAAAATATATATATTTATTTATTCCCTTTTGTTGCCCTTGTTGTGGTTATGATTGTTGTTAATGCAGTCATTGTTGTTGGATAGGACAGAGAGAAATGGAGAGAGGAGGGGAAGACAGAGAGGGGGAGAGAAAGACAGACACCTGCAGACCTGCTTCACCGCCTGTGAAGGGACTGCCCTGCAGGTGGGGAGCCGGGGGCTCGAACCAGCCGGGATCCTTGTGTTGGTCCTTGCACTCACACCACCTGCGCTTAACCTGCTGCGCTAGTGCCTGACTCTAGACATGTCTCCGTTAGATATATACATTCTATTAAAACCATTAAGAGGCTGACACCATGGCTCATGTGGATAGTGTCCTGTTTTGTCATGTGTGCAACCCAGGTTCAAGTCTGGCCCTCACTGACTGAAGGAAGCTTTGGTTCTGTGGCCTCTCTCATTCTCTCTTTCTCTGCCTCTCTGTCTTTATTAAAAAAATGTTGAGCAGCCTAAACACTGGCTAAAAAAAAAAGGACTAAATGCCTACTAAGAATTACAAATATCTGAACTGGAGTTGGCGTATTGCACCAAAGTAAAAGACTCTGGGGTGTGTGTAGGGGGGAGAGTACAGGTCCTGGAAAAGGATGACAGAGGACCTAGTGGGGGTTGTATTGTTATGTGGAAAACTGAGAAATGCTATGTATGTACAAACTATTGTATTTACTGTCAACTGGAAAACATTAGTCCCCCCAATAAAGAAATTAAAAAAAGGAATTATAAATATTTTGAGTTCTGCTCCAGATGCTTGAATGAAGAGGACATATAGGAGGATGATTAGGAATATGATTTGGGGGCCCAGGCAGTAGTGCAGCGGGATAAGCACACATGGTGCAAAGCTCAGGGATTGCCATAAGGATCCCGGTTCGAGCCCCCAGCTCCCCACCTGCAGAAGGGTCACCTCACAGGCAGTGAAGCAGGTCTGCAGGTGTCAGTCTTTCTCTCCCCCCTCTCTATCTTCCCCTCCTCTCTCTATTTCTCTCTGTCCTATCCAACAAATTGGAAAAAATGACCACCGGAGCAGTGGATTCATAGTGCAGGCGGCACCAAGCCCCAGTGATAACCCTGGGGGCAAAAAAAAAAAAAAGATATAAATGAGAAAAATCCTCAGTGATTGTTATTGTTGGTATGCATGAGACCCCTTCTGTTTCATTTGGTTTAAATCCCCCCTGCTTAACACTATTCTATTTACATAACCACTTCATTCTATTTATATAACCGCTGTTAACAAGCACCTCCCTCCAGGGCATTGGTTCAATCCCCACTGTTTCATGATATGTTTTTGCTTCACCCCCCCTCCTTGTCACACCCTGATCCTCTCCTTGTCACACTCTGATTGTCACCAGTCACTTTTCTCTCCACCCTCTCTATGTCACACCCTGTTTCCACCCTACTTGGCAAGTATATATAAAGACAGCATTGTGAGTTTTAGAGTACTTTACCTTGAGTTTAGCTTAGCTCGTCTTAGATTGTGCTGCGTCCTGCATGAATAAAGAGATACTGCCTACAGCTCAACTATGAGTCCCTGGTCGTCTGTTACCCGCCCGTGAAGCCAGCTCGGCAAAAACAATATAACCCGTCGAAAACGACAAGTGATAGCAGAGGTTTGATGGGAATGGACAGATTGAAAGGCTAGGTGGTAGCACACCCCGCAGAGCGCACACACCAGCTACTGTGGGAGACTTCAAGCCCTAGTCTTCATCGGCATGGGGAAGGCTTCACAGGTGGTGGAGCAATGCCTCAGGTGTCTCTCCTTCTCTCTGTCTCTTCCTTTCTCTCCCTCTAAACATCTCTCTGTCGCTCATTATCAAAGAAAAAGAAGAAGAAAAATGACAGCCCCTCCCCTCCAAAACACACACACAGACCAGCAGCAGCAGTGGAGTCATCACGTGGCCCTGAGTCCTAGTAGGAATCCTGGTGGCAAGAAGGAAAAGGAAAGAACAAATCTGGGGGCAAACAAGGAGCAGAATGCCTGCCTAGAATCGCGGGGGCCTGGCTTCAGTTCACTCGCGAGTACATATGAGAACAATAAAGCCGGGAACAATAAACAACTAAATAAAAGAAGGAAATAAAATGAATAGAATTATAATTACATGGTGGTGGAGCAGTGCTTTGTGCTCTTTTTCTCTGTCTCACAGAAAATAAAATAGAAAAAGAGAAAATGAATACATTTCTTTGGCCACTAATAGAATCTCCCTGATTTGAGTGAAAGAGGAGAGGTAACATAAAGGCCCAACAGCCCCAAAGTAGAATTGTAGGAAGTAGAATCGAGTGTCAGAGGGCTCAGAAACGGACTGATACTTTGCCTCAGGTTAAAGAGGGTGCCCTCTCTCCCTCTCTATCACTTTTCCACGCTGTTATCTATCTATCTATCTATCTATCTATCTATCTATCTATCTATCTATCTATCTTTTTCTGTATTTACATTCATTTCTCTGTTTGTTATCCTGCCATCTTTCAATCCATTCGTTCTTATATTTCTCATTCATTCATTCATCTACCCTTATATAGATACACACAAGCACACGTATATACAGTCTTCTGTCTTTCTACTACCTCTCCATCCCGTTTTTCTACTCATCTATCTCTCCATACATCCATACCAGATAGTGGTGCTGCTAAGAGCACGTTCACCTCAAGTTCTAAATGTCACACATCTGTGGTTTAAATTAGCAGAGAGATTCCTCAGCTCAGTATTCTTGAATACCAATTCCAGATGCTTCACTTGAATCAGGTGGAACTAGTTGTTTTTTTTTTTTTTTTTTCTCCAGAGCTTGGCTAAACTGACTTCTGGTGTATTTGGGTTTGAACCTGGAACCTTTGATCCCACAGGTGTCAAGATCTTTCTGCATACTCACTATTGCTATCATCCTAGGTGGTTGTTCTTATAACTAGGTATATCTATTATAAAGGACAAGAAGGGCGACTGGGGTGTATTAATAATTAATAGTTAATTCATTCATTCTTTAATATATATATATATATATATATATATATATATATATATATATATATTCTTATGAGAGAAGGAGAGACAGAGCTCTGCTCAGCTCTGGCAGTTGGTGGTCATGAGGACTGAAATCTTTGGTGCCTGGACACGAGAGTCTGACGCATTACTGTTGGTGTTCACTCCTGGGTCTGGGATGTTTGCAGGTGTGGAGAGGGTAGTGCGTCAATAATGGCTACAGGCACTGGAGAAGCACACTCAGTGCACCAGAATGCAGGCAAGGTGAGAAGCCCCTGGGCCTCTGGGACGCAAAAGTCTCACTGAAAAATCCAAGTACCTGTTAAGATAAGAAATAAGAGAAAGAAGGAGTCTAGTGTAAACCACATGTGCAAATAATGAACTAGCTCAGTGGATCTATGGCAAATGGATCAAGAAGGAGGGATCTTCTTAGGGGACGACAAAGTAGAAATAGGATAGAGGGGCTGGGGGAGACAGTGGTTCTGCAATGAGACTCCCAGGCCTGAGGCTCCAAAGTTCCAGGTTCAATCCTCAGCAGCAGCAGCAGCAGGCAGAGCTGAACAGTGCTGCCTCTGTACCTCTCTGTGCACCTGGTTGAGTGCACATGTTACAGTGTATAAGGATCTGGGTTGGAGCCCCCAGTCCCCATGTGCAGTGGGAAAGCTTTGCGAAAGGTGAAGCAATGCTGCAGGTGTTTCTCTGTCTCTCTCCCTCTCTTTAACCCCTGTCCCTCTTGATTTATGGCTGTCTCTATCTGGTAAATAAATAAAGATGATAAAATGAATAAAGAACTAGTGGGGTTCAGGCTTTACCATGAAGACCACATTCATTTTTTTCTTTTTAATTTTTTTTTTTTTTTTTTTTTACCAGAACACCGCTCAGCTCCGGTTTATGGTGGTGCGGGGGATTGAACCTGGGACTTTGGAGCCTCAGGCACGAGAATCTCTTTGCATGACCACTGTGCTATCTACCCCCGCCCAGAGACCATATTCGTCTCTCTGTTGAGTATGTAGGGGGTCTTATCTCCACACCCATCACACACCAGCTATAGGATGTATGTCACCACAATGGCCTCTGGGCTTCTCCTCGGCCTATCCCTGTCCTCAGTGGTCATTTTGTTAGATCTTCCACTGGGACCATTAGCAGCAGACCGCACACCAGAGACGAGGTCTGGGCTTCTTTTCAGATGAGCCCTAAGGCAGAGGCTGGTCCAGACTGCCTCCCTGGAGACTTTGTTCTCCCACCTGGCAAGCCTGGATTCTGGTTCTTGCTCAGGGTGTGGATGGCATCCTTTGACCTGATCTGATTCAACATTTCTCAGCGAGGGTTTCAAGTTGGCCTTAGATCTTGAGTCATTTTCCACAAATCAAGATTAGTTTTATCCTGGGATGACGGTTTTTTAATTTTCCACTTTGTTGCCCTTGTTTTTTGTCGTTGTTGTGGTTATTATTATTGTTGTTATTGATGTTGTTGTTGCCAGATAGGACAAAGAGAAATGGAGAGAGGAGGGGAAGACAGAGAGGAGGCGAGAAAGACAGACACCTGCAGACCTGCTTCACCGCCTGTGAAGCGACTCCCCTGCAGGTGGGGAGCCGGGGCTCGAACCGGGATCCTTATGCCGGTCCTTGCGCTTTGCGTCACCCACAGGGCTACTGCCCGACACCCGGGATGACTGTTTTATAAGGCACCTGACAAATGTTCAGAGGGCTGAGATCTACAAGAAGTCTGGAGCTGGATGGACAGGGCATGATCCCACTCATAGATGTTGAGAAACAAGAAGAGAAAACTCTCAGCAGAGCTTGGACTGGAGTTGGTGCATTGCAGCAAAGGAAAAGACTGGGGTGGCGGCAGGGCTCAGGTCCTGGACCATGGTGGTGGAGGAGGACCTAGGTGGGGGGTTAGAGTGTCATGTGGAAAACTGAAATGTTAGATATGTGTCAACGAATGTACTTTACTGTCAGCTGTAAACCATTAATGCCCCCTCCCCCCAGAAAAGAAAAAGGGAAAAGAAAAGCAAAAAACAGAAGTGCAGAATTTGAAATGATGAAAGAAGGGGAGGTTTCCAGGACTTGGGAACTAAGCAGAGGGAGCAGGCAGATTCTAGGCAGCCGTAGAAGGAAAGGGAAGTGGTGTTTGCTTTTCTTCCCTTCCTCAAGCTGCCCGTGTGTATCTTTTCTGCACACTAACTTTTAACTGTTGCTGTTTGGCTCCTCCAGGCACTCGGCTGAAGTGTTGAAGTGTTGCCGTTTGAACCTTCTTCCTGCAACACTTGCCTTGATACTCATTTTGTACACATTGCTAGTGTGAAAGTATCGCTGGGGGCTGGGGGTGGAGTGTTTCAGTATGATTCAGCCAGCCTCTGTGCCTCCTCCAGGAAGCCCTTCATCCCAGGCTGTGGTTTTCAGCCCTGGTCACCTTGCTTCTCTGTTGATAGTCAACAGGCAACAAAGGCACTGCACCAAGGAAGAAGAGTTAAGATAGTCAGCCGTCGCAGGCGGTGAAAAGCAGCCAGGCTGGGTCTTGGGATGGTGTTTCAGTTGACCAGAGCTCTTAGCGTGGATTTCCATGTGACTTAGGCAGCAGAATCCTATTGCTTCACGCAAGCTTGCTTCAACATTGCTGTTCTCAGGAGTCCCCGGAGGCTCTTGTTGACGTTTGAGAGGCCAGAGGGAATAGATGAAACAGGTGTGACTTCTTAGTCCTGGCGCCGGTGCTGGGCCGTCCATTACAGCTTGGGGAGGAGGCCTCTGCTGATCACGATTGGGGGCCTGTCAGCTGTTCAACACCCATTCCTTTTTAAAAAATGTTTTATATTTATTTATTCCCTTTTGTTGCCCTTGTTGTTTTATTGTTGTAGTTATTATTGTTGTTATTGATGTCGTTGTTGGATAGGACAGAGAGAAATGGAGAGAGGAGGGGAAGACAGAGGGGGAGAGAAAGACAGACACCTGCAGACCTGCTTCACCGCTAGTGAAGCAACTCCCCTGCAGGTGGGGAGCCGGGGGCCTCGAACCAGGATCTTTATGCTGCTCCTTGTGCTTTGCGCCACCTACGCTTAGCCCGCTGCACTACCACCCGACTCCCCCATCCATTCCTTAAAACATGACTGTACCACAAAATTTCATCCGTGGAAAGATCCATTCTACTGTGAATCTCGTGGTAGTGCAGTGGGTTAAGCACACGTGGCGCAAAGTTCAAGGACCTGAAGGGGAGTCACTTCACAGGCGGTGAAGCAGGTCTGCAGGTGTCTATTTTTCTCTCCCCCTCTCTGTCTCCCCCTCCTCTCTCCATTTCTCTCTGTCCTATCCAACAACGACAACATCAATAACAACAATGAATAAATATTTAGAAAAAAATAGTTCTATTCTACTTAAACGTTTACAGTCACTCTTCTGTTTGGCACACCTCCCCTTGTATTATTTATAGCAGGAGGAATCTATGAAAGACTTAGAGTGACAGGGGGCTTTAGAACTTCCACCTGTGCAGGATATTTTGTTCTGAGAGTGTTCATGTGAACTCGCTCCTGGGACTAGTAGACTTCGGTGTCTGCTACACAGAAGGCTTTCCAGAGAGTGGGATGGAAGAGGTGGCAGTAAATGATGAAGATATTTTCTTTTCTTTCTTTTTTTAAAATTTTGATCTTTTTTATTTATTATTGCATAGAAACAGAGAAATTGAATAGGGGAGAGGGAGATAGAAAGGGAGAGAGACAGAAAGACACCATCAGCCCTGCTTCACCACTTGTGACACTTACCCCCTGCGGGAAAAGTGAGGACCAGGGACTTAAACCGAGGTCCTTGTGTACTGTACTGTGTTCACTTAACCAGGTGTGCCACCAAAAGATATTTTATTCACTGGAAACTCAGGACCACTCTTTTCAGTCAATATTATCCCAATGTGAAAAGTCAAGTGTAACAGCTCATATATCTATATTGTGCTTCTGAAAAGTTTTATGAAAAGGTAGAGGCTGAAGAAGTCTGGAGCTGAGGTTAAGGATGCCCAGATCAGGACTTGGCTAAGAGACGTGAAGGCTATGTCAGGACTGTTGCTGTGCTGAGCTGGGCATGCATCTTCTTTTAACGGGGATGAAATTGTGAAGCTGCATGGAGGGCATCTGGCGGTGGTATCACAGGTGATTCAGAAGATGCCAGAAAACGAGCGAGTTTGAGGACACAGAAGCTACATCTGCTCTGGCTGATGCTGCAATGCCTGAGAGAAATGCGATCTTGAAGACAGGTTGCAGTTCTCAATGGAGAACTTTGGCTTTCTGTGTCGATCGTGTGTGACACTTTACTCTTATCTCAGAACTTGCTGACCTAGTGATTTCTTCCTGCAGTGATTAGGCAGCTGTTGTAAACTTTGCCTTTCCTTGTAATTATCTGTGGTCTCCTCTCTGCCTAAGTACTGCATATGAATCTTAGACTTTTATAAACTTCCTCAGCAGTCTTGCCATTAGTAATTTTTTTGGTATTATTTACTAGTGGTTTATAAGATTGTAAAATTACAGGGGCATATAGTTCTACACTACCTACCACCGCAGTCCTGTGCAGCATGCCCGCAGGGATTCTTCAAGCAATTGTTTTAGAAGTGGCCAATAAATAATTGAGACTATCTGTAATCACCTAGATATGATGACAGACCAGAACTGAGGGGTGTGGTTTGAGGAGAGAAGAACAGAAGAGAAAGAGCATCAAGGAAGATTAGCAGCACTTGCTTCTCCTAAAAGACTGCAAAGAATAAATACTGTGGTCTGAGAGGTGGCGCAGTGGATAAAGCAGTGGATCTTCAAGCAGGAGGTTCCGAGTTCAGTCCCCAGCAGCACATGTACCGGAATGATGTCTGCTTCTTTCTCTCTCCTCTAATCCCTTTCATTAATAGAAAAATAAAATCTTGGGAGCCAGGCGTTAGCTCATCGGGTTAAGTCCATATGGTGCAAAGCGCAAGGACCTGCATAAGGATCCCAGTTCAAACCTCCAGCTCCTCACCCGCAGGGGAGTTGCTTCACAAGCAGTGAAGCAGATCTGCAGGTGTCTATCTTTGTCCCCCCCCTCTCTGTCTTTCCCTCCTCTCTCCATTTCTCTCTGTCCTATCCAACAACAAAAACAGTATTAACATTAATAATAGCAAGGGCAACAAAAATGGGAGAAAAATGGCCTCCAGGAGCAGTGGATTCATAGTGCAGGCACCAAGTCCCATTGATAACCCTGGAGCCAAAATAATAATAATAATAATAATAATAATAATAATAATAATAATAATAATAATAAATGCTGCCCCATGCTTGTGGGCATCTAATTTTTACAGGGGAACCCAAAATATTAAATGGAGAAGGGAGAGTCACTTCAATAAATGGTGCTGGGAAAATTGAGTTGAAGCTTGCAGAAGAATGAAACTGAACCACTACATTTCACCACACACAAAAGTCAACTCCAGGTGGATCAAGGACTTGGATGTTAAACCAGAAACCGTCAAGTATTTACAGGGAAACATTGACAGGGATCTTTTCAATCTAAATTTTTGTATTATCTTTACTTATTTATTAGAGACAGTCAGAAATTGAGAAGGAAGAGGAGACAGGAGAAGAGAGACAGAGAAACACCTGCAACACTGCTTTGCCACTCGGAAAACTTTCCTCCTGCAGGTGGGAATCAGGGGCTCGAACCTGGATCATTGCACATTATAACCTGTGTGCTTGACCATCTGCGCTCGACCATGTGCGCAACCATGCAGTCCCTCAATCTAATTTTAAAGGCATCTACAATGACTCAAGTTCATTCACAAGGAAAATAGAAGCATAAACCAATGGGACTACATCAAATGGAAACGCTTCTACACAGCCAAAGAAACTACCACCCAAATACAGAACGGGAGAAGATGCTTTTATGCATATGTCAGGCAAAAGATTAATAGCCAAAATCTACGAAGAGCTCACCAAGCCCAGCAACCAGCAGACAAACAAACAAATGTTCCAAGTAATGATTATCAGAGAAATACAATTAAAGACAACAGTGAGATGCCACTTCACTCCAGTGAGAATGTCATACATCAAAAATGACAGTAACAACATATGCTGGAGAGGTTGTAGGGACAAAGGAACCCTCCTGAACTGCTGGTGGGAATGTCAATTGGTCCAACCTCTGTGGAGAGCAGTCTGGAGAACTCTCAGAATGGTAAATCCACTTCTAGCAATTCCTCTCTGGGGGAATATGTCCTAAGGGACCAGACACACCCATCCAAAAATATCCGTGTACTCCTGTATTCATAGCACAATTTGTAATAGCCAAAACTTAGGAGGTAACCCAGGTGTCCAACAACAGATGAGTGGCTGAACAAGTTGTGGTCTGTATACACAATGGAATACTACTCAGCCATTAAGAATAATGAATTCACCTTCTTTACCTCATCTTGGATGGAGCTTGAAGCAATCATGTGAAGTGAGGGGCCTGGTGGTGGCACCCCTTATTAAGCACACACATTACCTTGTTAACTACACACAATGGCCCAGGTTCAAATCCCTGGTCCCCACCTGCAGGGAGAAAGCTTCACCAGTGCTGAAGCAGGACTGCAGGTGTCTCTCTGTCTCTTCCTCTCTATCTCCCCCACTTTTCTCAATTTCTCTCTATCTCTATCCAATAATAAATAAATAGAAATATTTAAAAAAAGAAAGAAATTTTAAAAGAATCATGTGAAGTGAGATCAGCCAGAAAGAGAAGGATGAATGTGGGATGGTCTCACTCATGGGCAGAACTTAAGAAACATGAACAGAAAGGGAAAACACAGAGTCAAAGTTGGGCTGGCGTGGTGTATTGCAGCAAAGCAAAAGACTTCTGGGGAAGGAGGGCAGAGATAGGGTCGGGGTGGGGGGTTCTTGGAGGGGCTGGTATGTGATAGTGGAAAAGAATGCACGGTGGGGGTGAGAGTGTTTTCTAGACACCTCTCATGGCAAGATGAGCAGTTGTACCTGTGTGCCAACCACTGTGCTGTAAACCATTAACCTCCTAATAATAATGAAGAAAAAAATAAAAATAAGAGGTAAAATGGACTCCAGGAGCTGTGTATACAAAGTGTTGACACCGAGCTCTAGTGACTAGAGGCAGAAAAAAAAGAAAAAGAAAAAGAAAAAGAAAAAAGAAAGGAAGGGCATGGGATGGGGGAAATAACAACAAAAGCCTCCCTCCCTTCCTTCCTTTCTCCCTTTCTTTCTCCATTTTCACAGCACTGCTCATCTCTGGTTTATGATGGTGCAGGGGATTGAACCTGGGACTCTGGAGCCTCAGGCATGAGAGTCTTTTGCTATCTACCCCCCACCTGACAACAGCCTTTCTGTGAAGCAAATACTTTTTCATGAGCATGATGTTCTTTACGTGAGTGTGTCTGTTTACAGATGATGCAAAGCATGTAACAGACGGTGCTCTCACAGGATTCACAACACCTTGAAGGGAAGTTAGGAGACTGGCATGATCTTGTGATATTAGCCACCTGCCACTTGCCAGATAGTTAGGAGGTGAACTGAGGAATGGTATTTCATCCAAAAGTTGAAACATCCTTATCTCAGCCAGTAAGTGTGATTGAGAGACTGAAAGACATGTACTGTTATTGAACTATCAATGATAGTCAACACCTATCTCCCCAGTCTAAGATTCACCAGTGGAGAACGCCCAAGAAAACTACATTACGGTGTGGGATGAAGATAAACACAGTTGGACGCTGGTTGCAGTGGAAAGGTCAGATTGGTATCATTCATGTTCTAGTGCAATTGGGAAGAGAACCGGTGAGAAGTCGGCTTTCATCTGTACAGAGATGACAGGGTGTTTGAAGGAGGAATGTGATTTTCAGGAAGAGGGTGGGGCTCAGGAGAGTCAGACAAGAAAAAGTGACTAGAGGCAGGGATATGGAGCAGCAGTAGCTGTGTTTCTCTCCTCTCCTCTCCCAAGTCAAGTAGGAATACCAAAGGAGATCATCTGGGACGGCAACAAGACAGGACTAGAACGACTTCAGGAGCCCACCAAGTCATCTTGAGTGCAAACATGTGTGGCTTGTGGACAGAGAGGAGCCTAGGGAGATATTAAGTGGCTGGTAACATTCCGGCACTTTACCAGTTGAGACACCACCTCCAGTCTATTTTACCAACAAAAAGATGGCTGAAGGGAGGAGAGGACTCCCGTAAGACTCACCAAACACAACTGTGAGTCTCCATTGCTTCTGCCCTCAGAAGCTGCAGCAGCAGGGGGGAAGCCATGTGCTGACACCAGGGGACAGAGAATTAACCAGGAAAGTCAGGAGAAGATCTATACCTCAGTGGCCTAGGGGTGGGGCTGTGAGAGTCTCTTTGCATAACCACTGGATTATCTCTGCCCCACCCTGATTTATCTCTTGGTAAGGAGTGAGGGATTAAGTTAAGAGACCTACTTATAGTTTAAAAGCTCCCATAGCCTACAGGGAATAAAAGAATGAAAGAGGCTTTTAAGTCACTGAGCTCCAACTCAGGGATTAAAATAATATTGAAACAACAGTCAATTTCCACAACTGTGAACCCTTTAATTACCTTACTTAGACACAAGTCAATCCAGGCAAGAGTGATCAGTAATTTGAAAAGTACTGAGAGAGGGACCTCATAACATACTATATAGGATGGATAAACCAACAAGAAGAATTACTGGAGAAATGAACCAGGACAAGAGTCCAGCTAAAAGCCCTCCCAAAGGTTGAAGCACAAAATAAGGTCAACATCCAAACACTAGTTAAGGAAATAGTCACAGGAGTGAGTAAAGAGTTTGAAAGAATTGTCATCAGAAATGCAGAAACAACCAACAAGACTCTGGAAGAAAAAACTAATTATCTTAAGGTTATTAGAGAACTGACAGCTGAAACAGCTGAGCTAAGAACACAACTAGCTGAACAGCTAAAACAGTATCAGAACAGGCTAACAAAATAGATAAACTCCAGAAAACAGTAGAGGGGAGAGAGAATAGAATAAATGAGGCTGAAAATGGAACTAGCAAGATCAAGGATGAATTAGAGACAACTAAAAAATAAGTAAGAGATCTCAAAAGGAGATTAAGAGATTCTGGAAACAACAACAGAGATCTGTGGAATGATTTCAAAAGAAATAATATTCGAATTATTGGCTTACTAGAGGAAGAAAGAAAGGGATGGGAAGAAAGCATTCTTCAGGCCATAATAGCTGAAAATTTCTCTAGTCTAGACAACATCAAAGACATAAAGGTTCAAGAAGCCCAGAGGGTCCCAAACAGAATTAACCCAAACTTAAAGACACCAAGACACTTCCTATTTAGAATGGAAAGGAATAAGGATAAAGAAAGGATCCTGAAAGCTTCAAGAGAAAAAACAAAGAGTCAGAGGAAAACCCATAAGATTAGCAGCAGACTTCTTCACACAAACACTATAGGCCAGAAGAAAATGGCAAGATATCTATCAAGTGTTCAATGAGAAAGGCTTTCAACCAAGACCACTGTATCCTGCTAGACTGTCATTCAGACTAGATGGAGGCATCAAAACCTTCTCAGACAAGAAACAGTTGAAAGAATAAACTATCACCAAGCCTGCCCTGAAAGAAGTTCTAAAAGTTCTCCTATTAACAGTCAGACCACCATAAATATGCCATCTATCAGGACATTCTAAAAATCTAAAAGAATGGCATTAAAATATCTTCAATCTTTGATATTAATAAATGTCAATGGCCTTCTGAGAGTTCTCCAGACTGTTCTCCACAGAGGTTGGACCCATTGACATTCCCACCAGCAGTGCAGGAGGGTTCCTTTGACCCCACAACCTCTCCAGCATTTGCTGCTGTTACCTTTTCTGCTGTATGACATTCTCACAGGAGTGAAGTGGTATCTCATTGTCTTTATTTGCGTTTTTCTGATAATCAATGATTTGGAGCATTTTTTCATATACTTGTTGGCCTTTGGAATCTCTTCTCTGATGAACATTCTGTCCATATCCTCTCCCCATTTTTGGATGGGATCATTTCTTTTCTTGTTGCTGAGTTTGGAGAGCTCTTTATATATTTTGGTTATTAGCCTCTTGTCTTGTCTATGTATGGCATGTAAAGATCTCCTATTCTGTGAGGGGTCTCTTTGTTTGGGTATTGCTTTCTTTTGCTGTGCAGAAGCTTTTTAATTTGATATAGTCCCACTGGTTTATTTTATTTTATTTTTTTAAATATTTATTTCCTTTATTTGTTGGCCTTGTTGTTTTCATTGTTGTTGATGTTGTCGTTGTTGGATAGGACAGAGAGAAATGGAGAGAGAAGGGGAAGACAGAGAGGGGAAGAGAAAGACAGACACCTGCAGACCTGCTTCACTGCCTGTGAAGCGACTCCCCTGCAGGTGGGGGGCCGGGGGCTTGAACCTGTATCCTTCCGCCGGTCCTTGCGCTTTGTGCCACGTGCACTTAACCCGCTGCGCTAATGTCCGACTCCCCCACTGGTTTATTTTTATTGTAGCTACTAGACTACTTCTATGGAAACGTAGATAGCTAAATACCTCAAACATTTAGGATAAAAAAATGAGGTTCGGCTGCCCTAGTCATTGAAATGACATTCGGTGCCCAGCACTTTGCTGCACACTCTTGCGTACCAGTATATTGGCACACAACTTTGCTCGCTCAGTGTAAGGAGACTTCATAGTCTGAATGCTTCACATTTGTACAAGTCATTACTTGTTGATAAATATCCATTTTTGGTGGCTTAAATATTACCTTCACTCAGTGTCATAACACTTCATTTTTAAAAGACTTATTTATTTTATTGTTATTTTTTAAATTATATATTTATTTATTATTGGTTAGAGACAGAGAGATTGAGAGGGGAGAAGAAAGTAGAGAGGGAAGGAGCCCTGCTTAACCACTTGTGAAGCTTTCCCTGGCAGGTGGGCATCAGCGCCTTGAACCTGGGTCCTTGTGCACTAGAATGTGTGTGCTGAACCAGGTGCACCACTACCTGGTCCACTAAGTCGTATTTATTTTAGGAGAGAGAGCAGACCACTGCTTTGACACTTCATGTAGTAGCACAGATTGAACCTATGTTGTCGCCAGTGCAAAGAATAGACTCCATTCCCTGAACCACTTCCCTGAGCAGCACAGTAATTTAAATATATCTTTTTATTGTGAAAAGAAAACTCATAGCATGCAATGCAATGAAATGCCACACTTACTAATGATTCAGACTTAAAAGAAGACTTTCGTCGATTACACATCAGGTTTTAGAATGGCTCAAACATAGATATACACTCCTCGTGGATTTCAGTGCTTATAGCTGTCATTCCATTTTGTTCTTAATGTTTGATAATATGCTTCCTGGTGAAACTTGCACATATAGGTCTTTATGGATATGTGTGGCCATTTCCATGTGAAAACTGTCGAATCAAAAGTTACTTGAGCTTTTCTCCCAGTTTTTTTTTAATTAATTTATTTATTTTCCCTTTTGTTGCCCTTGTTGTTTTTCATTGTTGTTGTAGTTATTATTGTTGTTATTGATGTCGTCGTTGTTGGATAGGACAGAGAGAAATGGAGAGAGGAGGGGAAGACAGAGAGGGGGAGAGAAAGACAGACCCCTGCAGACCTGCTTCACCGCCTGTGAAGCGACTCCCCTGCAGGTGGGGAGCCGGGGGCTCTAACCGGGATCCTTACGCCGGTCCACGCCACCTAAGCTTAATCCGCTTTTCTACCGCCCAACTCCCTTTCTCCCAGTTTTATTGAGTTATAATGGACATATAAACAGTTCCCTGTTTTATAAGGTAGCAATACTGGGGCTGGGTGGTGGTGCACCTGGTTGAGCGCACATGTTACAACGCACAAGGACCCAGGTTCGAGCCCCTGGTCCCCACCTGCAGGAGAAAAGCTTTGCGAGTGTTGAAGCAGAGCTGTAAGTGTCTCTTTGTGTCTCTCCCTCTCTATCACTCCCCTTCCCTCTCCATTATTGGCTGTGTCTATTCGATAAACAAATCAAGATAATATTTTTTTTTAAAAAATTAGAAATACTTATTTAGTTGTTTTTACTTTGTTCTCAGTACCCTCTGTTATTCAAGGAGAAATTCTATTTTTTACATATAAACACATCTGTTTATACAGAGAGGAGACTGGTAAATATGCCATGTCTGTCTGCTTGCTTTGAAATGCCCTTTAACAAGAGGCTTTCTGGGCTGCTCTGATTCTTATCTTTCTTTTCCAGTGTGGGAGACTGACTTCCTGCTTGATTTTTGTGCACACAAATTTAGGGAATGGATGGAAGGAAGGTTATGGAGAAAAAGATGGTATTTACAATCAGGTTAGGATAACTGTGAACATGTGTGAGATTTAGGATATTTTCATGAGGGTAAGTGAAAATGTGGGACACCAGTCTGCCTGAAGCAAGTTTCTGCTGCTATTCTTGTACAAACTGGAAGACAAAAATCTTATCACTCCAAGCCCAGAACTAATGTTCATCTGATTTCACCATATTGTGAAAATGTGTCAGCACCACCACCACCACCACCACAAATCCAGAGGAAATAGTAGGGGAATCTTTCTTTCTAGTATATTCCATTTTTGACCATGATGACTATCCAACAGTCATTATACTTTTTTCCCCTCCTTTCTTTTTATTCTGGGGGAGGGATGGATGGATGACAGTACAGTTTTTGACATGGAGGTATCCTTTCCCATCTCCCCTGTGGGAGATGCTTGCAAAACACACCCCAGTGTAAGACCTTTCCACCCACCAGTTTTGTTCCCCTTTTTCTGCATTTATTTATTGCTGCTTTTCCTTTTCTTCTTTTCATTGCATCCCCACGTTTTTGGCCAGGAAGAGGCAAGGAAGATGAAGAGACACCTTGTGTTGTCTGAGTGTCAGAATGAAGGGGAGCAGACTGTGGCCTCTGCCACCTGCTGCAGGGCGCCCCGTCCCCAGCCCCCCCCCCCCTTACCGGCCTGGCTGTCTTGGTGAGGTGCCTTGCTTCCACTGACTCACCTCCTCTCACCTCCGTGTGCAGATAAGATCTAATGATCACCTCAGGATGGTTTCTTGTCATGCAGCATAATCACAGACACAAAAGAATGTAGGGCAGTTTGACATTTAGATTTTTTTTTCTTTTTTCCTGACTGTTGCTTATAGCAGTCATGTTAAACTGATATTTCACAATTTGTGAAGAAACATGGGGGGAGAAGAAAAGGGAGGGGGAAGAAAAGAGCTCAAGAAAAAAAAAAAAAACAAAGAAGCCAAACCTTGTTCACTTGGTGACTCACCTATTTGTAGAGTTACTGAGACCAGTGGAGGAAGGGACAGGAAGAAGTCAAGCCATCTGATGAATAAATGACAAAGAAATCCATTTCGGGGCTGGGGGTCAGGGGGTAACAGGTTAAACGCATGTGGCGCAAAGCGCAGGGACTGGTGGAGGGATCCCAGTTTGAGCCCGCGGCACCCCACCTGCAGGGGAGTCCCTTCACAGGCAGTGAAGCAGGTCTGCAGGTGTCTGTCTATCTCTTTCCCTCTCTGTCTTCCCCTCCTCTCTCCATTTCTCTCTGTTCTAGCCAACAACAATGACATCAATGACAATGATAATAATAACCACAACAATGATTCTTCTTCTAGCGTTTGCCCTTCTTCCGTAGCCAGTCAACAGCGTCAGGTTGAGCCTGATGTAAAGTTTCGAGACCTCCTTTGAATCCGGAGAGGTGGCAGTCGTTGACTATGTGGGTCATAGTCTGTCTGGAGCCGCAGGGGCAGTTCGGGTCGTCTCTGGCTCCCCAGCGATGGAACATAGCGGCGCACCGGCCATGGCCTGTTCGATAGCGATTGAGGAGGGCCCGATCATAACGTGCCAGGTCAAAGCCGGGTTGACGCTTGCAGGGGTCTGTGATGAGGTGTTTGTTCTTTACCTCAGCTGACTGCCAACTCTGTTTCCAAGAGTCTGGAACAGAGAAGTTCAGTGTAGGCGTAGGGGACCAGATTGGGTGACCAGATGTCAAGCGTTGGACAGGGTGGGCGAAGTTATCCGCGTATATTGGCAGGTCCGGTCGAGCGTAGACGTGGGAAATGAACTTAGATGATGCCGCATCCCGACGAATATCTGGCGGGGCGATGTTGCTAAGAACTGGCAGCCGTGGAACCGGGGTGGAACGGATAGTTCCAGAAATTATCCTCATGGAGGAATATAATTTGGAATCGACCAAGTGGACATGGGGGCTACAGAACCATCCTGGGGCACAGTATTCTGCAGTGGAATAGCATAATGCCAGAGAGGATGATCATAGTGTGGAAGCGCTCGCGCCCCATGAGGAGCTGGCCAATCTTGCAATGATGTTATTCCTCGCGCCCACCTTTGCTGCAGTTTTTATGAGATGTTCGTGAAATGACAGAGTGCGATCGAGAGTAATGCCAAGATAGACTGGCTGGGCTTCATGCCGGATTCTCGTATCGCCAAGCTGCACATTAAGCTCACGCGAGGCCGAGGCATGGTGTAGATGGAAAACAGATGATACCGTTTTTGCAGTGCTAGGGATTAGTCGCCATTTTTTACAGTAATCAGATATCAGAGACATGTCTTTCGTGAGTGTTTCCTTGAGGATGTCGAACTTGGATGCCTGAGTTGCACAGCAGATGTCATCGGCGTAGATGAACTTCCTTGAAGAAGTTTCTGGAAGGTCATTGATGTAAATATTAAATAGCGTAGGAGCCAGAACAGAGCCCTGGGGGAAGCCACTTGAGACAAGTCTCCATCTGCTAGACTTGTCACCCAGATGCACCCGGAATCTTCTGTTTTGGAGAAGAAACGATATAGTGTTGGCCACCCATGGAGGCAGGCATCTTGAGATCTTGACTAGGAGACCATGGTGCCAGACCGTATCATAGGCTGCTGTGAGATCAACAAAGACAGCACCCGTCTTTAAATTCTTCTGGAATCCATTTTCAATGTAAGTTGAGAGGGCCAGGGCTTGTTCGCAGGTAGATCTTCCTGGGCGGAAACAATGATAAAACAGGGTAACAAAAGGAAAAAAACGGCCTCCAGGAGCAGTGGATTCTTGGTGCAGGCACCGAGCCCTGGCAATAACCTTGGAGACAAAAAAAAAAAAAAGAAATCCATTTCAGGGACCACTAGTAAGTTTCGGGACTCTGTAGATAATTACCACATACTCTAACATTCATTAGAGTTTTTTTGGCACAGGATTTCCTTACACCTGCTACCACACCACACAAAGTTTTTTCTTGACCATAGTCCTTGTTTATTTCAGGACAGTGTGGAGTTTTGGCCTGAATTTCTCCAGTGCTCCTGGTGTCAGGTTCAGAAAGTGGGCTGTGAGCTAATGGCGACCATGCCCACACACAGGGCATGTCTGCATGACTGGCTGGCTCCCTTCCTCCTAGAAGCCACACTTGTCTTTGAAATAAAAACGAGGCCAGAAGTAAAGGGCCGTATGGCTCCCACCGTATTTAAAGAAGCCAGTGGTACAGGCCAAATCTCTCCCAGAAGTCAGGTGTTCAGTACTCAGCGCTAAAAGATTACTTGGGGTTGACAAGCTTTCCCTTTTAAGAGACGAAGCATGAACTGCAGGACAAAGGGCATGGAATGGTCATTCTCATCCAGATGTATCTGTGTATGAACAGTCTCATCATCGTCTTATTGTTACCCAGTCATTGTTCACAGCTCAGATGGCCAATTAGAAGCCCGGAGTTGGTGTGAGAAAAACAGATTTATTCAGGTTACAATCAAACGTGAGAAGATGTTAAACTAGTGTCTCAAAGAGCAATCTTACTCTAAAGCTTGGCTTCAAGCCTTCTAAAGTGTCAGGTTGTGTCCTGGGGGAGAGAGAAGAGATCAGGAACCCGTGACAGAGCAGGAACGCAAATCTTTATTCACGCAGATGCCCCAGAGTAGGAGCTAGCAATATGGCTGCCTCCCACTATGCCCACCAGCCCTTCTCTGGGCCCGGTCGCGGAAGAGAAAAGAGCAAAGAGAGCAAAAGCGGAAATAGGAGAGGCTTTTATGGGAGGTTTCCAGAAGTGGCAAGTGGGGACGGGATTGGCTAGGAAAGGGGGTGGAGAGAGGCAAAAGGCATGTAGGGAAGGTGGAAGTGTCCTTAGCAATTGTTGTGATGGTTTTAACTGAATTAGCAATACCCTGAGGGGATAACGTGGTGGAGGTCTGTAAATAATGCTTACATAGAAATATAGTGGTTTGTGGGCCCTGCCAATGTTCAACCACATCTGCACATTCCCCAACGCTGCTAAAGGGGTATAGGTCAGTGGGAAAGGAGGGAGCTCTCTGGATGAAGGTCTCTATCCCATGAGACCTATCTATCTGGAAAGGGTTTAGTCCTGAGACTGTTAGCTATGCTTTCAGGCCCAAAACTGTTCAAACTGCCTCCCAGAACAAAACCCATAAGCAGTCTGAACGACTCTTAATGTTTTCAAGAGGACAAAACAAGTCAGGATTTGTAGGCAGAGCCTGTCGTCCTTTGGTTTCCAGATTTGACTTGAGCATCACTGGAGTTAAGTTAAACCCAATTTTCCAGTCTTGGGTCATCTCCTCTGTCAGGACCATACCAGAAAGCTCAGTCCTGTTTGTTCAGATGGAAGCAGGTCCTGGCACAAGCAGAGTCTAGTGGTCAGGAAAAAACTTAGTGAAACAGAATCATTAAGCAGTATGTTCTTCCCTGGTCTGCATAACTGGTTCATGTTTTGTCCCCAAGGTCTATGTGATGGATTTTTGCTTTCTTCAGTACTGGGAAAATTATATATATGGAGAGCAAAATGGGTTCATGTAATGCTTGTTCACCTACCCCAGAGAAGTTCCCTGGTACCATATTTTGTGCTGCACAGCCTTCTGAATCGAGTTGGTCTCTTGTCGCCTCCGTTTCAAGGACGAAGAAATCAAGGGAAAAAATGAATCACCTTGACACATACAACCTGTGAACGCTGAACAGCATTCAAATCGAGGTCTCAGGATTGCCACCACCCTCCAGCTAGTCACACCCCGTATCTTAGGGACAGTTGCTTTGGTTGAAGGAGGAAACAGAGGCATCAGGAGGGAGCAGAGGTAGCCTGGGCTGTGGGAAGCACAATTAGATGTAGGATAACCCACTTGCACTGCCCGGGTCTCCATGTCCAGGGGACTGGCCAACCCTCGCACACCTGACGCAAGTCCTCCAGACTCCAGCTAGCTGACATGACCACATTCTCCAGTAGCCACTTTGTCTTGAACCTCAGACACCAATTTCTCGTATGTCCTGCTGTGTCCTCCCCCAGCTCTTCGTGTTGGCTTGCCGCCCCCTTGACGGCATCGTCGTGGTGTTTTTCTTGCATAGATTCTGTTGGCAGCATAAAGGTGGCGCCTGATGAGTGGGAACAGAAGTCAAGTCACATCCTTCTTGAACAAGAAATGATTTGCATATCTATTTATTTAATGTGAGGGACCGAGAGAGGTTGAGAGGGGAAGACAGATATAAAGAAGGTGAAAGAAAAAGAGACACCTTCTGCCCTGCTTCACCACTTGTGAAGCTTCCCGCCCTGGGCGGAGTTGGGGGCTTGGAGTCGGGTCCTTTGCACGTGGTAAGGTGTGCACTCAGTCAGGTGTGTCACTACCCAGTCTCTTGAGTAATGTTTTTTGTTTGTTTGTTTGTTAGTTTTGCTTTTCTTTCTTTTTTGTTTTAAATTTCTTTATTGGGGAATTAATGTTTTACATTCCACAGTAAATACAATAGTTTGTACATGCATAACATTTCCCAGTTTCCCATATAACAATACAACCCCACTAGGTCCTCTGTCATCCTTCATGGACCTGTATTCTTCCCACCCACACACCCACCCCAGAGTCTTTTACTTTGGTGCAATACGCCAATTCCAGTTCAGGTTCTACTTGTGTTTTCTTTCCTGATCTTGTTTTTCAATTTCTGCCTGACAGTGAGATCATCCCATATTCATCCTTCTGTTTCTGACTTATTTCACTTAACATGAATTTTTCAAGGTCCATCAAGATCGGCTGAAAACAGTGAAGTCACCATTTTTTATAGCTGAGTAGTATTCATATATATATACCACAACTTGCTCAGCCACTCGTCTGTTGTTGGACACCTGGGTTGCTTCCAGGTTTTGGCTATTACAAGTTGTGCTGCCAAGAACATATGTATACACAGATTTTTTTGGATGGGTGCAAAGAGATTCTCATGCCTGAGACTGGCTCCGAAGTCTCAGGTTCAATCCCCTGCACCACCTTGGGAACATGTGTGGGCCTGAGAGTCAAGAAGCAAAGAACCAAGTCTGAGTTTCCCCCCTTATGCTCACCTCGGTTGAGAGAGACTTACCAAGAGGTTATCTTCTCAGACCTCCATCCAAAGATGGGGGTGGTTCTCCCTAAGCTCTATCAGGCTCACACATGTTCCCAACAGATGGGTGTGTTGGGTTTGAGTAATGTTTTTAACAGGCCAAATTTAGGCCAGTAGTTCCTCACAGAACTAGGTGGACTCAGCTTCTGCCTATAAGCACCTTCAGCACGTTGCTGCCCAAACACATCCCCTGACAATGCCTTCGTTTTCTCATTTTTTTCTCAGAAACCACCTTGAAGGAGGATGATCCTCCTATCAGTCCAGCCTCCTGTACTCCGGGAGAGCAGAGAAAGCCCTTCCGCTCAGATCCTGCCCCTGGGTCCACCCCTGACACTATTTTTTTCTTGATCATCTCATCTCTCTCTGTCTTTATTTTATTTTTATTTATATTTATTTATTTATTTATTTTCCCCTCCAGGGTTATTGCTGGGCTCGGTGCCTGCACCATGAATCCACCTGCCTCTAGTGTTGTCACTGGAACTGCATTCTTGCACTGTGAACCCACTGTTCCCGGTGGCCATTTTTTTGTTCCATTTTCTTAGGACAGAGAGAAGTTGAGAGGGGAGGGAGAGGTAGAGAGGGAGAGAGAAAGATAGACACCTGTAGACCTGCTTCACCACTTGTGAAGAATCCTCCCCTGCAGACTGGGAGTGGGGGCTCAAACCTGGATCCTTGCGTAGATCCTTGTACTTAATACTATGTGTGCTTGACCGGGTGCACCACCACTCACCCTCCAACAAGTTTTTCTTTTTGCCCCAAATCAGGAACCTATGAGACTGACTGAGAGTCCACTCCCCACTGCCACAGAAGCTGAACTGTCACACAAGTATCTGTATGAAGGGAAACGGCTTTATTGTCAGCTGAACCCATAATTGGAAGCTATAGTATTTTCAGTGACAGCAACTTCTCAACTTCAGAGTATCCATCTTTTTTCTACAGGTGAAGGTGTTAGGAGAGCAAGGCTGGAGCCTCCTCCTCACCACCCCATCCTTCAGGACCATGACTTGCCAAACTTCCTCCTAGAATAAAGCCGATAGCCAGTCTGAAGT